>NC_062558.1:136081138-136387138 GCF_016906955.1 Phacochoerus africanus
CTGCAGCACATGGAAGTTCCTGGGCTTAGGGTTGAATCACAGATGCAGCAGAGGCCTACGCCACAGCCACATCTGTGACCTACACTGCAGCTTGCAGCAATGCTAGAGCCTTAACCCACAGAGCAAGGCCAGGGACCAAACCCACATCCTCAGGGATACTATTTGGATTCTTAACCCACTGAGCCACGATGGGAACTCCTCGCCCACCATTTAAACATACTGGTCCTGCTTCCCTCTCTGCTCAAAGTTGGAACAGGGGGCAGCTCCAAAGGGGAAGCTTGTGTGAACCAGGGCCCGGAAAGACCCTGCACCAACCATCTTCCTGGGAACAGCAAGGAAGAGGCCTCTCAGCCCCGCCTCCCTCCTCCTTACCTGCGGGGAACTCTCTTTCTATCTGAACACCAGGGTCTTTCCGTGGAGCTGTGCACAGATCTTGGAAGGGGCAGAGGAACCCAGCTAAAGGGATCCTGGGTTTCAGGAAGCCTCGCTGGTGACTCTCTGCGGGCTCAGAAAGGCCACTAGACTGACAGCGGCTGCTTGGAGCACTAGACCCATCGGCAAGGAGATCTTTAGCAGGTTTCTGTTCCACTGGGGGAGCCGACACAGTCACACGTGCTCCTCCTTGCTGCTTCTCGCTGCTTGCAGAAAACGCTTTTGCTTCTACTAAAAATAAAATGAGAGTTGTGCTCAAAACATCTGACCTGCCCACATCTAACGCCCTGACTTCTGCCCGCCACGCGCTCCCAGAGACCAGGAGATGGGCAGCAGCCTGGGGAGGGCGGGAGCCACGGACGCTGAAGTGCACGTGCTCGCCCAGCAGGAGCGCGTGATCGCCAGTCCCTGCAGGGCTTCCCTGGGCTTCGCTCAGGAGCCCCTCTAACACGAAGCCATCCCTCATGCGGCTCCGAGGGACTGAGCTTGCTGGGGCCCATCGCAGCTCAAAAGACCTTCTGGGCAGCAGATGAGTGGGTGACTGAGCTTCCTGACCCTGGGGCCAGATGCCTGTGTTCAAATCCCACCTCCCACCACGTGTGTGCTCTCTGGCCTCAAGTATAAAACTGAGGTGAGACTATAACAGATATGTATTTAATTTTATTATTATATTGTACTTGTGTATACCTATTTTAGTAATAAGCAATAAACTTAATATAATTTATATAATTATATTTTATACAATAAACATCCGTCTATGACTACTATAAATACTGAAGATTGAAATCGAGGTACTACTCTAATAAAATAATGATCCAGGTTTGTGCCTGATACACAGTAAGCATTTGATAAACATTAGTATCATTTCTTATTCCAGAAACACTGATGCGGGTTCCATCTAAAGGCAAGCACAGAGGCCAACGATAACTGGCCAGGTGTCTGTGCTCACCTCTAAGAAAGCAATGGGTCTAAAATGTGTCACCACACTGTCATATCAAAGGTCTGGAAGCCACCTTTTGTCCACCAGTAGGAAACTATTAAATGACGGTACTTCCACGCTTGGCAGCAGTGGAAAAGAACTGGGCACATGCTCTTGGGTAGACCTGGAATCATATCCCAGACATGTGATCAAGTGAACAAGGCCATGTGCAGACAGTGCGGCAGACCTGCCTCCTCAGTAAAGGCTTATCTGCTCAGAATCTCTCTGGAAGGACCCAGAAGATGCTGGGACCCGTGGTGTCTCAGGAGAGGGTAATGCAGGACCAGCAACTGGCGGTGGGAGAGAGACTTTCTTTTCACTGCCTGTTTTGTTGTCTTCCTCCTTGTCCTTTCAGAATGCACTGTAACACTTCTCAAGTTATTCACTTTAAATAAGGCAGTGACTCTTCACCAGGCATTGTCGCCTAAGAGGGACACAGGCATGGCTGCCACTGGGAGGCGTGCAAACCTCCTGCATCCAGGGGCAGGGAGACATTCCGGGGACCGCTAGATGATGCATCAAGATTCTTGGAAGATTCTTGCTATAGATTCTCAGATGTCTCATCCACAGAAAGGAAATGAGTCCATGACTACCTGGCACTGATTAGAGTGTGACCGCTCTTAAAATGTCACTTGTCTGCAATTCATTCCAGACCTCTGTCACCAGAACTGGCATCCCAGCCAGAAAGGACAGTGTGGCGAGGCTGGGTGGGAGGTGGGGGCAGGAAGAGACGGAACTCCGAGGGTCCCCTCAGTGGGCTTCCTGGCTGTGGGATGGAAGGCAGGAGAGTCAACGAGGCGGGGGGTGGGGGGTCCAGAGTCCTCTCTCACAAAACAAAAAAATGAAGGTAAAGGGCCGCCCTGGGTCCCTGTGCCTGGAATATCAAAGTCCCCCCAAACGGTGGTTGTCACAAGCCTTGTCCTTTGCAGAGAGACATGGCCTCCCATGGCAAAGCTGGCTTCGTTGATTTGTACAGAAAAATCTCCCCAAGCCTGTATTTCAAAAACTGACCAGAGTTGCCATTGTGGTGCAGCAGAAATGAATCCTACTAGTATCCACGAGGACATGGGTTCAATCATTGGCCTCGCTCAGTGGGTCGGGGATCCGGCATTGCCGTGAGCTGTGGAGTAGGTCACAGATTCAGCTCAGATCCCGTGTTGCTGCAGGTGTGGCACAGTCTAGCAGCAGTAGCTCTGATTTGACCCCTCGCCTAGGAGCCTCCATATGTCGTGGATGTGGCCCTAAAAAGCAACCCTCCCCCCCCAAAAAACTGGTCCGTTCCATATAAGTATAAAATATAAACAAACAAATCTTAAAATTATTCTTTCTCCATTGTTTCCTTTTATTAGAAGTTCTCTAAAGGAATCAAAACCCACCAAATTATCAGTGACAGAGCCCCAATCTGCTAGTTCCATTCTGGAACGCTTTAAATTCGGGTATTATTTATAGACTCATGGAGACTCACCTATCTCTCTATGTATCTGTCTACCTACCTATTAATTGACTCCTATTATTAATCATCTATCTGGTCTGATGTCAATTCTTACGTGAATGATTCTATGTAAATCCGAGGTTCACCTTGTGACTTCAAAGGGTTAAAACAACTCCCCCAAAGTAGGATGAAGTTGGTGAACAGGGGAAAAAATAAATATGCATCCAAAGAAAACTTTTTCTGACAACTTATTAACCAGGGCTTCTGGGGGATTCTAAGCAGCATTAGCAGCCATGGAAGGATCCACAGGCGGCCCTTTGCAAGGCAAGACAGCAGCATCGTTTTTCCCCACATGCTCTGCATGCAGGCTGGACTGTGTTGTTGGTTCTCTCCTCATAACCCTATTTTATTTTATTTATTTTTACAGCTGCCCCTGTGGCAAGTTCCCAGGCCAGGGGTTGAATCGGAGCTGCAGCTGTGAGCCTGCGCCACAGCCATGCAGCATGGGATCCAAGCCGCCTCGGAGACTTTCACCATAGCTTGAGGCAATGCGGGATCCTAAACTTACTGAGGGAGGCCGGGGAGCAAACTCACATCCTCACAGAAACAATATCATCTGCTGAACCACAGCAGGACTCCAGAGCCCCAATTATAAACTACATGCCCCCACCCCATCACCACTGCGGGCTCCGCCCATCTTAGGAGAAATTAAAACAGCAGTCTCTGCCAGGTGTTTCTGTTTCTTGGCCTGAAACCCAAAGCCTGCTTCCTGAGCCTGACACTGGGAGGGGCACGGGCATCACAGGTTTCCTTTCAACAGCAACATCCCTTCTCCTCCCTCCTTAAAACACGGCCGCCTCGTGCTGGATGCTCCATAGCTCCACTGTCCAGCCAAGGCACCTGTGCGGGACTGAGCCATGTCCCAGGAGGTAAACCCAAACCAACCAGGAGAATCGCCCCCAGTTCTGAAGTCCATTGAGTAAGCTCCTCTCTGGACTCAGAGCTGAGATTTTTTTACTTGGGGAGATGGGATTAAGATGGTGGAATAGAAGGACTAGAGCTCAACTTCTCTCCTACAAACAACAAAATTCACAACTAAAGGCTGAGCAATCTCCACCCAAATGGACTGGAAACCTTAAAAAAGATACCCTGCTCCAGAAGACAAAGAGGAGGCCACATCAAGAGGTAGGAGGGGCGATTTCATGATATAAACCTCCCCAGTGGGAAGCCCCACAGACTGGAAACTAACTGGTTCACAGGGACTCACCTACAGGAGTGAGAGTTCTGAGCCCCACATCAAACTCTCACACGTGGGGATCCGGCACTGGGAGAAAGAGCCCCCAGAGCATCTGTCATTGAAGGCCAGTGGGGCTTGGGTGCAGGAGCTCCACGGGATTGGGGGAAATGGAGACCCCAATCTTAAAAGGCACACACAGACTTTCACGTGCACTGGGTCCCAGGGCAAAGCAAAGTCTCCATAGGAACCTGGGTCAAACCTGACTGCAGTTCTTAGAGGCCATCCTGGGAAAACAGGGGTGAATGTGGCTTGTTGCGAGGGAAGGACATTGAAGGCAAAGCTCTGGGGAACATTCAGCAGTGTGCCTTTCTCTGGAGGTGGCCATTTGGGGACAATCCGGCCCCGCCCATCAGTGCTGAGAAGCCCCAGGGCAAACAACAATCCAGGTGGGATCACAGCCCCACCCCTCAGTAAACAGCTGCCTAAAGACCCCTCAGGCACACAGCTGCCTCTAACCCCATCCAGAGACGAAGCCCCACCCACCAGAGGGATTAGAATCGGCTCCACCTACCAGGGGGCAGGCATCAGCCCCTCCCATCAGGAAGCCTACAGCAAGCCCCCAAACTGACTTCAGCCACAAGGGGGGCAGACACCAGAAGTAAGAGAGGCTACAACTCTATTGTCTGTAAAAAGGTCACCACACCAAAAACCTGTAAAAACGAAAAGACAGAGAACGTAACTCAGATGAGGGAGAATGGACTCAGAGCTGGGCTTCTGGACCACCACAGTGCTCACCTGTGCTCCTCTGAAGCTCATTTTTCGGTTGTGAAATGCATTATATGCATAACTTAAAGGTATCAGTATGCCATGAACCCCTCTAGATTAAGAAGTAGAACTTTCCCTTGGCTTTCCTGTCTGAGCCCCTCCTGGAGCATTACCTACCCAGACGGAACTAACGACTTGCCTAAATTTTGTGCTGCTTGATCCACTGCCTTTGTCTATAATTTTCCCACCTACACAGGTACCCCTAAACAGTATATTTTCCTTTTTTCTTTTTAGGGCCACACCACTGGCATATGGAAGCTCCCAGGCTAGGGGTCAAATCGGAGATACAGACTCCAAGCTGCATCTGCAACCCACACCGCAGCTTGCGGCAACGCCGGATCCTTAGCCCACTGAGGGAGGCCAGGGATGGAACCCACACCCTCATGGATACTAGTTGGGTTTTTAACC
This sequence comes from Phacochoerus africanus, assembly GCF_016906955.1. Taxonomy (NCBI): domain Eukaryota; kingdom Metazoa; phylum Chordata; class Mammalia; order Artiodactyla; family Suidae; genus Phacochoerus; species Phacochoerus africanus. The sequence continues at coordinate 136,086,452 of NC_062558.1, forward strand.
CGCTGAATCACATGGGAACTCCAACAATATATTTTCAATGCCAAAAATCCTCAAGCCAGCACAAAGCCAGCTGTGTGAAGGGAAGGACTTCGCTGCATCCACTGGGAGAGAGCTTCATGAGAAGAGCGCTGAGCAGACCGGCTGGGCATCTTCTCCCTGAGAGCTGATGGGTTGCCGTTTGGGGGACAGATGAGTCCTGAAAACAAGGGCTGACCACGGCCAGGGCACTGGTCAGGGCTGGTGGGCAGGCACACCGTTGGGGAGTGGGTGGCACCGATTTTGTGGCCCTGACCTTGCCTCATCCAACGGCAGACTCAAGGCTGAGCTCCCGCAGGGCCCTTCTCTGTGCTGAACCGTGGGCCCTGAGCCGCCCCAAGGGCAGGGCAGGGAGGGGAGAGCGGGACCTCGCAGACCCAGCCTGGAGACCAGCCGAGAAGAGACTTGAATCTGGGTCAGGCCAGGCCAGGCAGACCTTTCGTGCAGAATGAGAAAAAGCTGCCTGGGTCTCAAGACGCATTGCTTCCACTGGCCAGAAAGTGTTTTAATGAACCGAAGTGATAGAAAAAGATATTTTTCTGCTTCTTCCCAAATATTAAGGTGATACACAGTCATTCGTGTTCTCAGATGAGCTCCTACTGAACCGCTGGCCCCTCGCTGGCACACAAATCTAATAACTGTGGCCAATTCGGCTCCCAAGAGCAGGTGAGCAAGTGGAGAGAAATGTCAAGGAAGGAACCAGCAAGGCGGCCAGACTCTGCCAGTGGGATCTCAAAGGACAAGAAGAAAACCTCAAAACCACCCAGGGGCCCAGACAGCATCCCCGTCTGCGGGCACATACCAGCCCACGGCAGGTAAGGAACACAGATAACGCATTCTAGAGTCATTTTTCTCCAAATGAGTTTGCATTTGTTACAGATGTTTTGGTGTCCAAGCCAAAACCAGTTCTCTAGAAAGATCTCTGAGGGTTTGGGTCCAAGTACCTTCTGCCTCTGAAAACAGCCAACCAACCAGAGACGACTCCAAGCAAAGTCGGCTTCCTTGAATCCAGGACCACATTTTCTCCCCCATCGTCCTGTTTTTGGGGGTGAGCTCTCCTCCCTCGCACGTTGGACCATCTTACAACCGTCTTAGAGATACAGTCACTCGTTTGTGTTGCTGTTTCTGGGTCATCAACATACATCAGTTCCTCAACTCAACTACAGGCAAGGCTCAGCATTGCCCAAAGGTCTGACGTTCTGTGCCACTGCCCTGCGGGGCCCCAGGCTCCCCTCCACCCGCGACCTCCTTTAGAAAGCTCTAGGGTCTACATTTTACACATCGTTTACCCATCTCACCTCCCTGCTTTCCCGAGGGCTCCCCTTCAGCAACCCCCTAACTGCATCTCATTGGAAATCAAAGACGGGAGCTTGACGGGACCTTGATGGGACCTTGATAGGACTGAGTGTCCATCGAATGAAAAGCTAGTATAAGTGGCGCCTTAGGGTGAATCGCGGAAACGTCCCGCTTCAGACGGGTTTTGCTGTCCCCAGTTTTGACACAGGGATGCAGGAGGCCGCTGCTGAGGGGAAATGCCGGGGAGTCTCTGTTCAATACGTGCGCACAATGGATGCAAAGATCACTAGAGAGGAAAAGCCAATAAAACTGGGACTTGAAGATGCACACAACTTCTCTAGCAGGTAATGCTGGCTTGTTTTTTCCCCCTCTTTTAAACTACCTGTAATGACAATACACAGAAGATGAAATAAAAGAAAATAGAGGAGGTCCCTTCTTGGCTCAGTGGTTAATGAACCAAACGAAGATCCATGAGGTTCCTGTCCTTGCTCAGTGGGTTAAGGAACCCCCATTGCCATGAACTGGGGTGTGGGTGTGGACACAGCTCAGATCCCACGTGGCTGTGGCTGTGGCATAGGCCGGCACCTGTAGCTCCGGTTTGACTCCTAGCCCGGGAAGCTCCATATGCCGTGGGTACAGCCGTATAAAAAAAAAAAAATTAAGAAAGAAAAGAAAGTAGAGATAGTGATTCCCCTCAGAGAAACAATAAATAGAGAAAGCAAAGCACAAGCTTTTACCCTAGACAAGGCTGGTGGATGTGGATAACTTCTCTAGGGTTTTTTTGGTCTTTTTTTGGTTTGTTTTTATTTTAACTGGCCAAGGCTTCATCTTTTGGCTGCAGATTGAAACTCGATTTCCTCAAGTGTAAATGGGTGTCCATGTGGTACCCTGCCTCGCACCCCATCTAGACTTCTGTTTAAAATCAGCCGCTAATTGCTTCAGCACATTTCTGTTAAATTTCTACCTAGAGATGTTGCAGTCCTGGCGGGGAGTCAGAAGGGGGAGGCGGGGGCAGCAAATGGGATAAACAGAGAGAAAGAAGAGGAGGTGGAGGAGGAGCCGGGTTCGGGATCCCCAGGTCCCAAAGCCAATCCACACACCAGGAGCAGTGCCGGAGCCTTCAGCCAGAGGAAAGAGAAGCAAGCAGAAATCCAGGGAACAGACTTTAGCTTGCAGATCATCGGCCAGGACGATGGGGCATCCAAAGACAGCGCGACCGGGGGAAGCACACGAGCCAGTTCTTTCCGCTTCAGGAAACAAGAGTTCCTGTGCATGCCAGCCCTTCCTAGACAGTCAATAGGTTTACTTCTGCCATACGCATCAAGCATTTCTCCCTAAAGAATAGACGTAACAGGGGAGAGGTGAGAACCAAGAAGTGAAACCGACTCGGAAAAAGCAATGGCAGTAGCCACTGGCCTCGGCATAGGGCCTTCCCTTTCTGGAACCCAGAGCAGACTGGGGGTAGGGGAGGGGGTGCCAAGAACCGATGTCAGGAGGTCAATACAATGTTAGGACAAAAACATGCAAGCCTGGGATTGGAAGAACGCCGTAGTCAGAGGAATACAGAATTCAAGGGGGAAAATGCTGCATGCTCATAATAGAATGTTCTAGGGTCAAGTTTCAAGATACCATGTGGGTTACAGCCACTATGCAGAACAGTATGGAGGTTCCTTAAAAAAAAACCAAAAAGAGAGTTACCACGTGATTCTGCAATCCCACTCCCAGGCATACACACCTGAAGACAGCGATAATTTGAAAAGATACATGCATCCCTATGTTCATTGCAACACTATTTACAGCAGCCAAGACATGGAAGCAACGTAAGCATCCACTGACAGAGGAATGAATAAAGAAGGTGTGTGTGTGTGTGTGTGTGTGTGTGTGTGTGTGTGTGTGTGTATAATGCAACATTACTCAACCGTAAAAAGTCTGAAATGGTGCCATTTGCAGCAACATGGAGGGACCTGGAGATGATCATACTAAGCAAAGTAAGGCAGATAAAGATACATATGATGTATATATCATATATATAAGATACATGATATCACTTCTATGTGGAATCTAAAAAAAAAAAGATGCAAATGAACTTACTTCCAAAACATCCACAGACCCACAGGCATAGAAAACAAACTTACGGCTAACAAAGGGGGAAAGATAGGGAGGGCTAAGCTTTAGAGGAGCTTGGGGTGAACATACACATACTACAGTATCTAAAGGTGACAACCAACAAGGACCTGCTGCATTGCACAGCGCTCTCCTCAACCTCCTGTGAAAACCTATAAGGAAAAAGAATCAGAAAAAGCACGTCTATACATATATTCATATATATGTGCATATATATATATAACTGAATCACTGGGCTATACACCTGAAACTAACGACCTTGCAAATCAACTATCCTTCAACTAAAAAAAAAAAGAAAAACTTTCCATGTGAGGATTGGCACATGACTCTCATTTACCGTAAAGGCTCATTCATGTAGTTGCTGCAAAGAAGAACATGGGTTATCCTACCGCCAAGAAAGTATCTAGAATGGATACTGGTAGCCAGACAGAGCTGTTTTTCCAATTATGTCATAATCCCAGAGTCTTAAGATGGGTTGAACAAAAATCTCAAAACATACACAACAGATCTGGAAGGCAAAAATAAAATCCACATCCACACCCGAACACACACGTACACAGCTGCCTTTTGCTAATAAAAGCATTACCTGGCTCTCTTGTAGGTGATAAAGAAGTTCTAGTTCATGGTGAGACATACCTTTCTGCCTTACACTGAGGAAAGAGAGCCCCAGATTGTCAACCTCCCCAGCATCCTTTACCCCAAAAAAGCATGACTCAGATTCTCAAAGCACAGAGAAAACATTTTAAGCTTTTCTTGAAACTGTTGCTAAAGTTTCCAAAAGTGACTACTTGAGGTAACAACTTTTTCAGTAAGCCATAGTTCCTTTTAAAAAACATTTGCTAAATTACAAAAGCACTGCATGATCACTGTCGAATTTGAAATAAAAACAAATAAAAATCATCAACAATCTGTCACTCACAAAAATGTTCAGAGTGGTTTTCTGGGAGGCCTGGCACATTCCTAGCGGAGTAAGACGGGACTTTGCCCTTTCTTTCATTTCCACATGGGAAGTAGCTGTAACTAGACAGCATCGCCCTCTGCCACAGCAGTGGGACAGCAGCACACAGGTTCATTTACATGCTATTGTTTGGGAGGATTTTTGCGACTGATGGCCACCTTTCCATTTGTTCGATCATCCTGGCAGGATCTCATCTCTCCTCCTCCTCCTCCTGCTTTTCCTGGGCACTCTGAGAATCACCAAGCAGGTGATGCGGCATGGTAAAAACTGCTTTAAAAAAATCAAACTGACCGGACATGTGCCAAAGGGTGCAGCAGGGAAGAATCTTGGTTAAGCCCCTTGCAGAGGGAACAGTCCACTCAGGGCCAGCTCTCATCCGTGTGTGTGTGTGTGTGTGTGTGTGTGTGTTTGAGGGTTAATGAGGTTCCAGGTAAGACTTTTACCCATTACTTGCACTTTCAAAGAAATTCCTTGACCTCCTTCTTGAGCTTCAAGTCAACATCTACTGTGTACCTACTATGTACCAGGACTGTTCTAGAGCGACCGGGATGCAACAGAGAAAAGAACAAAAGTCCTGATCTTGTGTCAAGGACCACTCACTCCAGCCCCTCCTATAACCAATGACCATCACTTCCACGCCACACGCCACAACCAATCACCATCGTCTCTACCCCATTCCTGTCACAACCAATGGTATCACACCCACTCCTACAGCCAATGACTGTTCCTCCACTCCTATAACCCAGGACAAATATCTCCACTCCAGCCCTGGCTACGACCCAGAACCACCCCCTCCACTCCAGTTCCCACTGCTACAACCACATGGCATACCGGAAATGTACCCCTACCCAGAGCATCTGCTTCTCCTCTGAGCCAGTAAATTAAAACCTCCCTCTCTCTGACTATAGCCAACACCGCTTTCCGCTCCCAGAGTGCTACTCTCTCCGTGCCTTTAGCGTCATCACTGAAGACCTCAAGTCCCCACCATCTCTGTGGCAGACTCAGTTGGTTGCCTGGTCAATATCTGTTGTTGTCTTTCTTAGAGAACCCTCATTTTGTTCAAGATGATAATGGGCCCAGCTGAAAACCACATTTTGGTGTGTGGTAGACTACTGCTTTGGCCAGTGAGATACAAGCAGTTTGGGGGAACTTCTGGGAAGGTCTCAAGAGGAGATGTCCAGTTGGTATTCATGGTGGATATGGACGTGATGGCTGGAATCGTGGCAACTCTCCTATAAGCATAAGGATGAGGATCACACCGGAAGAAAAGTGAAGCAGAAAGCCCGAGACTTGAGTTTCCAAGGACAGTGAGGGTCTGCCAGACCTGGCCCAGACTGCCCACACCAGGACTTCTCTGACAACAAAACTAAACCCTTGCATTTTCAAACCACTCCTCTTTGGATGTGCAGTTACTCAAAACCAAACACAAGTCTGACTAAATGATCCAAATCCACCCGTCCAGGTTCGGGTCTGGACTGGCCAGGTCAGTGGGGCATATGCAGCCGAATCACAGGAAGGCCTACAAAGATAAATGCTGGAGAAAAGGGAACCCGCCTGCACTGCTGGTGGGAACGTAAACTGGAGCGAGCAGCCATAATGGAAAATGGGTAAACATTCCTTAAAAAACGAAAAGTAGAGTTACCATATGATCCAGCAATCCCACTCCTGGGCATCTACCAAGAAAAGCTGAAAACTCCAATGTGAAAAGATACTTGCATCCCAATGTTGACAGCAGTACTATTTACAATAGCCAAGCATGGAAACAACCTAAATGTCCACTGGCAGGTGAATGGATAAAGACGTGGTCCATCTAGACAGTGGAATATTGCTCAGCCATTAAAAATGATATGATGCCGTTTGCAGCAACATGCATGGACCTAGAAATTAACCTACTAAGTCAGACAGAGAAAAACAAACATCATCATGTGATATCACTTACAAGTGGAATCTAAGAAAATGATACAAATGAATTACTTACAAAACAGAAGCAGACTCACGGACACCGAGAATAAATTTACGGTTACCAATGGGGAAGTGTAGAGGAGCCGGGTAAATTAGGAACTTGAAATGAACAGATTCAGTGTAAAATAGATAAACAACAAAGCCAGCACAGGGAAATTTATTCAATAAAGAATAATAAACTGTAAGGGAAAAGAATCTGAATAAGAATATATGTGTGTATATATGTGTGTGTGTGTATATATATATATATATATACACACACACATAACTGAATCCCTTTGCTGTACACCGAATACCCTATAAATCAACTATATTCCAATTTAAAAAGAAGAATCATAGGAAGGTCTTGTTAAAACCCAGAATCCAGGAGTTCCCATCATGGCTCAGTGGAAACCAATCTGACTAGCATCCATGAGGATGCAGGTTCGATCTCCGGCCTCGCTCAGTGGGTCAAGTGCATTGCCCTGAGTTGTGGTGTAGGTCACAGATGTGGCTCGGATCTAGTGGTGCTGTGGCTGTGGTGTAGGCCAGCAGCTGCAGCTCCAATTGGTTCCCTAGCCTAGCAGCCTTAAAAAGACAAAAAAAAAAAAAAAAAAAACCCAGAATCCGGAGCAGCCCAGCTCCAGCGTTTCCCTCGAGGCAGGTATGAAGTGGGGCCCAGGCTGGGGTCCTGTGGCTGCTATTCCAGGAACCACACTTTGAGAACTACTTGCGCTTAGGTTATAGCGCAGTAAAGAAACAACGAAAACAAATTTTTGTGACTTAGCACCTCGCTACCAAAAATGTGACCTATCAGTGCCAGCACTGACAACACCGAGGACCTTGTTAGAGACGCCGAGCCTCAGACCTCACCTCTGACCTGACTCAGAACCTGCCAAGGAGCCCCTTTCCTGGGGGGGTGCAGCACAAGGTACATGCCAGAGCCAGCCCGAGGGGCTCTGCTCCTCACCGGACTACTCAGAGGCTGATGGGGCTCCACCTGGACCCCCGAGGCTGGGAGAAAAGGACACAGACTGTCTGTACCAGCCCGTCAGGGCTCCCGCTCTCAAGCCCTCCAGGGGCTCAGCGTCACTGGCCAATCAGGCCGTCAAAGTGGAGGGACAAGCAGTGCTGCCGTGCGCCCCTCAGGGGAACAGAACTGTTCTCAGAACAGTTTGGAGACGCCCAGGCCAGCCTTCGGGATTCCCAGCCTCTCCTGTCCCCTCAGCTGCTCTCGGACTGGAGCAAAGGACACTCGGACAGGTTCCAGTACAAATGTAACCACTAGAACAAAGATCCAAACATTCCTAAAAGCCACGAAAAAAGCACAAATTAAAAAAAAAAAAGGCAATGAGTACATATCTTAGAGAAACAGAGCAAATACAACAAAACACAAATTCTAAAATTATGACAAAGTTGGCACTGAACATGAGTCATGTCATAAACACAATGGACTTCACGCACTTATTAAAAGGAAGAGATTTTCAACGTAGCTCGCCAGGCAGGCGAGCCCTGGTGCTGCCCAGCTAACTGCATGTGAACTGCCCTGTCGGGCCAGAAACACACCCACTGGGAACCCAGTCCAGGGGGCTCACGGGCAGTCTCCAGACCCAGCCGGCATCATCGGCATCAGCCAGTATTTGTTCTGGTCCTCTGTCGGTGAGCGAGCCAAGGGCAGAAGGCACAGATCTAAGGACGAAGGTCAAGGCCCTGGGAAAGAGCAGCCCTGACATAGCACAGACGGACTCACTGGCCAGACCAGGCCTGGATCCGCCCAACAGCTACTCCTGACTCCGGCACCGACGTGTTGCTATCTGTTCTGCAAAGTCCCAGGGACCAAATGATGAGTGAATCCGACGTATGGGAGGTGACTGGCCAGAGCCCAGAGGGGTCCTCTAGTTCATCAGCACGTCCAAGTGATGCAGGAAAGGCCACGTGAAAAGCCGAAGGGCAGCAAAACACAAACCGTGTTTGTATCCGTAATGATGCGCTTCCAGGTGGTCAAGGGAGGCCTCCCGCTCAACGGGCTCATCCGGAGCAGATGAAAAGGCCAGATTAAGGCCTTAATCCCCTGGGACTGATCTGGCGTGAGCCCCTGGGCGGTCCCCACACAGGCACATCTTGAGGTTCCCCGCGTTTTAGAATAAAACCCCAGTACGGCTTCCACGCGGGGGCGCTGAATGGTGGCCTGTCGGGAGACTGCCTCCAGCGTCCACCGGGCTGCCATTCTTGTCGGGACTGCTTGCTTTCTGGCAATCTCGTCGGTATACACGCATTTCCCCTTCTTCATCAAAATGAGGAGAAAACGGGCCTATGGCTCTGCCCGAGACGCATTCAACACGATTCAAGTGAAGACGGAAATCATCAGGTGTTTGGAGAAGCACATCTTTCGCCTCCACTCAGCGGTCACTGGACTTGGGCCAGAAGCTGGCTGAGCCCGTGCTGAGTTGTGAACGGAATGAACAAAATTAAAGAGCCAATTTGAAGTGCTTAAAATCATCAAAGATGCGGCCTCAAGAGTGGGTTATAAAATTAGGGATTTTATGATACCGTGGAGGGCTCTGATCTCCGCGTTCCCTTCCTCAACACGGTTTCTGGGCCGCGGTCAAGGTCCCCATGTTTTCAGGACTCTGGCTGTAAGGAACCCCCTGTTTGGTGCTGCGTGTGGGGCCGGGGCCAGGAAGCAAGACAGGCTTGCCTGACCCCCCCCCCCCCCACCTCCTGCCTGTCCAGCTCAGGCTCCTCCCTTGGACCCCCACTCAGACCCTCGTCTCCATCCCAAGCGCTGCAAACCCGACAGAAATACCTCTGGGAGTTTCCTGTCGGAAAGGGAAGTGAATTCCAGGGCTGTGGGATTCCCTTCTGGGCACCCCTGGGACCGCTGCAAGCACTTCCTTGCCTGGCTGACAGCCTTTTTCTGGTTTTCTCAGATGCCTTTTCCAAACCTCTGTTGTGTCAACCCAGACACGGCTGGAAACATGTGGCCCAGTGCACAGCTTCTAAGAACAGCAGCGCCCTTTGAAGAACTATTTTTGAAAATCAGAACTGGAGAGACTCCCCGGGGCCTCTGCAGCGAAGCACATGCCACGTGAAAACAGAAACGAGGAATAAATCAGGCAGCCAGAAGAGCTGGCATCTGGGGGCCCGGTGGATACAGAGACCCTGGCCTCAGCTGGTTTTCTCTGCCTCCAAGTCCCGGGACGCTGCGGTTTGTATATTTCATGTCCTTTCATGCCCGCTCCCTCCCCGCCCCCCAAAAGACCACCATCCCCCAATGAAACAAACAGGTGGCACTGCATCCAACCAGCACCCGCTTTCCAACGCTGCCCGTTTTAAGTGAACTTCCTCACTTATTTATTTCTCATCACAAGAAACAATGTATGTAGTTTACCGACTTTTGCCCCCAGAAAGGACTTAGGTATGGAAGAATGGAAAGATGTTTAACTGTTTCTTAAATGCTGCAGTGAGTATTTGTCTCATAGAAACATTTCCCTGATACCCTAAGGAGGGGAGGGATTTCTTTGCAAAAATAAACTTATCATCTTACGGAAAAATCATCATTTTGGAGCAAAGTGGAGAAGGCAGAAATCACAAAAAACTACATGCTTCTTCTGAACCAATATCTAATACATGAGCCTGGGGAAAGGAGACAGGTCCTGCGTACTTTGATTCTTTCTAGCTGTTGCAAATTGGCAAGGAAAGCAAATAGCTGCCTTCTGACATTTTCAAATGTTCAGTTAATACAGCTGAGTGTTGTTTTATATAAACTTGCAACATTGGCAGTGAACTATACACAATGACTGTAGGACATGCATTTATTTTTCTTATTGCCAACCCCACCTTGCCTTTTTTTTTTTTTTTTTTTTTTGTCAGAATATCTGATATATTCTTGATTTCAAAGAACTAAAAAAGATTTTCATTGGGCTTTTAAACCTCTAAACACCCTTTTTCCAAAACTTCTCTTCGGAAGTTAGGTAGCCACTGGCCACAGCCTCAGGTTTATTCAGTTCCTGATATACTTTGAGCCACTCTGTTTCTCTTTGAAAGGAATCTTTTCGGGTCAAGTGCAGGGTAAGCACAGTACCCTTGAACAAGTGAGCTTCCAGGCAGCTGGTCTTTAGGCTCCATCGGTGCTTGTTGATTGGTTTGAGAAAATGTTTTTTAAAATGGTCATAGAGTTCCCATCATGGCTCAGTGGAAATGGATCCGACTAGCATCCATGAGGACACAGGTTCGATCCCTGGCCTTGCTCAGTGGGTTAAGGATCTGGTATTGCCGTGAGCTGTGGTGTAGGTTGCAGACCCAGCTCAGATCCCATGTTGCTGTGGCTGTGGTGTAGCCCGGCAGCTACAGCTCCGATTCGACCCCTAGCCTGGGAACCTCCATATGCCAAAGGCGTGAGCCTAAAGACAAAAAAATAATAAAGTAACACAAAATAAAACGGTCGTTTACATCGTACATATTAGCACTAGGGGAAGCAGGGTGAGGGGTTCAAGAAACTCTCTGCTGTTTCTCCGCCATGCTTGTAATGCCAAAATTAGCTCAAACTTAAATGTTGTGAAAAATAGTCATTTGTGGTAGGTTTAACAACAAAAAACCTTCCCAGAGTAACAGTTTCAGATAGCTGCAAGTCAATTCTCAGTAACTCTGTACCCTGACTCACTATCTCTGAATTTGCTGATTCACCAGAGATGGCAGAAACATGTTTATAAAGTCCTGAGCCGTATTTATTAAAACCTCCTGCTGCATCTCAGCATGATTTACAGTTTCCATCAATCTGATGATGAGCAGAGACGGGTCATCAGCTACTTGGAATCCACCAAGTTGACATACCCTTGACCTGGGATCTGTGCCATCCCTCACAAAGGACAGGGTGCGGATCCACCCAGGATGCCAAGTCTGCACCAAGAGGTCATCTCAGAAAGACGGAAGAAAGACACTTGGAACGCAAAAGATGGATGGAGAGAACTAGGAACGCATACCCAGAAATCTGGGGCTGCCTTACCCCTGGTTCTGTGCCCCACTAACCAGGGATGGTGCACACAGGTCAGCCTGCCCATCTGGCCTCAAGTTACTCGTCTGTACAATGGGATAATAACCATCCTGCTCCATTAGAAAGACAAGGGCCAAGGTGAAAACTCAAAAAGAATAGCGCACTGGGCAGAGGTAAGCCTTGTTAGCGCTCACCCTGCCCTAAGGGGTCCTTATCTAAGGCAGAGCCTTCCACATGTGACCCTTAAGGGAGATTTCTTTCAAATTGTGGAAAAAATACACATACAAGGAGGCACAGAGAAGCACAGAACAAGACAATTTGTCCCGTCTTTGACCCATAGCCCATTTTGCCAGCTTACTGGATGAAGGCCAGGAAAGGGCAGTCAGTGTGGGTCAGGTTTGGCCATTGTATATGATGGGGTCAGAGCTGTCCTTGGAGTGAAACGGGACCATCTTCCTGGCCGCAGGAGCTCAGGGAGAGGGGCTCCGCTCTCCAGCCCCAGGGACCTTAGTCTGTCCCTTGACTGTGCCCAGTGTCCTCCTTGCCTCTTGTAGAAGCTTTCTGCTGGAAACAAGTAGGAGAGAAGAATGTGGAACGGCCTGCAGGAGCTGGAGAAGATGGGTGAAGTTCAAGGGCGAAAATGAGCCTGAAGGGGAGAAAGAGCAGCCCCTGCCTCTTCTGCATTTTTCCTGCAAAGGTGCTCTGGCCACCGCAGGAAGGTTTAGAGGGATGCAAACACCTGCGCCGGGTGGGAAGCAGGAGAGGAGCCTACTGCCTGCTTGACGCCAAACCTCCCCCGAATCCAGGCCCTTGGGAGCAGCGCGCAGAGACAAACCATGCACAGCAACAGAAGTTCTTGGAAAAGCCCACTCTCAATGGGACAGGGATCACACAGGTATGCCCCGGAACTGGGGGAGAGAATGCAGGGAGAAGGGGGTTCAACCAGCAACGTGTGGGGTTCCCACTAAGCACAGCAGATCCTACCTGGCCCAGAGCTGGAGGGTCTGAGGGGCCAGGGGAGACTTCTCTGGCTGCTGAGCTCCCAAGACACCCTGATGTTGTTGTTGCTGTTGTTAGTCTTTTGAGGGCCACACCTGCAGCATATGGACCCCAGGCTAGGGGTCCAATCGGAGCTACAGCTGCTGGCCTACACCACAGCCACAGCAATGCGGGATCGGAGTCACATCTGCAGCCTACACCACAGCTCACGGCAATGCCAGATCCTTAACCTACTGAGCGAGGCCAGGGGTCAAACCTGCGTCCTCATGGATACTACTCAGGTTCGTTAACCACTGAGCCACAGTGGGAACTCCACACCCTGATGATTTAATCCCGGCTCATCCTGAGTGGGGTCTGACTTGGGTAGACCCGCCCCTCAAGGACAGAGTGGATGACATGAGCCGAGGAGAGTCCTGGCTGTGGCCACAGGCCTGCTGTTACATACGCATTTGGGGTGACTCCTTTCCTCCAGGAAGATGGCTTCCCCATTAAAGCTAATAGGAGTCATGTGGCTGAAATAAAGGCATTTCATTTTCCAGATCTTCTAAAAATAAAATACGGTGACAGAAAACATATGTATTGTTTCTATTGGGGATTGTAAAAACAAACAAAAGGAACCAGAGAGATGCAGTGTCTAAGACACGTAGCTCCTTCTCGATGGTAAGAGCAGTAGGGTACCTGCTGTATAGGTTTAGGTGCAGGATGGTCTGAACTCCTGCTCAAGTCATGACGTGAGCACGTTTAAGTCACACCTTTTTATCCCCTGAAAAATACACCCCGTGTCTTCTTTGAGGACCAGGGTACGGAAAGGTTTTTTAAATTAGTAGACTGTAGAATGGTCTTATATTATGGTTCAAAAGAAAAGCTGTATTCCAGAAAAGTTTACTGCAAAGAAAATGACTAAAAGGGGAAGTTTATTCTCCTGATGAGTTCCATTACTTCCTTGTAATTAGGTATAGGAAGGATTTTAAAAGTACTCCTTGGATACAAAAACATCCGTTAACTTGGGGTTAATAGATGCAAACTATTGCCTTCGGAATGGATTAGCAATGAGATCCTGCTGTGTAGCACTGGGAACTATGTCTAGCCACTTATGATGGAGCATGAAACATGTATGTGTAACTGGGTCACCGTGCTGTACAGTAGAAAAAAAAATTGTATTGGGGAAATAACTATTAAAAAAACAAGTCAGTTAAGACAACCAACATCCCCAGACAAAAACTGTAATTCAAAAAAGTACACGCGCCTCTATGTTCACAGAAGCATTATTTACACTAGCCAAGACATAGAAACAACTTAAATGTCCATCGGCAGGGGAGTGGGTAAAGGAGATGTGGTTATGTATACAACGGAATACTACTCAGCCGTTAAAAATGAAATAATGCCATATGCACAACGTGGATGGACCTGGAGATTATCATACAAAGGGAAGTCAGAATGAGAAAGACAAATACCATACGGTATCTCGTTAGGTGGAACCCAAAATACAACACAAATCAACATATCTATGAAACAAAAACAGTCTCACAGGTATGGAGAACAGACTTGTGGTTGCCAAGGGGAAAGAGGAGGATTAGGAACTTGGGATTAGCAGAGGCAAACTGTTACACAGAGAATGGATAAACAACAGGGTCCTGCGATATAGCCCAGGGAACTGTATTCGGTATCATGCAACAGGGAAAAGAATATGAAAAAGAATGTGTGTGTGTGTGTGTGTGTGTGTACGTATAACTGAGTCACTCTGCTGCACAGCAGACGTTAACAACACTGTAAATCACCTGTGCTTCAACAAAATCAAAATGCAACACCAACATCCTTTTCAGGTTATATGGTTAAAGAAAAGGCAATGATAAAATGTTAAGAGCATTCGAAATACCAACAGCACCAGGGGCCAAGCTTAAAACTACACGAAGCAGCAACACTCAAGATAAACTTCTGGTCTTCCTTGTCTCACATAAGCATAGCACTTTCTAAAAACGGGCTAAAAATTTGCTCAACCTTCTACTGGCAATAACATTTCTAATTTCCGCCTAGGAGCATTTCACGGTTTGTTTTCGCTTTTCCCGTCACTTGGATTTACAGGCATATTTAAACAAGGCCATGCCTCCTGCATGATTTGGTCCAGGGCTTGGACCCCACAGACACATCCAGTTTGTCTGGCAATGAAGGTTTCTCCCAGGGACCAAAAAACGTACAGCAGTCTGCTCACCATGTCATACATTTGAAAATGATTAAGCAGGACCTGCGCTAAGCATCCTGTCCCTTAATTCAGTGTCTTACTTACATCCGAATCTAGGTATGACCCTGATTCCTTCCTTTCCCTTCCTCCTCCTGATTCCTCTCCTTGCTGTGCAAGGAATCCATCCGCAAGCCTGTTAAGGCTGCCCACCTAAAACCTGCCTGGACCACACAGGCGTCTCCACCTCCACTCACAGCACCCACCTGGATGATTCTCTGCTGACGGTCCTGCTTCCACCCGAGATCGTGAGAAACTAAGTCAAACCACGACAACCCTCGGCTCAAATCCCTCCAACAGCTTTCCACCGCACCCCAAATCCCAAACTCCTGCGGGTGTGCTCTGGCTTCTGCGCACCTCCCGAGTTCAGGCGACCCCCTCCCCTGGTCCCTCCACGCTCCTGCCTCACTGGCCCTGGTCTTGTCCCTTGAATGTACCAGCCTCGTTCTTTATCACATCAAGGGCTTCTTAGCAGTCGTCCCTTTTGTCTAAAATGCTTATCCTCTCCACCTGCACAAGGCAGGCTCCCTTCTCATGGGGTAAAATGCCACTCGGCTGAAATGCCACTTCTTCAGAGGTGTTTTCCCTGACCACTCCATCTCAGAAGCCAACAGGTACCAACTCGATCACACCACCTGATTGCAGCGCTCTGCAGAACTGCTTCGCCACCTGAAAGGTATCAGGTTATTGCTTCTATTGGTTGTCCATCTCTAGCCACTCAATAGTAAGCTGGATGAGAGCAGGGGTCTTGCTTGGCTCATAGGGGTACCTAACACCCAGGTGATACCTGGGACATTCCAGCGCTCATCAGGTGACACATTGCCATTTAACTGATGGCTCACGTCTTCACGAGATTTTAGCGGCGGGAGGAGCCTGTAATCTGAACACCCACCTGCCTGTGAGATAATAAGAGATAACGAAAAAACACAGAACCTCCCCAAGGTATCATCAGGAATTATGACAGATTCTTAGAGGTGATTATTAATTGAATAATTCGCAGGTATTTCTTAGGTACTTCCTGTAGCCAGGCATCTTATGAGCTAGGGGTATGATCTGAGCAGAGAGGCGTAGCCACTGGCCCCACAGAGTGGGGAAGTTGGGGAATTTGTAAAAGAAGAATAAATGCCTTAAACGTGGGGATAATTCCACTCTCTAGTAATAAAAAAAAAAAAAACACTATTTTAAAGGAGCCTGAGTTCTCTCCATTTCAGTGGCCTCGAGGAAAGAAAAAATTGTTTTGAGACAAAGCCTAATTCCTGGAGGGCAGGGCCAGTCCTGGACTCCTCTGGCCCTTTGTTTTCCCCCCGTGTTGTCAGGGGCTGCAAACCCAGGGGACAGGGGAGGAAGCCAGGCTGCATGCACGTGCCTGCCCAGCAGGGACAGGATGTTACCAAAATTCGGATGTATGCACCTCATTACACCCATTCCATGCAGACAGTGGTTCATGCCCTTTCCTCCCCCAAAACTTTCAGGAACTAAAAGTGCCAAACCTGACCACTTCCAACTTCTCATTCTCTCTCTGCCCACTGTCTCAGCAGCAGCACAGATGGGTAGAAAATTAGACAACAACCAGGTGGACCGAAGAGTGGAGACAGAGAAGCAAACAGCTCAATTACACTTGGACCAAAACCATCTACTTTCTAAATCGCTCGTAGTTGTCGCTCTGGCTTTTCCCTGGATTTGAAATGATACATTTCCCATTTCTGACACGACCACCAGTCTAGCCATGTGAGGGCCATTTTCAGGAAGGAAGCAGCAGATCAGATTTACAGGCCATGGAGACCAGACAGCAAACTCTGATGTGTCACTGGGGAGAACAAGCTGGTCAGACGCTGTCTGAGATTAAAAGGGGCTGTGTGCTTCCTTGCGAGAAAAACTGAACGCAAATTGTAAAGGGAAGTTTCTCTGCTGGAAAAAGAGTTAAGGAACCAGTTTGGTTTGGGCGACCCTTCCTTTTTTAAGTTTCCTGCACCTGTGACATTAGGCACTCTTCCTGAACATTACGTAACAAAAGGCAACATTTAGAAATTCAAGGCATTTTAAAATGACCGTCTGGAAGATACTGCTGGCTGCAGCAACACGATGCGAGACAGTTATGATATATGGTTTAGGCCCCTAACGAAGCTGTTATTAAATCAATCTTCTAAACAGCGAGAGCATGTTCACCATGTTGACAGGCCAGTGGCCAGAAGGATGGGCCCAGGGCGGGGACAGCTGGGAGCTGCCTGGCATTAAACCAGGAGCCGAGCATGCTCAGCAGGTGGAGCTCCATGAACTATGCGCTCTTGGATGCTCTGCATTCTGCTCCCTGCTAGTCTTTTGACCTGCGGTCTCATTTCTCTGGGTTGAGGAGCTAATTCAAGTCAGCCGCAGGGACTCCAGTTTTCGGGCTTTCCGTCACTTTGAGATGAGAGGTAATTAACGATTCACATCCAATGACATCACGTTAAAAAAATCCTTCCCCAGTCCCTTCTCCATGAATGCTGGACTCAGGGCCTGTGTGCTGAATGGATCAATGCTCAGGAGAAAAGCAGAAAGCTCATTTGCAAGCACGGAGCTGAGGCTGCCATGATCAGTGCTATTTCAGGCTGGTCACCGTTGTCTGAAAACACACACCCGCTTTCGCTGGCTTGCGACCACTGGATGTGCTTCCGGAAGGAGACCCTCAGGATAGAGGATCCCCATCTTCAGGACGAGGCTCTGCGTGAGCTCCGTGACTCAGAGGCAGGAATTGTCACTTCACTCCTTGGAGCCCTGGGGCGCTTTATGATGTCCCCAAGGGAGGCTGGGCATCTCTGCAGCAGATTGGCCCCCACCCTGGGTCCTGAGCTTCTTCGTGACCATGTCCTATTTGCAACCCTTCAAGCCTCCAGGGACCTAAATACACGTTCTCTCTGCCCTTGTCCAGGTGTCCTGTGTTTCTCATCTGCCACGAGTTCCATCCCACTGATGCCACCTTCTCTCTGGAACTTCACCCTTCACTTACTGGAAACCAATCCCTCTTGCTCTCCAGGCTTGGCATCGCATTTGTTTTTATTTTTTATTTTTATTATTTTTTCAATTTTTATGGCCACACCTGTGGCATATGGAAGTTCCCAGGCTAGGAGTAGAATTGGAGCTGCAGCTGAGGAGGCCTAAGCCACAGCAAAGTGGGATCCGAGCTGCATCTGCGACCTACACCACAGCTCACGGCAATGCTGGATTCTTAACCCACTGAGCAAGGCCAAGGATGGAACCTGCATTCTCATGGAGACTAGTTGGGTCCTTAATCCACTGAGCCTCAATGGGAACTCCCTCAGCATAAGGTTTGGATTATCCCATCAGCCTGGTTGCATTTCTCTCATTCTCACTAGCCTGTGTGTAATCCAGGACAAAAGTTCCTTTTCTCTTCCCTGTATCACCAATAGAGCCAAGCACAGTAGTTCTGTTTTCAATACAACTTTAAAATGTGTTAAAAGTTGCATTCCAGGTCTCTTTATGTGCCAATTCCCTCCAGAGCCACCATTATTTTGTCTTGTCCTAACTCCAGTCCTCTAAAGACAAAGAAGTCAGAACACAATAGTGGGGACATCAAATGGAAGTTCAAAATGACTCAGGGCTCAGGCTACTCAGGGGCCCAAATGGTGCAGGCTACTCATCAAGGTCACTAGGGACCCAAGAGTTATGACATTAAAGAGTCCTGGGGGAAAAAGGCACCTAACACGCAAAGAGTTGGACCAAAGACAGAATGGAAGACAGTTTCCAAAGTGGGAAATAAACATGGCCAATAAACAAATACAACTGACCCTGACCACACCGGGGTTAGAGGCACCACCATCCAAAGTCCACCTGTAACTTCACGGTCAGCCTTCCACGTGTGTAGTTTCACATATTCAGATGCAATCAACTGCACGTCGTATAGTCCTGCAGTATTTACTATTGAAAAAAAATCAGCACATAAGTGGACTCGCACAGTTCGGACCCACAGGGAGGGTCTGCTGTAACTGTGTCTTATTTGCATTTTGACATTAAATAAGAAGAAGACATTTGCACCCATCAAATTAGCAAAGTGTACAGAAATATGTACTCAATTCTAGGGAGCCTATAACAAGACAGAAATTCCCCTACAATGCCAGCGGCACCATATACTGCTCTAACAGTTTTATAAAGCAATTGGCAATATAGAACCAAAGGCATTAAACATTTCCAAATTGCTGACCCAACAATTCTCCTCCCAGGAATATAGCTTAAAAACATAAACAGCATGTGGTCAAAACTGTACACACAAAGACCTACATTAAGTATTATTTATAGTGGTGAAAATTAGGAAAAAAGCTAAATGCCCAATGTTAACAGTTTAAAGTTTTATATCACAGGACCTGAATGTTAGATGACTATTTTATATGTTCACCGAGAAGTTTTAATAACACAGAAAACAGGTCATTCTGATTCATACCTTGATTAAAAGCTGTAACGATGTTGGAAAAAACTCAGTTATGTCAACAACAACTTGAAGAATACACACCATTAAAATCTATTTGTGTAAACAAAGAGGCATTCAATATGCATGTATAGGAAAAATGAGTATTATAATGATGAGCATTAAATTAATCTACACATTTAATTTTTAAAGTCCCCCTGAAATCCTAATGTTTTTATGGACAGCCGACTTAACAACATTCTACTGGAAAAAAATAAATGAATGAGATCTTTTATTTCCTGTAACATGACAGACGAGACACCCCAAAACCCTTTCACTACAAAACAATTAAAAATCTTGAACAGAAACATAAATACCTCTTTACCTACATAGCTCAGCTTGTAGAAGAGTTAAGGAGATGCTTCAGAGCTCAAGAAGAAAAGTGGAGAACAGCTGCTTTGGATTTGAAGACAAATAGAAGGTAGGAAACAAAACCTGGCACCTGAAAATGCAGGACATCAGACTGGACACCAATGCTAGAGGCTCAATTCACAGTCACAGGCTTGAGGCCAAAATTCAAAAAATTTGCTTAGTGTGAGCAACTATGAGCTGAAAATTTAGCATCATGTGAGCTCACCTAAGAGAGCATGGAAATCTCTGGAGAAACTTGTCATCTTATCTAGGACACAAGAGAATTTCCACAGATAAAGTTCCAGTAAGCATGAGCTCGGAATCACAATAACAGAATCTATGAACCAGAAATCACAACATATCCAAGGAATATTCACCATAAGCAAGAGTCAGCAGACAAGCCAAACTACAGAATCAGACCCACAGATGCCCTAGATATTAGGAATACCAGATCCAGGCAATAAAATAAGGGTATGTTTCCAGGAACAAAAGAGTTAATCAAAATTATCAGTGAGGCACAAGAGACTACAAAACCCACCAGGGTAATTTCAAAAAAAGTTAAAAAGTACTCCTGGAAGTAAAAAATATACATTAATTGAGATTTAAAACACCAATGAATACAGGTATAGGTGAAAGTAGAATTAGTGAAATTGAATATGAACCTGAAAAACATTTACTGACCGTATGGTAGAGAATCAAATAAATAGAAAGTGTAAAAGGCAGGCAAGGAGAAAGGAGGATGGAGTAAGATAGTAGGAAATCATCTGATCAGAACTGAAAGGAGATAATAGAGGAAATAAAGAAACAGCTGGAAATTTCCAGAGCTACTAAAAACCACCATCAGATTCGTGCAGCACAATGAATCTGAAAATGACCCAAAAGGAAGCCACATCTAGGAATATCATAATGAAGCTTAACACCCAACACACAGAGAAGATCTTAAAGACAGTTCAAAGACAAGGTCGTAGGGGCGACAGACTGTTGCCTTCTCCATGGCCACAGCAGAAGAGGAGCTGCGACAATATTTTCTTTTTGTTTGTTTTTGTGGGACAATATTTTCAAAGGGCTGAGAGGAAATAACTGTAATCAGAGAATCGTGTACCTTGCAGAGTCTGCTTTCAAGAACACAGTGAAATGAAGACGGTTTTATAATTCCCAGCTTTCCCAATTCCCAAACAAGCCTGGAAGAGTTTACCACCAAAAGTCCCCTCACTTGATGTATCATCGGAAGGAACCCAGAAAATACATGTTTTAGGAAGATGAAAATCGCTGTCGACAGCAAAGTTCTGACAGCAATGAAGAAAAAGTGAGCACAACTATAGAAAACAAGGTAAATCTAAACACTGATTTTATAAAAGTAACATTTAGTTTGAAGGAGCACGAAAGATAGAACCAAAATATATAAGAGCAGCAGATGTGTCTGAGAGAGTGACTGGAGCAGAAGGGCCCTAAGTTAACAAGCCGTCTGCAGCCTGATTATAAATACTGACCGTCTTTTGGTTTTGCTAAGTTCACATGTTAACAATTTCCAGCTGGTCACTGAAACAATAAAAATAAAGAATAGAACTTCCAACTAGCAGAGAAAAAAAACAGAATGAGAAAAAAATTAATTCAATACAAGGCTATTGGAGTTCCCATCATGGCTCAGTGGAAATGAATCTCACTAGGATCCATGAGGACACAGGTTTGATCCCTGGCCTTGCTCAGTGGGTTAAGGATTCAGTGTTGCCGTGAGCTGTGGTGTAGGTTGCAGACGTGGCTCGGATCTGGCGTTGTTGTGGCTGTGGTGTAGGCCAGTGGCTATAGCTCCTATTCGACTCCTATCCTGGGAACCACCACATGCCATGGGCGCAGCCCTAAAAAGACACACACATACAAAAGGCTATTAAAGAGATGGAAAAATAGGACAAATAGAAAACCTAAATAATGTGATAGAAATAAATCCAATACACCAATAATCAAAATAAGTATAAATGGTCTAGATTTTCTAGTTAAAATACATAACTAGTAAAATTTTTCAAAAACAGAAAAGAGTAGTGGTCATAATCTAATCTTTACTTGTCAGATATTAAAGCTTATTATGAAGCTATAATTAAAACAAAGTGAGCTGTACAGCAGCAATTGGCACCGTGTAGATCAACTATACTTTAATAAGAAACAGTGGGGGGAAGAAACCCCAAATGTTATTGGAGTATACACAGAAAATATTGAGAAATGAATGAAAATGAAAAAATCCATATCAAAATTAGAAGGAAACTTTTACTTCGAACTGATTATATGAAAACATTTAATAAAAGCATTTGACTTAAGTTTTCCCCTTAAACTAAAAAAATTTTTAAAAGAAGAATAAACTTAGAAGAGGGTAAACAGACACTTGGAAATAATAGAGTTAAAAGCAGAATCAATGTCATAGGAAATCAACAAATAGAGAAACATCAATGGAACAAAACCCAGATCTTTTCAAAAAATTCAATAAAGTGGCTAAACCTCCAGCTAAACTGATAAGGAAAAAAGAGAAGACTCAAATTACCAGTACCAAGAATAAATGTGGGGGAGTTCCCGCTGTGGGTCAGTGGTATACCTGACTAGCATCCATGAGGACATGGGTTTAAGCCCCGGCCCCACTCAGTGGGTTAAGGATACAGCGTTGCCATGGGCTGCACTGTAGGTCGCAGATACGGCCTGGATCTAGCAATGCTGTGGTGCTGCGGTGTAGGCCGGTGGCTGCAGCTCCAATTCAACCCCTAGCGTGGGAACTTCCACATGCTGCAGGTGCGACCCTTAAAAAAAAAAAAAAGAAAGAAAAAGAAAAAAAGAAATAAAAGAAAAGAATAAATGTGGGCCCATCACTTAATTTGCATGTTAAAAATATTATGAACAACTTTCTGGCAATCGTTTCAGCAACTATGATAAATGGTAAATTCCTTGAAAGACACAAATTACCAGATGTGAGAAGTTATAGAAACCCTGACTAGTCATACAGCAATGAAAGAAACTGAATTCATAATTAAAGCTTTCTCACAAGGGAAAATTCAAGCAGGGATGACGTCACTGGTGATGTCCACAAAACACTCAGGAAATAATGTCAACCTTCCAAAATTGCTCTCAGAAATAGAGACTGCTTCCCAGTTTATCATATAGAGCTGGTATTTTCCTGATATCAAAACCAAAACCATTTAAAAAGAAAATGACATGCCAACAGTCCTTAAGAACATACATGAAAAAAAATTCCTAAAAAGGTTATTAGAATCCAGCAATATGTTTTTAAAAGTATAATGCATCATGACTAAATAGAGCTTAACCTAGAAATATATCATTTAACATATGGAAAGCAACGTAATCCCCCATATTTACAAAATGAAGGAGAAAAATCCTATTATTAACCCAATAGCTTCACTAAAAGTATGCCAGTATTCAACATCCACGCACAATAAAAGCTTTCATCACATTAGGAATGGAAACAAACAATGAAAGAACCTGAATATAAAAACTGGCAAAGGATTTGAACAGACATTTCTCCAAAGAAAATGTACGAATGGCCAACAGGTACATAAAAAGATGTTCAACATTGCTAGGGAATCCTTAGGGAAATGCAAATCAAAACCACGAGATACCACTTTACACCCATTCAGAGAGCTATTCAAAAAAGGACGGGAAGAACTTGGCAGCCTGGAGAGAATGTAAAACGGTGTGACTGTTATGGAAAACAGGATGGTGGGTCCTCAGAAAACTAAATATAGAAGTACACATTATACGGCAATTCTACTTCTGGGTGGATATCCAAAAGAATTAAAAGCAGGACCCAAATATTTGTATAACTACGTTTATAGCAGCATTACTCACAACAGCCAAAAGGTAGAAGCAATCTCAGGCTCCATCGAAATATGGCATTATCCATCCAATAGAATATTACTCAGCCCTAACAAGGAAATGCTGCCCGGTGAGACAACATGGACGAACCTTGAGGACGCAGTGAAATAAGCCAGTCCCAGGAGGGGATATGTATCACCTGGAAGAGGCAACTTCATAGAAACAAAGTAGAAGGGTAGTTGCCAAGGACGGAGGCGTAGGGAGGGTCCCTAATGTTTAATGGTTATGGAGTTTTGTTTTTGCAAGGTGAAAACACTTCTGAGAGTGACTGCAAAACAAAGTGAGTAATATACGTAATGCCACAGAAAAATGATCACAGTGGTAACTGTTGTGATATGTCCATAAGGAAGAGAAGGAACCTTCCTCAACCTGGTAGATGAAATCTACCATCCACCACCCACCCCTGCTAGTCCTCATAGCGAACAAGGGAAGAAGCCAAAGATGCTGACTTTCATCACGTCCACACCAGACTTTTCTGTCTTACCTGGTGCAACAGGAAAGAAAGAAATCGTCAGATACAACTTAGAATAGATTGACAAGGAGATCCTGCTGAATAGCATTGAGAACTTTGTCTAGATAATCATGTTGCAACAGAAGAAAGGCTGGGGGAAAAATGTAATTGTAATGTATACATGTAAGGATAACCTGACCCCCTTGCTGTACAGTGGGAAAATTAAAAAAATTATAAAAAAAAAGAAAGGAATAAATCAAAGGTATCAAGACGGGAAAGGAATAAAACTTTGTTCATTCATAACAGTATCATGTACAGAGAAAATCCTAAGGAATCTACAAAAAACACTAGGACAACTCTTAAGTGCTTTAACAAGATGTCAGGGTTCAACTATTTGTATTTCTATGTGTAATTTTTAGAAGTTAGAAATAAGGAGTTTCTGTTGTGGCTCAGTGGAAACAAACCCGACTAGTATCCATAAGAATGTGGGCTCGATCCCTGGCCTCACGCAGTCAGTTAGGGACCTGGTGTTGCCATGAGCTGTGGTGTCGTTTGCAGAGGAGGCTCAGGTCTGGCATTGCTATGGCTATGGCGTAGGCTGGCAGCTGCTGGTCTGATTTAACCCCTTGGCCTGGGAACGTCCATATGCTGCAGGTATAGCCCTAAAAAAGCAAAGAAAAAAAAAGTTGGAAATGAAATTTGTAAAAAACCAATTTTATTTTTGACAGCTGCACCTGTGGCATATGGAAGCTCCCAGGCCAAGGGCTGAATCAGAACTGGAGATGTCTGCCTATACCACAGCCACAGCAGCACCAGATCCAAGCTGCGTCTGTGACCCACGCTGCAACCTGCAGCAACACTGGATCCCCAACCAACCCACCGTGCAAAGGCCAGTGATCTAACCTGCATCCCCATGTACGCTAGTCAGGTTCTCAACCCACTGAGCCACAATGGGAACTCCAGTATCATTCATTTACAATAGCATTCAGAACATGAAATAAAGATATCTTCAACAAAATACATGAAAAATCTTTATAATGAAAACCCCAAAACACTGTGGAGAGAAATTAAAGATAGATGCAGTGACATGGAAGTCTTCAAAGGCATTAATTAGTTCAAGTGAAAGAAATCTTACACAAAGAAAGCCCAAGTTGCTTTAATTTATATAAATGCCAG
The DNA here is from genome assembly GCF_016906955.1 of Phacochoerus africanus. Lineage (NCBI taxonomy): Eukaryota > Metazoa > Chordata > Mammalia > Artiodactyla > Suidae > Phacochoerus > Phacochoerus africanus. Next base: position 136,111,342 of record NC_062558.1, read on the forward strand.
AATAAACACAGAAAAAAAAATTAGTGATTTCCAGAGGCTGGAGCAGGGTGTAAATGGACTGAAAAGGATCCAAATGTTTCTCTGAGGTGATAGAAATATTCTGTATGTATATCACTGTGGAATTGACTCCATGCACGCGTACATTAAAATGTGTGCGCTTCAATGGAAGCAAATTACACCTCCATAGAGCTAATCAGTTAACGACAAGCAGAGTGTGGGATCAGCTCAAGAGGGCATTTTTTACTTTTTTTTTTTTTTGGTCTTTTTAGGGCCACACCCACAGCATATGGAAGTTCCCAAGCTAAGGGTCAAATCAGGGCTGCAGCTGCTGGCCTACACCACAGCCACAGCAACTTGGGATTCAAGCCACATCTGTGACCTACACCACAGCTCACAGCAACGCCAGATCCTTAACCCATTCAGCGAAGTCAGGGATCGAACCCATGTCCTCATGGCTACTAGTTGGGTTCATTATCACTGAGCCATAAATGGAACTTCAAGAGGGCATTTTTTAAATATAAAATTAAACTTTGAAAAAAGTATGATGGTAGCCAGCCTCTCACCACCTGAATCCCGTGGTTATGAGATAGCATCAAAAGCCACCATTTCACACGGAGGAGTATCTGGAAGATTCCCCACCATTCAAATCCATACATGGTAACAGAATAGCTCTAGTGAGTCATATAACATTCTAGCGGCATGAACATCTCTAGAAGAAAACCACTGCATACGTCAGGAAAATCCTATATAAACACAAATTCCATATTTGATTAGCATTTCCAAAGAGTAAAGAAATAATGGATCATCCCATCAATAGTCCATAGACAACTGGGAAACCATTTATGAAAACTAGATCCCAACCTTACACCCTCTGAGCAAATATATCCACAGAGATTACGGATTTAAATAAAGGAGCTCGAGAGGAATGTCCTCGAGGCCATTCGAAGCCCGTCAGTGAAAACAAAGGGGAAAGGATTAAGAAAATAAAAACATCTGAATGTCAAAAATTACCATAAACAGACATGATGACTAAATGCAACGTGGTATCCTGGATGGGATTCTGGAGCAGAAAAAGGACAAGAGGGGAAAAAACTGGTATAATCTGAATCAAGTCCATAGTTAGTAGTACTGCAGCAACATCCATGGCTTAGTTCAGACCTGGGAATCCCTAATGCAAGCGGTTTTGCTCCCCAGGGAAGGTTTGGCAAAATGTCTAGAGACATTTCTGTTTGTAAACTAGCGAGAAAGGGGGAGGCGCTTCCCTCATCTCATGGTTCAAGGCCAGGGCTGCTGCTAGAAACTGCAATGCACAAGACAGCCCCCACAGCCAGGCATCATCCAGCCCAAGGTGTGAGCGGTACCGAGGTTGAGAAACCCTGGCTTAGATAAAAGAACTGCGATTATGAGAAGATATACACACAGGAGATACAGGGAGTCCCCGGACTACCTTTCTAATTCTTCTGTTCACCTAAAGTCATTTCAAAATCCAAAGTTTAAAAAAGTATAATAAACGGCATTAAAATATAAATACAAAAGGCTATTTTTAGCCTAAATAAAAATTCAAAAGGAAAAAGGCTCAAGAAAAATGGTCAAAGAAAATAGAGAGGAAACTTACAAAAGAATATCGATGTATAACAAACACATAAGAGAGTTCAACTTCTCCATCAAAAAATGCAAATTAGTATATCATAAATATTATTTTTCATTTACCAAAATCGCATGAAAGTTTTTGTAATGTCAACACCCAGTGCTTGTGTGTTCCAGGCAGCCGTTATTTAGGTAGTGATAGTGTAGCTTGACACAACCATTGCAGAGTATCATTTGTAAATCTATATTGAAGAGCCCTAAAATTGTACCTCTCCTTTCACCCAGAAATTCTGGGAATCTGGCTGAAAGAAATCACATAAAATGCCCACAAACAAGGACATTTTGTGGAGGACAAATGTCCTCCACAAGGACATTTATTGACACATTGTTATAAAAAAGGTACAAATGAAAACAATCTATTGAAGAAAATTAAAAAAAAAATAGCTTAAATAAATCTTTGCAATGGAAGCCTGTGTCATTATTAAATGATGGATAGAGAAATATGGAGGATATGAAAGGGAACTTGAGAATCCATTGCTGAGAAAAAGCAGCCTCTAGAGTGATGCTTTGTATCAACCTCTGTTTAAGGAAAAAATGTTTAAAAAAGAAAAGCTTGTGACATATATGAGAGGATCCGAGGAATCTCTTTGGGAAGGTCTATTGAAACATTAAGAGTGATATTGTCTGTGAGTAGTGGGGTTATGGTTGGTTTTAAGTTTTTTAAACAAGGCCAGATCCTTAACCAGGGCACTCTGCTGGCTGGTTTTTATTTTCCCCTTTACGCTTTTATCTATGTTTTAATTCTTACAAGGTGCATGCTTTACTTTTTCAATAAGAGGGAGGAAAAACATTACGAAAGCAATGGCATCAAAGAAGAAGCTGAGTACATTTACGCCCTTTGCTACGCAGCATTTTCACAGATATTTCAGCCCTGGAGAGAAACCACAGTGGGACCAGCAGTGCCAGCAACTACAGGGGTCCTTGCGGCTGAGAGAATCGCGACGAGCTTCGCCGCCACAAATCACATCATCACGGATTCCCCCTGGTGTCTCGCTCAGCTGCATCTCCCAATGCACCACCCTGTGATGTTCAGTGCATTTCAGGGACCCCTCTCCCAGCCTCCGGTGCTCCATCTCCACAGCTCCTTGGCTACTTTTCCTGGTTTACAGTGGGTCACATGGTCTTATACACACACACACACACACACACACACACACACGTGTATTTATGAGAATGCAGGACAGGATGCCACAGAAACTCAGGCACCTATTCACTATCTATATGGGTCATCTAATCAAAATCACCTCTCCTTAAGAATGGATATTCCCCATCTACTTAGAACACCAGAGCCATTTATCTGCTGAACATACGCCAAAGATTCCATATTGCTTTCTCCAGCTCTGCAAGCCTGGCCCTTCACGTTAGCTTCTGGCCCAAGGAGGGAGCAGATTTGCAGTAGAACTTTACATACTTCACCCCTTCATTTCAGCCAGCTTGTACCTTTCGAAGTGGGAAAGACAAAACAAAGTCAGAGCACCAAATATCACCTTGGCTCTCTGCAGATAGGCAAGAGATGGCCCTCCAAGGCGGTTCTGAATCATCTAACAGACGCGGTAGAAGGAGAAACATCAGGAGCGGCAAGGGTCAAGTCCTCTGTGAGGTTAAGAACCAGAGATGCTCAGAAGGTGCCCAACTCCAGGAAGAGGAAGAGTGGAGATTTCTATTCCTGAAGGGCCACGTCAATGAAATTATGTAACATGGACGACCCACAGCTTTAATGTAGGCTCGTGACCCAAGACCAAAACACAATGAAAACAAAGCCAGTTCTACAAAAGGCCGAAATGGTGCAAATCTATACAAATGCTTCAACTAACTGAAAACGGATTAAGAAAATGCAAATCAAAACTACCATGAGATACCACCTCACACCAGTCAGAATGGCCATCATTAATAAATCCACAAATAACAAGTGCTGGAAGGGTTGTGGAGAAAAGGGAACCCTCCTGCACTGTTGGTGGGAATGTAAACTGGTACAGCCACTATGGAGAACAGTTTGGAGATACCTTAGAAATCTATACATAGAACTTCCATATGACCCCACAATCCCACTTTTGGGCATATATCCGGACAAAACTCTACTTAAAAGAGACACGTGCACCCGCATGTTCATTGCAGCACTATTCACAATAGCCAGGACATGGAAACAACCCAAATGTCCATCAACAGATGATTGGATTCAGAAGATGTGGTATATATACACAATGGAATACTACTCAGCCATAAAAAAAGAATGACATAATGCCATGTGCAGCAACATGGATGGAACTAGAGAATCTCATACTGAGTGAAATAAGCCAGAAAGACAAAGACAAATATCATATGATATCACTTATAACTGGAATCTAATATCCAGCACAAATGAACATCTCCACAGAAAAGAAAATCATGGACTTGGAGAAGAGACTTGTGGCTGCCTGATGGGAGAGGGAGGGAGTGGGAGGGATCGGGAGCTTGGGATTATCAGACACAACTTAGAATAAGGAGATCCTGCTGAGTAGCATTGAGAACTATGCCTAGATACTCATGTTGCAACAGAACAAAGGGTGGGGGAAAAAAATGTAAATGCAATGTATACATGTAAGGATAACTTGATCCCCTTGCTGTACAGTGGGAAAATAAAATTTAAAAAAAAATTGTAAAAAAAAAAAAAAGAAAATCTGAATTTTTGTTGTGTTTGTTTTTAACTTCTGACCCTATAGGCAATCACTGCCTATGGGGCCAGTCTATATGCTCTTCCCCCAGACTGTGTGTTTTCATGTTCTTTCAGATCATTTATCTCAAAAATCAGAGTGGGAAAGAGCAGACATGTGAGGGAGTAGGTTCTAACCGTAAGTGCCATGACAGAGGCTGCGCTCCCCGCAAAAAAAAAACATGTGCTGTGCGCCTGCCCCAAGAAACCTGGGGGATGTCAGCCTTGAAAGCCTGACAATTACCCCTAAGTAGTGAGAGTCAATATGTAGAGTAGAAGGGACACGCTGTCCTGCAGGACAGGACTGTCCTTGAAGAGTAGCACAACGTGCCACCCCCAAATACATCACTTGGCATAAGGATTATTTTCAGCGAAAAGCAACTGAGAGAAACAGCACCCGAACAATTAACATAACAAATTTTACTAACTAGCCTTCATCATTTACACTTAGTTTCTTCCACACAGTTACCCTCCCCCATTGACAACCTTGGAAGCCCCAAACTGCTTTCCTTTGTCCTGATATTACTGTTCTTTGTTGGAGATGCCATGTCAGACAGAGTTCTAAACCACTGCTTTGAGTTAACTCATTTTCCTCTGGTTATCGCTCATGTACCTACGGGGAACACGTGCTATCAATTTCTGTTTGTTTTCCTCTTGCTAACCTGTCTTTGGTGATAGGGGCCCCAGAGAGAGCTTTGAGGGGTGGAGGGAAAGTAAATTTTCCTTCCTTACGACCTTCAAACAGAGCTCTTAACCAAGTGGGCACCGACTCAGATTCCAGTATGGGGTCCAACACAAGCATTTTTTAAAAAGCATCCTCCGTATGTCTGATGCCCCCTCCCCTGATTAAGGACACCTTTTCTACACTCTGATGACAACCACTGAACCCTGCAGAATCACTAGAATCCCCTTATGTGAACCATGGTACTGCAGCCACAGTAATGCCTTCACATGGCTGTCACCTGACACGGGAAACTAGTGACCCTGTGACAACAATGTGCAGAAGACTTCTGCATTTAACCACAAACTACCTGGACCCCATAGTTGAAGGTGAATTTATGGGCTGGTCCTATCATTATCTTTTTTTTTTTTTTTGTCTTTTTTGCTATTTCTTGGGCCGCTCCTGCGGCATATGGAGGTTCCCAGGCTAGGGGTCGAATCGGAGCTGTAGCCACCGGCCTATGCCAGAGCCACAGCAACGCAGGATCCGAGCCACGTCTGCAACCTACACCACAGCTCACGGCAACGCCGGATCATTAACCCACTGAGCAAGGGCAGGGACCGAACCCGCAACCTCATGGTTCCTAGTCGGATTCGTTAACCACTGCGCCACGACGGGAACTCCCTATCTTTCATCTCTTATTCTCTAAAGCCAGTTAGTAACTCTAAAAATAAAATTACGTGTTTTGGAAGAATCTGAGCTTCTGCTTTAAAATAGTTGGGAAAATAGCAGAAAAAGAAAAAGAAAAAGAAATCATCAAGCTGAAGGAATAAGTAAACGCACTACCTATTTCCCCCATTTCCCTAATTTTTTCCAGGGTCATCCCTATCTGGAAAACTTTTCCTTATAGAACGTTCCTACCACTTCCTCTTCCTAAGACCATGTCTAGATTAACTCCCTGCAGACAGCACCAGTGATACTGAAGACGATAATCATGAAATGTGCTGACTTCCCACCAGTGCCCAGGGCTCCCCGGGTGAATGACCTCATGGAGGTCAGCAAATAGCAGCGTCTGAATGGAAACCCACATGGACCTCATGCCCAAATCCACAGTGGTTTTTGTCACTGTTTCTCATTCATGTATAGAGGGTGGGTGTGCAGTTGTATAATTTAAAAGATCAGACCCTTAGCCTATTAGGGTGCTACAGGCCTTGAATTCATTTCTCTTAATCTATCCTGGCAGACCTGAGCAAGGAGCCTACTAGAAGGACCGTTTCCCAAACAACATGAAGACACAAGCCTTCCTACAACTGAAGGAGTGAACTCCGAAAGAGGAAAGCTCTTTTCTCCGGAGAGACAGCGGGTGTGGCTGACACCAGCATCGTTTAAAGACCAGGCGGACTCCGGGGAATGTTCAGAACATCATATCCAAGGTGACGGGGGTGGGGGGAAGGTATGGTCTCATCAAGGTACCCAAATAAACAGGCACAAACCAAAAACCCGCTAAACATTTTGCAACAATGTTCAACATTAAATTTGACCACCTGAAGGATAATAAAGTTCTTCCATGACAGTACTTGACTGTTTTTTTAGGGCCACACCCTCAGCACATGGAGGTTCCCAGGTTAGGGGTGAAATCCGAGCTGTAGCCACCGGCCTACACCACAGCCATGGCAACGTGGGATCTGAGCCGAGTCTGCAACCTACAGCACAGCTCATGGCAATGCCGGATCCTTAATCCACTGAGCAAGGCCAGGGCTGGAACCCGCAACCTCATAGTTACCAGTCACGTTCACTTCCACTGCACCACAACGATACTTGGCTATTCTTACTGAGTTCTTGGAGAGAGACAGTATTTCGAAACTTTTTCCTCCATTTTAAAACCAAGTGGGGATGCCATAGTTCTCCCTCTCCTTCTCAAAACCTACCTCTGGACGGAGAGTCTTACCTGGCTCCCCACCCTTTCCTGGCCAGGGAGGCTCTGGATATGACCATGGGGAGAAGTGGTTTCAGAAGGAAAGGCGGCGAGCCTTGAAGTGACCCTGACATCAGCAAGGCTTTGCTGGGTCATCCTCTGCCCAGCACCCAGCTCCTGAGAAAGGGCTGTGTGCCAGGGCTCACGACTGCACGCGGAGAGCTCAGCGCCACTGACCCACACTTGGGTGCTGACTTTCAGTCCGAGGCGGTCTAGAAGAAGGAAAATGGGCCCCAGGACGTAGTGAATCCATCACCTTCCAGGCAATAATATTCCTGCGCAGCAGGTCCTTGAGAGGTAGAGCTACAGAGATGCCTGCGGCCAGGTCACAGTCTGGTGAGCAAGGAGACGGCCAAACGGAGGGTCCACAGCATCGGTGGGCTGTCAGGAGGCAGGGGCACAGGGCCAGCCAAGGGTTCTCAACCAAGGAGGACTCTGTCATCTCCCCCACAACGCAGATAGTCTGGAGACATCTGTGCGTCACGGGGGGCGGGCAGCTATTGGCATCTACTGGGTAGAGGCCAGGGAGGCTGTTAAACATCCCACATGCACAGACCGCCCCTGCAACAGAGTCCTCTGGCCCCCAGTGTTGATACCTCCAAGGCCTAGTGAGGGAAGGGAACACTGGGCTGGGGGTGGTCACTGAGTCAGCTTATGGCCAAGGTCAAGGTGAGAAGCTGGAATCATGAAGCAAAAACATTCCCTTTCACTAGCAACCAGAGATGCCAGCTCAAACCACAGCAGAGCAGCATTTGCCATCCGGAAATTTGCAAAGATTTGCAAAGAAACGGTTAATTCTGGCCAAGCACACATGGCAAAGGCCTTTGCCCAGGTTTCCCCTGGAGTCTAATTTGGCATGTGTGTCAAGAACCTTAAAAAGGTTGAGACAACTCATTGCAAAGATTTTTTTCAAAATCTTTGAAAAAAATCCAGCCTACAGAAAAGCCTTCTGCACCAAGGATTCCCATTAATTTTACTCTGAAAAGTGAAAACCGAGAAGCTACTTTAAGGACCAACAGTAAAGAAATAAACTATGATATATCCGTAAAACACACCATTTCATAGTCAATAAAAGTTATCTTTGTAAAGTACTGCTAATATCAGGAAAAATTTATGATGTAGTGCTAAGTGGCAGAGACCCAGAGGGAAATTACATATGCAGCAAGATCTTAGCTGTTTAGAAGAAAAAAGAGACATGCACAGAAAGCAAATGGAAGAAAATATATCAAACCATAAACCATGACTATTTGAGGGTACTGAGCTTTTTTTTTTTTGTCTTTTTAGGGCTGCACCCATGGCATATGGAGGTTCCCAGTCTAGGGGTTGAATGAGCACTGTAGCCACCGGCCTATACCACAGCCCCAGCAACAGGGGATCCAAGCTGAGTCTGCAACCTACACCACAGCTCACTGCAACACCAGATCCTTAACTCACTGAGCAAGGCCAGGGATCAAACCTGCATTCTCATGGATACATGAGCTTTTTATTTTGTTTTTTTGTTTGTTTGTTTGTTCTTCTTGGCTGCCTATAATGCATTAATTTTATAGTCATGAAAATACATCTGTTTAGAAATTTCAGGACGATACTAAAGGCTTGAGTGAGGACAGCAGCTATGGACCAAGGGGTGGGCATGAGGACTTTCCACCTTACCAAAGATGGGAGAAGAAGGAAGAGTTCAAAGATGACTCCAACATGTGAGCCTGGGGTCCAGGAAGTACGGGCACCCATACCAAGAGTGGGAAAAATCTAAGTAGACAGGTGACAGCGGTGACCTGGGATGTGCTATCTGTTCCATCAGGAGGCCATGGGAGCACAGTCTGGTGCATGAGCACAGAGTCTACCCCACCCCCACGAAATTAGCTGGAAAATAAAGGTAAATAATGTTCCTATCCCCCACGGACTTTTAGGGAGGAGCAAGTGGATTGAAACCCATGAAGAATCAATAGTCAAGACATGGAAGCAACCTAAATGTTCAACAGAGGACTGGACAAAGACGCCGTGTATATATGCAGTGGAATATTACTTGGCCATGAAAAGAATGAAATAATGCCATTTCCAGCAACATGGATGGACCTAGAGATTCTCACACTAACTGAAGTCTGACAGAGAAAGAAAAAAAAAATCACATGATATCACTTATACGTGGAATCTAAAATATGGCACAAGTGAACCATCTATAAAAAGAGAGACTTGCAGACAGAGAGAACAGACTTGTGGTTGCCAAGAGGGAGGGGGAGAGAGTGGAACAGATTGGGAGTTTGGGGTTAGTAAATGCAAACTATTAGATTTAAAACGGATAAGCGATGAGGGCCTGCTGTACAGCCCAGGGAACTCTATCCAATCTCTCAGGATGGACCATGATGGAAGATAACATAAGAAAGGCAATATATATATGTTTGTGACTGGATCACTTTGCTGTATAGCAGAAGTTGGCACATTATAAACCAATGGTACTTTAATTTTAAAGTTAAAAAAAAAAGGAAGAAAAGAAAAGGCAGAGAGGAATCCAAAAAACATGGTTACGGAGGTCAAGGATGAGGGCTTTGCCCTCTGACTCTGAGCATCTTTCTTACCCGAAAATCACATTTGTCTCAACAGCTATTGTGACAGGAGACCAGAGTCGGAAAAACGAATAAATGGACGAACAAGGGGAGACAAGTTCAAAATATAATCTGGTCTAGTTCTCTCTTTCCACAGACAAGAAACGGAGACCTGCCCGGGCCCCCAGGGCTCACCCCTCTTCTGCAAAGGCCCAGACAGTAAACACCGCAGGCTGTGTGGGCCACACGGTCCGTCTCAACTACTCAGCGCTTCTGCTGCATCGCAAGAGCAGCCACAGGACATGTGACTGCACCAGCCTGGCTGCGTTCCAGTGGAACTGGCAGAACAGGTGGAGGTTTGCTCAGCCCTGATCTCAGCTGTCACTGTGTCCCCAGGGTCCCATTTCATTGTCCATTTGTCAGCTGAATTGAATCCTCCCTGGCTTCCCTGGCCGTTAACAACAAAACAAATGGACACAAAAGCTCATTCGGCCTCGTTCTCCTCTTAAACTTGCCCAACAAGAGGGCAGAGGCCCAGGCTTGCTCACCTGGTCCTCGAAAACCTCCCATGGCAGGAGGGTGCACGGTGTCGGCCTGAGTGCTGGCTGCCCCTGGAACAGGGTGGACACGTCCCCGTCAGACTGGAGGCAGCCTGGGACCCGCAGAGTTAGACACACGCGGGCACTGCCCATCACCAGGGACCCGTCACCCCACCCGATCGTTCATCAGTGGCAACCGTGTGGGCTTTACCTTCTGCACAGTCTGAGAATCTGACCATGTCTCGGCACCACGGCCACCCTCTTGCCAGTCACCACTCCTGCTCGATTGTTCCACATACATTTGCTGAGTGAATGAATAGATGACAAGGGTAGGACCAGTCGGGGAAGTGTGAGAGCCTTCCCGGGGCAAAAGCAACGCTCCAGGCGAACGGCCGAAGGCTTCGGAAGGGAGTTCCCGCTGTGGCACAATAGGATTGGTGGCATCTCTGTAGCACTGGGACACAGGTTCAATCCCCAGCTGGACACAGTGGGTTAAAGGATCCTGTGTTGTCATAGCCGCAGCCTAGGTTGCAACTGCAGCTCAGGTCTGACCGCTGGCCTGGGAACTCCATATGCTGTGGGTGAGATGAAAAGAAAAGAAAAAGGCCTGGGAAGAACCAGAGCCTGCTTGCAGGGAAGGGGGCTTCGTAGGCAAAGGGAATAGCAGGGCAAGGGCAGAAAGAGAAGCGGGTGCCTTTGGGGAGCAGGGCGGCGAAGAGTACACAATCCAGAGTAATAAAAGGTGCTTAGATGTGTGGAGTGCCTGTCAAAAACAAGCACAAATAAACAAACACAAGACAATGAACGTCCAGGGTGGGACAGTGGAATTCTCTGCACACAGGTGCTAAGGCCCATACCCCACAGCCCCCGGTCCAACCTTGCAAAATTCTTGACTTGTTTTAGAAAGATTCCGCAGGCCACAGAGTGGACAGGGAAGATTAGCTGGCAGAACGGGCAGCTGAGAGGCTCTCGGACCCTCCTGAGAAGGAAAGGTGTAGACCCCTTGCTGCTGGAGGGCCTATAGGAAAATGGCCCTCAACTGTCCAGCACGACCTTGGCAGCTGGCAGACTGGCCCAAGGTCACATCCTCTTCCCAGGGGTATAAAGGCCCAGTGCTCTGGCCTCCAATCAGAATAACTCTGAAGGGCCAGCCCAAAGTCAGAGTCGCCTTGGGCTTTCCTCACCACTATATCACAGATATAGTCTCTGTTCTCTGCCCAGCCCTGCTTTCCACTCCCATCCACGAGCGTCCTTTCCACGAGCGCTCTGCAATAAGTGTCCACTCATCTCCACCCCAGAGCTGGATTTCCAGAGACTCCAACATGAAACACTGGCCAATGGGGTCACGTCTTAGACGACAGAGGATAAGGAGCAGGCAAATTATGGCCGGCAGACCAAATCGGGCCCACTGCCTGTTTCTGTACATAAAGTTTTATTGAAACACAGCCAGGCTCACATATTTATGCATCATCTGTGGCTGCTTTCATTCAGCAAGGGCAGCGCCGAGTAGCTGCTAAGGAGACCGCATGGCCTGGGAAGCCTAATATAATTGCTTCCTATCCTTTTACAAAGAAAAAAAAATTTTTTTTCCCCAGTTCTACACCATTAAAGAAAAATCAGGGAGTTCCTGTTGCGGCTCAGTGGAAATGAATCCGACTAGAATCCACGAGGATGCAGGTTCGATCCCTAGCCCTGGGTTAAGGGTTAATTCCGTGGGTTAAGGATCCGGTGATGCCATAAGCTGTGGTGTAGGTTGCAGATGCAGCTCAGATCCTGTCTTGCAGTGGTTGTGGCGCAGGCCAGCAGCTGCAGCTCCAATTCAACCCCTAGCCTGGGAATTTCCATATGCCACGGGTGCAGCCATAGAAAGGAAGGAAGGAAGGAAGGAAGGGAGGGAGATCACATTTTTAAGTAAGGGTTCCTGGCATGTCTTCCGGCCTCACTGGTAAGAAGTCTTCATGGGACTGGGGAGCTGGGTGTCGGGCAGGTGTCGGTGGTCCACGTGGCATGTACACATGTAATGCCATGTAATCTTCCCCTGGATGGTCTAAGGGGTCTCTGCCTGAAATAAACCTCAGGACTAATGTATTAGATGATGGAGTAACAACCCTAGTAGACACACTAGTCACTTGGTGACCCGGCAAGGGTTTGCCCCTCCCCTGCCATCCCCACCTCTGGCCACTAGTGATAGTAAACCCCACTGGGGACTTCTCAGACCAACGCCAGTGAAGCCTGTGCAGACCCGGCAATTCCAAGACAGAGGGTCCACACAGCATCAGCGTCTGCAGCAGGGGGATGGGGGCAAACTGTGCCACGCAGCTGTGTCTTTCCCTGAAGCATCTAACCCAACCACGCGGTTCTGCACCGTCTACCTGGGGGTCTTGGGAATAGGGGAAAGCCTCAGATCCGGGCCTTGAATGTGAAAGGAAACTGCCAATACTGGTTTAGATATGCAACACCCAGTGAGAAGACAAACACGCAGACCGATCCTGTGTACCCTACAGAACATAGAAGAATGGATTTCAGGCTGGGAAGGATTTCTGAGCCAGTACGTTTTAACAGCATCAAATGACATGGCTGGTTACATTTAATTAGAAATTAACTGTGTGGCTTTCTCTCCTAATAGATTCTACCAGGGTAACTGGGCACCAAATGCTGGTATTGCCTGCCCAGGAGTGGTCTTCAAACATCACCTTGGAAAGTGATAGTGGAGATGGGGGCCCACCCTTGAGAATCCTCACCATCCTAACGTGGGGACCAGGATGGCCCAGCGGGAGCAAGCACACAGGACTGCTCTCAGCTCTGGCGCCTCATGGCCAGGTGGGCTTGGGCAAATTAAGCTTCAAGCCTCATCTGTCCTGCCTGCAAAATAGGAACGACGATATTCTCTTTACAGGAGGCTGTGGGTGACTCGAAGCAATGAATACAATGGTTGCAGCCCAGAGCCAGGCATCTGAGATTTCCACAGTATGTGTTGTGGGTATTGGTAGGATGATGGCGATGGAATCAATTCTTCCTCACAACAGATGCTGGGATCTGTACAAAGCCCATCTAGCAGGTGATAGCAGGATGCTTCTAATAGTGGAGGTGTGAGTAATAAACATACCAGGACTGAGGAAATGAACAAGAGGGAACCAATTTCTAAATCCTCAGCCTCTGAAAAGAGAGCAGGTACCGCCAGGTCTGTTAGAAGGCTACAGCCCAGCAGACATGGCCAATCGGCACCACAAAATGCATTTGATGGTGTCCCATTTTCCCTAATCTTAGTAATCTTTCTGGGTGCGTGGTCTGGATGCTCATTCAAGAATGCAATTTATAGGACTCTCTGTCTGATGACCTAATGACTAGAGCTAAAATTGCTTTGCCTCCATTTGCAGAATCATCCAGATTGCACCTACCTTGCAGCTGAGCATCACTAAGTCAGCCAGCAAGGATACTGCTCATTCGGTATTTTGGAAGCCTTCAGATAAAAAGAATCAGATTCAGCAATGACGGAGTAGGAAGATCCCTAATAGCAAGTGTAGCCACGGGAGGCTGTCAAGAATGCCTCAGCCAAGATCCCAGCTTCAGAGGGAAAAATACAAACAGTTCCTTGGAGATTTAATAAGCATTGCCCCTGTCAGAAAGCACATGCAGTGAGGGCTACAAAGCTTTGTCAAGACTGAAGGTCAGAGAGCTCACCCTTGAAGCCTTGTGTGGATTATGCCAGGAACCGACTGAGGTCATTAGAATCCAGGGTTTTGCTTATAAATTTCAGCCAAGAATTCCATAGTGTGGACAAGAAGTGCTTTCTTGTCACCTGGGAAGAAATACATTCTATTGTAAATGAGTTTCTGAGTGAGAGCACACACCAGTACAGGGACGGATGTGTGTGTGTGTGTGTGTGTGTGTGCGTGCGCATGCACGCGCATTTGCAAACACTGAGGCATGTGTCCCAAACAGCAAACCCAAGATTCTACAGATCTGAACATTTTGTTTGTTTGTTTTTGTTCTTTAGGGCTGCACCCGTGGCATATGGAGGTTCCCGGGCTAGGGGTCTAATCAGAGTACAGCTCTGAACTTTAAGACTAAGGGACCAGAGTCTCATGCAACCTCTTTCCCTGACAGATTTCACGTCAGAAAGACAGAGCAGCAAGTTCTGCAAGCTTAAGAAGACCTGGGAGAACACCGAGTCCCTCCCCTCTGCAGTTTCCTGATGAGGAAACAGGATCAGTTAGTGTGGCTGCTCCAGGGTCAGTGTGCTGCAAAATAATAGATCAGCAATGCTAAAAATGTGATCCGGTTTCCACGAAATCTCTCCTTCCTCCAGTGGTAGGATGAGGCCACGGGACGTAGAGCCACTCAAATGCTGCAGATCTGACTCTCTGGGATGAGAGCTATTCTGAGGCCCAAGGGACGTAGAAATGAACGCACACTCTTTGCCTGAGAAAATCGGTTACACGAGCAGTTGTTTCACACACGCACAATCAAAGATCTGCTCCGTGCCAAAGCCCAAACAAGATGGGGCAGTTTTCTCTGCTCATGCTCCTCCGAGATAAGTGTTTGTGACCTGGCTCTAGTGATTTTTAAGCATCTTTTGAAGAAAGTGCTAAGAATCCAAACGATCATTTCAATACCAGGAGGACAAAGACTAAGGTGTGCTTCAATGGGAAGCAGGCAACAGTGTAGGCAGTATATTTCCAGACTCTCCATCAGAAAGGAAGAAGAAATGGCTGGCTTGAGCGATTTCTTTAAAAACCAAAGTGAGGCCCATCTTCGCAACCCTGGCAGCTGCTTCCATTTCCTCTCCTGCCATAAGGCTGCACGGCTCGGAGGCATTTGACGGTCCCTAATCAATCTGCAAGGCATGTCAAATTCCTTCAAAAATCTCCGAGCATCCAATATATATACACTTGTTAAAATTAATTACATCATTTAACATTTCTATGCACATTATAGCTTTAAAATGGTTTACAGTCATTTTTATTAATTAATAAAGCTTTTAATGGACAAAAATTGCACCGTAAAATTACTATGCATATGCTGCTTTTTCAATTTTACTACTGTCTTTAAATATTTCCCCCAAGTGGAAAGTCACTAATTCATAAACCAGTCTCCTGCAGAAAGTAGAGCTGAAAGTCGGAAGTTTACACAGAGAAGGAGAGACATCTGGCCTCTGGCCAAGGCTTACTCCCCTCACAACCCCAATCTCCCAAGAAAGGTGAAGGGTGCCCAGGACAGCTGACCTTGGGGATTCTGCTTGACCTGGCAATGGTGAAAGGCGACAAATCCCAGTGATCTGCCCCGAAACACAATGACAGAAACAGAAAACTGCTGCTCTTGCTGTGTGGCGTGGGGGGGGGGGAGTCTCCAGTTTGCCTCGTTTTGAACATGTCCCACAATTACTACACACTTACACACAGACGCACATTACAGGGCACTGGGGTCTGGTTTCTAAGGCCAACCCATCAATATCAACTACCCGATGGGCAGGTAAAAGGGCAGCCCTCTGGACGTTTCCAGATGCGCAGATGATCGGACCAAAGGGACAAAACATCTGGGAGTGGACGGCCCTTGGTTCTTCTCACCCTGTTTTGGAACCATGAGAGCCCAAACGAACTTCACCTTGGGGTCTAGTTTCCCACTCATTACATGTGGTCCAGAGCTGTTGTTGGAAATAACCATTGGAGGAAAGGCCTTCCTGAATCTACAAAAGACCATCACAGAAAATCTCTCCTAACCAGACACCAGCACGGAGCTGTGGATGGACAGCTCTGAGTGGAGCAGATAATGCAGCTACTGAGAGCCGCGTCTTGGAATAAATGACAGATTCACTCATGCACCTCGCTGGCGCATTTACCTGAAGCAGAGGGGGCTGCGCTTGGCGCGAGGGAGGATGGGAGCATCACTCACCTGCCGCGTAGCTCCAGCCGGGGATGTGGATGGACAGTTGGTTGGCAGGACCTTGACTGTCGGTGGGACAATGAGCTGTTGGGTCCTCCTTCTCTTTTCTTCCGGGGATCTGGTTAGTTCCCGAAGCTGTAAATGCTGTATTTCCCAATGGAGAAGAGCCTCTCCAAGGACACGCGCCGGTCCCCACATGCACCCTCCCCAGTGATGGGTTTTCCTCCAAGAAACTTTCTTGCAAACCCAGGTTCCAGCGAGGGCCCAGGAGGAGCTGCTTTCCCTCCATGGGCTTCGGCATCAGAGCTGCGCTTATTGGCTCTCTGTTCACTGTGCCACCTGCTCCATCTGGTGTCCGTCTGTGTGAACTGCAATTCAGGTTGAGAGACAGGACAGATCTGTGTGTTTTAGGGCCAGCAAGTCGAGGGGGCTCGATGGGGACAGAGAGGGACCTGTCCAGGTAGTAGATGGAATTTGGACACGGCTGGGACACTCTGAGATGAACACAAGAGCTGAACACCAGAGGACTCTTTTCCACCTGCAACCGTGGGGTGCCTGGAGAAGAACTGTCCCCCCCGTTGCCCTCGTTGGTTATCCAGCAATCCTGTCCCTCACACAGCCCTGCGTGGGCCTCGGGGACCTTCAGCCCCATCACAGAGCAGTTTCTGGAGAATTCTGGGCAGCCAAAAGGTGCCTGATGTGGACGTGGATGGGTACCACTGGCCAGCATGGAGGGGTCCCTGAACAGAGCATCCTGCGCCCTGCACCTGATCCAGAGTGGGTCCCCCACAGCCTCCCACACCAGGGTGCTGGCGGGGGGGCCCACGCGCCTGGCCGTTATGGTGATGGATGCAAACCCTTTCTGGGAGCCACCGCAGGGCTTCTCCTCTTGGGGTGGCTGCTGTGTTACAGGTCCTTGCTGCCCCGCAGATGTCTGAATTCCTAATCCTCCGGGAAGGATTTCAAATGCCCTGTTAATGGTGACACCGCTGCGATTAGCAAAAGAGGGCTTCGTGGAATAGGCACACGGCACAGGCAACGCGGCTCCATTTTCTTTTGATTTATTTTCATCAATCAGATGTGAAATGACAACGGATGAAATCATTTTTGTGTTCTGAGACGCCAGAGCCCCCTGCAAATGGAAAAAGATCACAATTGTTCCAGCGGCCCATTGTAAGGCAGGCAGGGAGCTCTTTCAAGGGCCAAGAGGGGGCTCAAGTGTTTCTCCTTCAAGGCCTTTCATGCCACACCTGATGCCCACCACCTCTGAGCAGCGGAGGGGCAGGAAACCCACATCTGTTTGTGAAATGATTACCTCTGACTGGGGAATTGGTTTTCTCTGCCAGGTGTCTGCGCTTAGCTTATTTAATGGTGTTTGTGTAGCTGGGGATGGTCAGATTTCGAGGGTCAGCTTCCCCAGATCCAGGAGCATCTGAATACAGACAGGTTCACAGCCTCGTGGAGAAGGAAAAGACCGGATGCTGGAGGAGGGCTGGGATGTGGGGGCTGGGGGTTACCTGGGGGAGGAGTCAGGGCTCCTCCACGGAAACAAGACTGTGATTACAAGGAGCCCCCCACACCCACCTTGGTCCCACATCCCAGCCCAGTCCTCCACGTTTGCTGCTGCAGACTGGGATTCAGTCACTTGCCCTTGCCTGGCATCACAGGGTTTTAACCAGGAATCGTTAACACAACCTTGTAAATCAACTATACTTCAATTAAAAAAAAAAGAAAAAAAAACCTAAGATCTAATTAACTTATTCTTTCTGCTTAGTAGTTGAAACTTAATCCATTTCATGTCAGCCTTACACATTTATTACACATAACAAAAGGAAGTATTGCTTGGCAAAAGGGAAAAAGTCCAGAAATTGAAACAATGGAAACCAAACGATTGAGCGTGTCAATCGCCCAGACTAACGCGGTGACCATCACGTCACAGGATGGGATGCAGGTGAGAGGTCTGGACCAGGATGCAGTTTTGCTGCAGTTCTGCGCTCAGCTGCCTAAGCGTGAGGTTTTGATCTCAGTGTCTTACGTTTCCTAATGAGCAGATCGTATGTCCTGACAGTAAATCACTAGTGTGTCCAAAACAATGTGCTGTGATGCTCAATAAAGCATCCACCCAGGTCGCGACCCGCAAGAGGACTCCCTTCTGTCCTCGTTTTGTTTATGCTGTGCATCCACCAAGCCCTGCAGAGAGCAACCTGGAGGACTGAGCTAGTAAGTGCTCCCGGGGTCCTGAGCCCCCACTTTGACGTCCATTATTCCACATGCTTCAAACAAAATGAACCCTTTTGGGAGTTTCCCTTGTGGCTCAGGGGTAATGAACCCGTCTAGTACCCATGAGGGTGCGGGTTCAATCCCTGACCTCTCTCGGTAGGTTAAAGGATCTGGCATTGCCGTGAGCTGCAGTGCAGGTCGCAGATGCCGCTTGAATCTGGCATTGCTGTGGCTGTGGCATAAGTTGGCAGCTGCAGCTCCGATTCAACCCCTAGCCTGAGAACTTCCAGGTGCCGCAGGTGCAGCCCTTAAAAAACCAAACCAAACCAAAAGAAAACAACAAACCTGAATTCTTTCATGAACTGCGCACACAGATTCCAAATGACCCTGGTAACTGCTCAACACACACGGCCTGCGGAATCTTCCCTTCCGGAGAGAGCCTGAGGGCAAAATTGGAGCCCAGCACTAATGCAGCAGTTCTCAAGCGCCAAGGGGCCTGGAATCAGCCGGGAGGTTACAGGAGCAGGTTCCCCAGGCTCCAGAGTCTCGGATTCTGTGTGAAACAGAGCAAGACCCTGTGGGCTCTCGGGCACAAAAGCCTTTCTGCGTCCCCCATTGCTAGTTTGTAGGAAACAGGCCTCATCCAGCCTCCAAGACCTTCCCTAAATTCCAAAGGGCAGGTTCAAACAGCTGCTAATCAGGGAAGGGAGGGGATGCGGAGACCAGGGAGGAGCCACCAAGAGACTACTGTGCCGCCTTGGGGCACGTCCTGGTTCCCCCTCAGGGGATACACGGAACACGAGCTCTTCTGAACGAAAACCTCCAACGAATGGAAGACGCTAACTCTTTGATGAAGCCTCCTTCATTCCAGAGAGGTCAAGGTCTGAGAGCCCCCAGGACCACCAGAGCCGGTCCCAGCTTTTGACGCTTTTGAAGTTTTCCAAAAAAAGGACTAATGCAAGCCTGCGTCTACCCTCATCCTTACCTGCGGCTCCGTTTTCCACTCCCAAACGAGAAGACCCCTTTCTATTTTCTCTCCAAGGAGGGAGGGCACTGTCTTTAGGGCATCAGCCTGCTGTGGCTTCCTTTGCTCGGCAGAGCAATAAAAGCTACTCCTTTCTCCCTGGCCCGAAACTCTTCTTATTTGGTGAAGAGAGGCTGAAGTTTGGCAACATGTAGGTGGGTGGGTGGGCCCAGGCACCTGCACTGTAACATCCCTGCGCTGTAGGTGACCCAGGAAAAACACTTGGAGAAGCACTGACAGTCATGGGGCTGCTGGTCCTTTCAAGGAGGGGGGGCGGGGTTGATGAGAGCAAACTGTTCTCTTTTCTAAGAAGGGCTCAGGAGCACAAGGGCTCCTTCCTTTTCATTAGAGCAGAATTAATATTCATTTACTCAACTAGTGGAATGCTTCCCTCCACTGGACTTTGGACACCTTGCCTGTGACTTGAGCACCCAAGGCTCATTGCGTCCTTACTGTTAGACACGGGAAAACGAACATCTTTGCTAGTTTTTCCCTTGTTTTCCTGTTTTCAGGGCACCCTCCATCACCTTACCCGTTGTTCTAGTTAAAGATACGTGGTAAGTTGCAAATTCCAAAGATGACAAGAGACAGGAGAAGAAGAAGACACGGTCAGAGCATCCTCTTAAAATCTATTCTTTGAGAAACCGAAATATCACGGCTACCTTTTTCCAGATGGCCAACCCGAGCCAGGCTCTGCTTGAAACCTCCTCTTTCAATGTTGGGCCTCCTCTCCAGCGGTTCTCAGCCCAGACTGCACGCGCGAAGTAACCTGGGAGCTTGTGAAACCCCAAGGCGCAGGCTCCATCTCCCACAATTACCTCCAAAGCCTTGGGGGTGGGGCCGTCCGTGCTTTTTAAAGCTTCCAGTTGCTTGCAGGGCAGGCTGTGCTGAGCACCACCTGCCTGCGGGAGGCCCCGCCCTCTGCTCGGCTGCCCCTCCCCTCCCCTCCCCCACCTCCTGCAGTCGAATACGAGAAAACTGAAGTTGACCTGGCAGTTTGACTTTAACCCAATCCTCCCACTTTAGTTTAGTTTGAAGTGAAAAACAAATTCCCAGGTTGGAAACGGGGCAGCGTTGGTCTTGGAGTGCAACGTTTTGCAAAGTACCTCTCAAGATATGAACACGTTAGGTAACTCCAGCGCGTGACTCATCCCGTGATATAGCAGAAATCAGTGAGTATCTGATATAATCAAACCTATGGGGGAATGGGGGGGTATTTATATCGAAATGATGACACATGTTTCTGGAATTTCTAATGAATGCATTTGAATGTAAGTTACATAATGTTGGAAATTACAATAACTCTGGCTCCGGTTGTCAGTGTCAGAAAGTGAGACACGTAGACAAGGAGAAATCTCTTTACTTCTGCAGAAGGGTGTGGGCCCTCCAAAAAGTGTGCACCCGAACAAAGGACCCTCCCCTATTGATCCCTAACGCAGGTGATGTACCTGTCCCCTTCCCATGGTCAGGTCAGGGCGCACACTCTTCCCCACTGGCTAATATGAAACACATTGTTACTGGGAGAAGAGAGAAAGGGAAGAGGTGGGAGGCACAGGAAGGCATTTCAGCAAAGTGGAGTCACCAAGATTTCCTTTGATAGAAAAGACATTATGTTACTTCCCACAATAAGTGGAAAGAACCCTTCACTCACCCAATAAATCAAAATTTTGTTACTGTGGCTATAGAATGAAAGTAACTATTTTATTGTTTTATTTTATTACTTCTTTTTAGGGATGCACCCACAGCCTGTGGAAGTTCCCAGGTTAGGGAATGAATCAGAGCTATGTCTGCCAGCCTACGCCACAGCCACAGCAACTCGGGATCAGGGCTGCATCTGTGACCTACACTGCAGCTCATGGCAATGCCAGATCCTTAACCTACTGAGCAGGGCCAGGGATCGAACCCGAGTCCTCATGGATACTAGTCGGGTTTGTTACCACTGAGCCACAATGGGAACTCCTTGAAAGTATTTTATTTTACTTTATTTTATTTTATTTTATTTTTTGTCTTTTTAGGGCCGCACCCACGGTAAATGGAGGTTCCCAGGCTAGGGTTTGAATCGGAGCTGTAGCCGCTGGCCTACGCCATAGCCACAGCCACAGCAACGCAAGATCTCAGCCACGTCTGCAACCTACACCATAGCTCAGGGCAACGCCAGATCCTTAACCTACTGAGTGAGGCCAGGGATCAGGGATTGAATCAGCCTCCTCATGGATTCTAGTCAGATTCATTTCTGCTGAGCCAGGACAGGAACTCCGAAAGTAACTATTTGAGATGCAAATTCTGCTATTTATCACAGAAAATCATGGTTAAACCATTTCTTTATTCACTCACCAGATAAATATCTCTTGAGCACTTAACTATGTGCCAGCCTCTGTGCTGGGACTGAGGAATCTTTCTGGCCTCATGGAATTAACAAACTGAAGATAAAATTAAGCAGGTAATCAAATTGCCAGGCCAGGGATTATTAGGTTAAATGCTACCGAGTTTTTTCAGGGGTTTAGACTCAGCTTTAACAAAAGCCCCAACCAATTAACTGAGAGGAATGACCAACCTACTTCTTTTAAAACAGGACAAATTTTCTTTAAAAAGGAATCCCATCTTTTATGCCAAATACCTTCCCCAATTAAGCTATTTCAGGGTGTCACTCCATCTGTCCTTTATTTTGGGCTAACTGAACATGGCTTTGGAAAAAAAGATGTCTTTTACCTAAAATAAAATTAACTGCTGTAAGATCTGAATTGAAAGGAAGAAAATCCTGTTGTATTTTAAGTAGCACATTCAAGGTCAGAGAGAGGTCAAGTGGATAGCTGGGTTTTGTGTTTTGCTTGGGTAATAAATCACCCATCTGTTGACCTCACCACCCGACACGACACTGGTACCTTTTCTTTTTCATAAATGCTTCAGGTATTGATTTCTTTTAAACGTTTCAAACCCAATTTTGTAGCGCCTGATAACTGCTTTCATAGTTTTATGCATTTTATTGACTGTTTTTCACTTTATATGTATGCCTTAAGGCGTATTACTAAAAGGGGCACCATTTCATAAATGGGAGGAAGAGAGATAAACAGCGGATGGCCAGGGAAATCAGATCTGAGCCGCTGGAATGGGGAAGCTTCCCTTCTCTCCGGTAGCAATTTATTTCTCCCAAGGATAAGCATCTAATCCAATCCATAGCTTCAAGATCTGTATTTTTCTCCTTGAGGCAATTCTTCTCTTTTCCACAGCTGCTCTGTAACCTACAACCGCATTTGCCAGTGGGGGCTCTAGTGCCGTCTCCCCAGAGAAACACTCTGCAGTTACCTTTGCGCCAGCCGCAAGCATCCTTACTCCCACTCGGTGGATCTGGAATCAGTATCACCAGGTAATCCGCCAACCTGGTGGTATTTCCTCCCAACTCTGAGAGTGGTTTCAAACATCTGGGCTGGCTCCAGCATGTAACAGTAAGGGAAGACGGTTTGAAGATGAAATGGAAAAATCGGAGATTTTCTCTCTCTCCTTCTTGAAACTTTGGTCTTGGCACACGTATGCTAGATGTGTGTAGGATTCCAGGCAGTGTAACGGATGAGGGCGGAAAGCGGACAAGAAAGGGGACTCTTAGGAGTTCCTTTGTGGCTCAGTGGGTTACAAACCCAACTAGGATCCATGAGGATGCAGGTTCCAATCCCTGGCCTCGCTCAGTGGGTTGGGGATCTGGCGTTGCTGTGAGCTGTGGTGGAGGCTGCAGATGTGGCTCGGATCCTGTGTGGCTGTGTGGCTGTGGTGTAAGCCAGCAGCTACAGCTCCAATTCGACCCCTAGCCTGGGAACCTCCATATGTCGTGGTGCAGCCCTAAAAAGACAACAAATAAATAAATAAATAAAGTTGAGAAATAAGGAAAGTGACCTTAAATATCTCAACAGTGTGGTTATTCTGCTGATAA
Organism: Phacochoerus africanus; assembly: GCF_016906955.1. NCBI lineage: Eukaryota > Metazoa > Chordata > Mammalia > Artiodactyla > Suidae > Phacochoerus > Phacochoerus africanus. Next base: position 136,134,442 of record NC_062558.1, read on the forward strand.
GTGATCCAGGATGAACAAATCCATTCAGTTATTAATACAAAAAATAAAAAAAATTTAGAAAATAAAAATGAAGATTGCAAAGAATTTAAATGCTACCAGAAATTGCCCAGGATAGAATGCTACATAATAAAAGAGAGGGATAAATGTTGATATTCAATAGAGTCTTATGCTTAAAAAAAAAATGCGTGGGAAAAAATACATGTGTAAGTATTTTCTTATTTATGTATTTCTGTTTTTCCTAAGTGTCTACATGAAGTTGCCATTATTTTGGTTATCAGGAAAATTTAAACACTGTTTCTTTTTGGAAAAAAAAATCTGCTCGATGTTTCATTCCTGTGAAGTAATCACTTGGCTGAAGAAGTGTCTGCATATCATTTCTAGGGCTTCGATGCATTTGAGAGGAACAGTGATCAATCTTGCGCAGGCTCCGGGGGCGAGGTGGAGATTTATGGCAGTTACAGAGGAAGGGCATCCATTTAGAGTGTTTCATCATCTTACAGCATGTATCCTTACGACAAATACAGGAATCGGCTTCAAAGGCTCAAAGTTGGGAGGGAAATTTGAAAGTCACATGACTGTTAGGATCAAAGTAGAGGATCCAGATCCTTCTAAAGCAGATGTTTATAAGGTGTGATTTCTGGGCGTTCGTTATTTAACTCCGTCACAGATAATGACCGTGTGTGTGTGTGTGTGTGTGTGTGTGTGTGTGTTACAGAGACCCAGCCACATGGCCCCCAAATCTATATCATTAATGACCAAACTCATTAATTTTAATATCAACAGGAAAATGATGAAATGTGCCAGCTCAATGTGAGAAACAGGTGCAGAAGCTCTTCAGTCAGCCTCTTTCTTTTAAAAAATAGTAAGCAGTGGACCTTGGCGTCATCCTTTCTTCTTAAAGGGACCTCTCTTCTTTAATGGTTCTCAATGGTCCACGGTTGATGCAACTCATTTCCTTCCCTGCATCCCAGGGTTCCTGCTCCTGCTCCCAAGAAACACACTAATTACAGCCCCGCATCTCCACATCTTCAGATGGGAACTCTGTTCCATATAGAATGGCTTTAAATATTGACGACTGCATCTCAGGACCCAGGATAGTGTCTTTTCTCCATCATGTGAGATTTTAGGCCTGAGGTCTCTAAGGAAATGTTGAGCTTTATTAAACTCAGAGCTGAATCGAAGGATAATACCTAAGACAAGCATTTGTTGGGGGGGGAATTATTTTTTGCAAATATCCTTGCTACTTTAATGTTATGAGGGATCAATTGTTAGAGCTCCATTCTTTTTTAGAATTACAAAAGGGGTTGGTGGCAGAGTATCCATTCGTGAAAGACAGCAGATGCCTTGTGAACCATAACAATTTGGACAACTCTTTCAGGCAGGAAAGTCCATATTTTTAAGTTCTGTTCACTGGAATGAGCCATTCTCTATGCCAACCCTTTAGAGCAAGATCAGACCAGAAGCTCTGGCACCAGACATCTTATGAGCTGCAGGATTTGGGGCAATTCAACTACTGGAGCTCCTGGAGCTTTAGTTTTCGCATCTGCAAAATAGGTGTAATAACAATACAGTCACCCCTCAGTATCTTGGGGTGATTGGTTCCAGGACTCCCCTCTGATGCCAAAATCCACAGATGCTCAGGTTCCCTGTATAAAATGGTGGCGTGTTGGCATAGAACCTACACACATCCTCCCATATACCTTAAATCATCTCTAGATTACTTAGAATGCCTAATGCAATGCAAATGTCATGTAAATAGTCACTGTCATATGGCAAAGTCATATTTTGCTTTTTGGAACTTTATGGAATTCTTTTTTCCAAACACTTTCAATCTGCAGTTGGGTGAACCCACTGATGCAGAACCCGCGGATAAAGAGAGCCAACGGTCCCTCCCTCCCAGGACTGTGGGAAGGACAAAGGGAATGAGACAGAGCCTGGCATGTGATGCGTTGTCAGTATCACCCCTGTGTATAGTGTTCTTTATTATCGAGAATCAGAAACATTTCATTTTGTAAATATGACCTCTAATTCTCTTCCCTGTGTGAGGCTGCTGACACTTTTTGCCGTTGTTAACAACCTGCACTGGCTTGTTAGATTTCTCATTACCTCTTCTCCACCTTCAAAATGCTCCATGCCATTATCCTCTCTCTCCAGCAGATTAATTTTGGTTTAAAATTGAGATTCAACCACCACACTCTCCTTTGTTCCTGCCCATTTACACAACTGTTGGTGAAGATTATAAAACACTAATCGAATAGACGCTGCATACCTTAGTCTAACAAGTCTTAGCCATTGATGGTTAGATTTTCTGCGGCATTGATTCCAATTTTGGAGCAAACACATCACGAGTAAGCCAGCGATCACGTTTTACAACTGGCCACATTTTGCCCACTATTCCAGAAGGAAGAAACGTGCGTTACCTTGGTGACGTCAGATTTCTTCTCTGTAACGTCGGACTGGAGATTTCTAAGGGCAATCTGATCGCAGGTACTGGGCTGATGGTCCCGTAATCCTGGGCAAAAGGAGATAATATGGCTCCTTTTTAGTATACAGAAGGATAAAATGGACGATGTAACTTTACCATAAAATGGAATGTCACCTACACATGTATTAGATGAACCAGTAGTGAGTCCAGTGTATTCGGACCCAGGACAAAACCGTGTATGTCTCCCTCATTTATTCCACCACCTCCGTTGAGGCTCTCTGAGTTCATTATTACTTAGTTTATTCGGCCGCAAGATTCCTTCTTCCGTACAGCTATGTTCCTAGACTCAGTAATAATTGAACGAGGTTAGCCCTCACACGTTCACCGTGTCCTGATCTACAACCAGCAGCAGAGAGAATCCTATCTATGAATTTCTCAACAGCCTGGAGTTGAGAAAGGCTGAACTGCCAAGACCGACTTTCATCCACCCTCTTAACGCCATCATTCTAGAAGCAACTGTGAGCCACCGAGCCCCTGATACTGAAGCTGCTTTGGAATATGTGAGGATGATTTTGTGAGGATATTGTGAGGATAAATGAGACACCGTGGACTGCCCTCCACGTAGACAGCGGCCACAGCGACAGCCAAGGGTAGCTTCGGGTCCAAGTGCACACAGCGGTGGGTGGACCAAGAATTGTAAACCTGGTCCTGGCTCCATCATCAACGAGCTTGAGGATGACGAAAGCTATAGAATGGCTCTGTGGCATCTCTTCACCCACCCAACCTGCCCTGCACACCTCTCGGAGCACTGGGTAGAAGGACAAAGCTCTCTGGATGTGCGCCAGCAGTCTCAGGACAGCTGCCTGGGTATCCTGCTGCAAATGCAAGAATGAGTGACAAACACAGGAAGGAAGGGCAATGAGTCTAAATGGACTCACAGCCCAGGGTAACAATGTTGCCTCCACAAACGCAGATATTCCAGTGAAAATGATCTTACAAAAGGTTACAAAGAATGGTTTCCCAACTGCTGGTGCTGCTGTGGAGAAAGAGATTTAGGAAAGTAGTTCTCTAAAACAGCATCCTGTCTTTATCAACTCCTGCGCCGGGTTTATTTAAAAACTTAGATAGATGTAACACATTTTCTGGGGAAAGTGATATGCTCTGGTATTTTCCAGTTTGGAAGAGTTGCAAAGGGGTCAGGACAGAGCTGCTGCAGAGGCACCTTGGGATCCTTAAGCCACTGCACCGCAGTGGGAACTCCAGCACATGGCAATTTCAAGGGCCAGCACTGACCCGTCCAAAGCCTGTTAGTGTCTTGCCTCGTCCCTGGGTGACGACAGAGCCCCGGGAGCTGTCCCAGACGTGTGGCGGCGCCTCCCTCTATGCCTGTTACTGAGTGACAGAGACAGTTATCCTAGATGACGGGCACAGATTACTTTCTGTGAAGAGCAAATACAAGTCCTGAAAGAGCTCATGGATTTCTTCGCAGAATTGACGCATCATGATGAACTAGCAAGAAGGCTGATGAAGACAGAAATCGCCTGGCTCTGCTCACGTGGCGCCATGTGCCGAACTCTGCAGGCAGCACAGCCCCAGCTCAGCCAGGAGCCCACACTCCCCCTCTCTGAGTTTCTTTATCCATAAAATGCAGATAATCACCCCTCCTGCCCAGCCTTGCCATCCAGGCACTAAGGATAATGTGTGAAAAGTAGCTGGGCTGGGGCGGGATATTGAGCTAATACTTGATAAACAACCCTGGTTATGATTATTAATGAGCAGGACCAGCATTCCCGGTGGCTCAGCAGGTTAAGGATCTAGCATTGTCACTACTGTGGCTTGGGTGGCTGTTGTGGTACAGGTTCAATTCCTGGCCCAGGAACTTCCACATGCCATGGGTGCAGCCAGGAAAAAAAAAAAAAGAGCAGGACCAAGGCAGTTGCTGTCCCCTCCCCCACTCAGACCCAGCTGGTCCCTAACACCCAGGCATCAGAGGTCACTGGAATCAGACCACAGAGGCCCAGGGTCTCTAGCTACACCAGCGACTTTGGGCACATGACTCAGCATCCTTGGCTCCTTGCTGTGAAATGGAGCTAACAGTGTTTCTTTCAAAGAGTTCCCGAAAAGGACTAAGTGACCTGAATGGCCCTTAGCACGATGCCCAGAATCTAACATGCAATCAACGGCAGCTAGAAAGTGCAGTCACATCTCTAGCAGCAGGGGGCGGGGGGGGGGGGATGACGGTCACAATCAGACAAGCAGGGGCTGTGTGTGAGCATCTTGTTGCTACTGTTACAAATGACCATGAACTTAATGGCTTAACCAACACAAATGTATTGTCCTATAGTTCTGGAGGTCAGAGGCCAACATAGGTCTCCCTGGGCTAAAATGAAGGTGTTGGCAGGGCTGCATCCCAGCTGCAGGGTTGAGGGCAGACTCAGTCACTTTGCCTCTCCAGCTCCTAGAGACGGCCACCTCCCCAGCTTATGGTCCCACACCACTCCCACCTATGCTTCCACCATCACATCTCCCCTGTGACCTTCCTACCTCATTCTTATAAGGACCTTTTGATTAGATTGGGCTGCCAGATAACCCAGGAAGCTTCTCTTTCTTCTTTTCTTTTATTTTCCTTTCTTTCTTCTCTTTTGTTTCTTTCTTTCTCTTTCTTTCTTTCTTTCTTTCTTTCTTTCTTTCTTTCTTTCTTTCTTTCCTTCCTTCCTTCCTTCCTTCCTTCCTTCCTTCCTTCCTTCCTTTTGCTTTTTAGGGCCGTACCTGTGGCATATGGAGGTTCCCAGGCGAGGGGTTGAATCGGAGCTGTAGCTGCCAGCCTACATCACAGCCACAGCAACGCAGGATCTAAGCCTCATCTGCAACCTACACCACAGCTCATGGCAACACTGGATCCCCAACCCACTGAGAAAAGCCAGGGATCAAATCTGCGTCTTCCTGCATACTAGTCCAGTTCATTACTGCTAAGCCACAACAGGAACTCCAATCCAGAAAGATTCTTAATCACGCCTGCAGGGTCCCTTTGCATACAAGGTGACTCATTCACAGGTTCTGGGGATTAGGATGTGGACATATTTCAGGCACCATTATCACCCCCATCGTAGACTAGCTGGTGAGACTGAGGTGGATGTATTGGTTGGAAAGGAGACATTTAAAATGACGACTCTTGGAGTTCCCGTCATGGCTCAGTGGTTAACGAATCCGACTAGGAACCATGAGGTTGCGGGTTCGGTCCCTGCCCTTGCTCAGTGGGTGAACGATCCGGCGTTGCCGTGAGCTGTGGTGTAGGTTGCAGATGCGGCTCGGATCCTGCGTTGCTGTGGCTCTGGCGTAGGCTGGCGGCTACAGCTCCGATTGGACCCCTAGCCTGGGAACCTCCATATGCCGTGGGAGCGGCCCAAGAAATAGCAAAAAGACAAAATAAATAAATAAATAAAATAAAATAAAATAAAATAAAATGACGACTCTATGGGAACGTAGGTCCAGTGCAACATCCACTGAAAGAAAGGAATCCAAGGCTTATGAATCCCATGACTGCAACCTTTAAAAAATTTTTTAGTGTGTGTGGGAATCCACACTAATAGTAAAGCTGTAACTTTAGAGTTCTGAGCCTATTTTTGAATCAAACTGAGGCACAGCCATGCATGAGAATGGTTGATAAGTTAATGATCCCAAAGGCAGAAGGAGGGAAGTTACCAGAGTGGTTAAAAGTAAGAGATTTAGGGAGAGAAAGACCCTGATTCAAATCTGTCTCTGATACGGGCCATTTGAGCGATTTAAGTCAATTGGGGCAATTTCCTTAAATTGTCAGAGGAAACCCAAGCCCTCTCTCCTGGAGGGGTTCTGAGGAATAAGGTGATGATGAATTATCAAGACCTTAGCAGGAGTTTCCATTATGGCTCAGTGGTTAACGAATCCGACTAGGAACCATGAGGTTGCAAGTTTGATCCCTGGCCTCGCTCAGTGGGTTGAGGATGCAGCATTGTCATGAGCTGCGGTATAGGTTGAAGATTCTGCTCGGAACCCGAGTTTCTGTGGCTCTGGCATAGGTCGGCAGCTATAGCTCCAATTAGACCCGTAGCCTGGGAACCTCCATATGCTGCAGGAGCAGCCCTAGAAAAGGCAAAAAGACGAAAAAAAAAAAAAAAGAAAAAGAACTCAGCAGAGTGCCTGGCACCTGGTGACACATCTCCTGTCTGTTCCCACCTGACCACATCACTGTCACCATTGCCTGAGAGGCTGCCCCACTCGGTGGCCCTGCCCTGGCATCTCTGAGTAAGGCAAAGCCCATGGACATTTAGGGCAGCTTAGCAAGGACAGAATAATGGGGTTTTGGCATTTCCTAGAAGCTGGAATTTGTGTCTCTAAACAGAACGGGCAGCACCCAGGACACACTGCTCCTGGCTTTGGTTTCCAGAAGAGATCCACTACAAGGTCAGAAGGTGGCCAGTCCGTTTGTTCCTTCCCAGAGCTCTCGAGGGGCGGGTGCCTGCCCAGGGCCATGGGAAAATGGTCCTGGTTAAAAGGCAACTGGCAGAGGGTGGGTGGGCCCTGAGCACACAGGCCAGGCAGGGCTTCATCACAGGGCTTGGGCAGCCCAGGTCCGAAGGCTAGATGTGTGGCTCTGCATAGTTTATGTAACTTTGAAGCCTCCAGCTTCCCTCCTATGTTGTTAGAACACAGAGCTGCCTCTGTTCCTTCCCTGCCCGGTTGCCTGGCTGCCCTGGCTGCCCCGGCTGTGGGGAGGGTAGCTGGCAGTGGCTCACAGCTTTGCTGTGCCCTGAGAACCATCCTCTACAGAAGGTTATAGCTTTGGCCACCTTGGCTCTCAGCCAGTGGTGACACTTGGGGGCACAAAAGCCAGGGCAGCTCTGTGGCTTTTTCCAGAGCATCAGCCAAGACCCATCCTTCCTCAGCTCCTTCTCCATCAGGCCTCCCTAACTCTCATGATTCTGACCTGAAGAGGAACCCCCTCCCTTCCCCCTCCCCAAATCCCTGCCTTTGGCTCTGCTTCTTGGAAACTTGAGGGTTCCAGCTCATGATGCTGGCTAATAGGGGGGCTCTCAAAGTGGGGCCCCAGACCAGCAGCCTCAACATCACGGGGAAACTCGTTAGAAGTGCACATTTCCTGATGCCATTTGCAGCAACACGGATGGACCTAGAGATGATTATACTGAGTGAAGTAAGTCAGACATAGAAAAACAAATATCATATGATATCACATATATCATATGTGATATGATAGCCCTAACCCTAACCCTGTTTTAGATTCCTATATGTGGGAATCTAAAACATGATATAAATGAACTTATTATCAAACAGAAATGGACTCCCAGACGTAGAGAACAAACGTGGGGTTGCCAAAGACGAGAGCAAGGGCGGAGGGCTAAATTAGGAGCTTGTGATTGGAAGACAGAAACCACTAATGTAAAATAGAGAAATGACAAGGTCCCACGAGATAGCGCCGGGAACTATATTTGATATCTTGTAGGATTCTCTCGTGGCGCAGTGGGTTAAGGCAGTGGCTCAGGTGGCTGCTATGGCTCAGGTTGGAATGTCCATGTGCTGTGGGTGTGGCCAGAAAAAAAAAATCTTGTCATTATAACCCACAAGGAAAAGAATCAGGAAAAGAACACACACATGTAACTAAATCACTTTGCTGTACATCTAAAACATGGTCAATCAACTATACTCAATGCAACCATATTTAATAAACCATATTTAAATTTAAAAAAAGTTTTTAAAGGCACATTCTCCACCATGAAAGTGCACAAGCCCATCTACTAACATGCAGACAGATGATTCAGAAACCCCGGGGTGACACCGAGCCTTCTGTGCTTTACTCTGCCTTCTAGAAAGCTCATGCAGCTCAGGTCCAAGAACACTGCTGGTCTTAGCCTAACAGGCTCCTCTGTAGATGGTGAGTTTGAGGCCCCAGAGGGAAACCACCATACTTTCGATTCATGACCATCCCATGGTTTTTACAAAGCCACACCGAGGGGATCGAATTGGGACATTTTACCAATGGCTTCAACTAGAATGAAGCCATCAAGAATGGCAGCATGGGGAGTTCCCGTCGTGGCTCAGTGGTTAATGAATCCGACTAGGGACCATGAGGTTGGGGGTTCGATCCCTGGCCTTGCTCAGGGGGTTAAGGATCTGGCATTGCCATGAACTGTGGTGTAGACACGGCTCAGATCCCATGTTGCTGTGGCTCTGGCGTAGGCTGGTAGCTACAGCTCCGATTGGATCCCTAGCCTGGAAACCTCCATATGACATGTGTGTGGCCCTAGAAAAGGCAAAAAGACAAAAAAAAAAAGGCAGCATGCTATGATTATGCAATAAGACTAAAAATCAGCCCCATGAGCCGTGCAGTCACTGCTAGTTTTGGACCCGGTTGTGTCTGGTGGCCAGTGTCCTCTGTTCCAGGGGAGTATGTCAGTGAACTGGTGTATCCAGCGTGGCTCTCCCTCCTATGATGGCTGGAAAGATGGAACACGCTTTGGCCTCCATCAGTGGAGCCACCCCCACCCAGGAGGGCTTCCCGGAGGAGGTGATAGGTGTCCGATCAATCAGGAACTGAACACATCTTGAGGCCCTGTGCCAGCTCTCCTGGGCTCCATATTCCCCTCTGGAGGAAGGAAGGGGTGCTTCAGGGATGGGATCCACCAAGCGCGAGTTTATGCAGCTCTCAGGGTGATAGAAACCCCGGGCCAGAGGCAAAGGCATGAGAGGAAGTCACAGCTTGGTTACCTCCTGCCCCAGTAAGCCACCAGCAGAGCCCGCCAGCCAAGGGGCCCCCCAGCAGGGTGACGGATGATTTAGATGCAAGCGCAGGTGGGGTGGGAGAAGGCAGAGCGGCCCAGGCAGAGGTCAGAGGTGGACATGGCTCACAGGAAGGAGTAAGACAGAGAAACCCAGCATCTCTAGTGAGCAGCAAGTAGCAGGCGGGATGCTCTGGGTAAGGCATCGCAGACAAGTCCCGAGTGGCGCCCGCACCACTGGAGCTGTCGGTGCACAAATAACCAACAAGCAACATCACGCGCCACCTAATGAGTCAATCCATCAGAGTCGCTGGAAGTAACGAAGCGCCTGCCTCTCGTAGTTCAACGAGCTTGCTTGTTCTCATACCTCCATCATTTGTAGCCGGGACAGAGAGGGGACACTTACACCCCCGCTTTGCAGGTTGTAAGTGCCTTCTCTCGTTTCTAGTCCAGCAAGGTTTCCTCGGAAATTTCACCTGCCTTTCACAATTCCCTTTCGGAATACTTTAAGTAGATGTTTCTCAGATCACTTTTCAGAGCTGCACTAATTCATCGTCTCTGTGAGGTCTGATCCTGTTCACCACCCAAAGCCTCGGGACGGCCTTTCCATCTTTGACTTCAGGGACAACGGGGTCATTGTACTGTCTTCCTCCCGCTGGGCTACTGTGGGTTCTCCCCTTGCCTCCCTCAGTTCTCGCTCTGTGTCCTCCTTGTCTGGAAGGAGCAGCACCAAGAAGGATCCAGACAGAGCTCACCTGTGGGCACCAGCCCACAAGACCAGCTGCCTCCCAGTCCCTCAGACTCAGCTTTTCCAAAGGGGGACCGACCTGATTCTCCCCAAGCTGCTGCCACTGCTGAAGGCCCCTCCCCCATTGTTCCCCCTTCCTCCTCCCCTCCCCCCATCCTCATTCCCCTCCTTCCCCTCCTCCTCCCCTACCTCCTCTGTGTCCATTTTCTTGGTGGCAAGTGGCCGCCAGCCTCCCATCACCCACAATAGAAATCCAGGTGTCCCCCTCCACCCCCCCACCTTTCCCTCATCTCCAATGTCCAACTGGAAGCCAAGGCCGGATTTATCTCATGAAAAAGGCTTGGCTACATCCCATCAGCTTAAACTTCCCTCAGCTGCCTGGTCTCAGCAAGGTCACCATCAAGTGGCAGTCCCACCAGCCTCATCTCCTGTCAAGTTTCCCCCAGTCCCCTTGACATTGCCAGTTCATGACCTTGTGAAGGTCACGTGCCCCCTTGAAAACTCTAATGGAAAGGATATGCCTCCCCCCCAACAGGACCTGGGAAACACAGACCCAATAGTCTGTGCACAGGTGCAGGGGTGTTGGAGGTTCATGGAAACCAGGTCAGAAATCCTTAAAATGTGCATCCTTCTACTTTCTGGACGAGGCTGCTTGGACACCTCTGTGACTTTGGCCTTGGGTGCCACCTGTCCGATTTTCCCATGGGGCTAACTCCTCACCTTTGACACGGCTTGACATCACCCCTCCCAGAAGGGCTCCTTGGTCTGCACCCCCCGCCCCCGCCACGTGCCTTCCAACCTGTGTTGGGACCTGTATTTGTTTCCCAGAGTTTCTAACAAATGATCACAAACAAGGGCGCTTAAAACAACAGGTGTCTGAAGTCAGGGCCATGGCAGAGCCATGTTATCTCTGGGGACAATCCTTCCTTGCCTCTTCCAAGCTTTTGGTGGCTGCTGGTGACTGAGGCTTCCTTGGCTTGTGACAGCATCACTGGTCTGCCTCCACCTTCACATGGCCATCTCCCCTGGGTCTCTGTGTCTCCAAGTCTCTCTGTAATGTCACCGGTCCCTAGACTGAAGGCCCACCCTAATCCAGTATGACCTCACCTTGACTGCATCTGCCAAGACCCGCTTTCAAAATAAGGTCCCACTCACAGGTCTGGGGGTTGGGACCTGAACATACCTTTGGGAGGAGCACAAGTCGGCACATCCCCACACCCCCGCCTGCTTGGTAACCACCTGTTCGTGAATCTGTCCCCCAGGGGGCAGGAGGCCTTAGAGGACATCTCGTCATCCCCATCGCCTTCCCCTCGTGCCCAGCAAGTGGCGTGCTCAGCGTGAACACACTCGCTGACTGTTAACCGAAGAGACAAATGAGTTCATATTTTGGTAAGACTTCTCTCTGCAGGGAAAAATCAGAGCATACCTTCCTCAGACAGTCTGGTCATATTCCACGAATGTTTCAAAGACATCTGACTTAGTTTCAAAGGATGCGCTGGGCGAAAGGACAGAACAATCAGCAGGAGTTTACATCTGTAACTCCTCTCAGAATGAGTCAGGCTCCCACCTTCCGCACGGAGCGGAAGAACCTCCAAACACTCTACCTGTGATGAAGTCACCAGAAGGTTCCCATGGCAACCAGGGTGGGGGTGGGGTGGGAAGCCCACCCTCTGCTGCTCCTGCAAGGAGAGCAATCATCACCTGATGATTACAGCTGAGGGTTTGTTGACAAGGAAAAAAAGTTTGCGAAACTATTAAAGTTTTTGGCAGAATGCTGTTAGCTGTGAGACAAAGAACTATTTTATCTACTGCCTACAGCCAGAGACACACTTCCCCTCAACTTCTCATTACTTTTTTTAATTTTTATTTTTATTTTTATTTTTTTGTTGTTGTTGTTGCTATTTCTTGGGCCGCTCCCACGGCATATGGAGGTTCCCAGGATAGGGGTCCAATCGGAGCTGTAGCCACCGGCCTACGCCAGAGCCACAGCAACGCTGGATCCGAGCCGCGTCTGCAACCTACACCACAGCTCACGGCAACGCTGGATCCTTAAGCCACTGAGCAAGGGCAGGGACCGAACCCGAAACCTCATGGTTCCTAGTCGGATTCGTTAACCACTGCGCCACGACGGGAACGCCAACTTCTCATTACTTTTTAATTCTTCACCTTGTTTGGAGGGCTCTGGTTCTCTTGCCAGGCAGCATTTTTACTGCTAAAAAGGTCCCTGAGTATTAAAAGACATGCAGATAAGATCACAGCGTTAATGCGTTTGACCTACTTGTAAGAGGTGTTCACCAATTTTTGCAAAAACCGGTTTATCTAGAAAATTGGGCAACACGGCAGTCTGCTTACCATGCAACCTATTACAAGGATGATCAATTTGTACAAATTAGTAAAACACTTTGACGCGGAATTGTAATGAGTATTGTTTTATAATTTATACCCAACCACATTGGAGGTAGCTTATAATTAACAACACAGATTAAAAAACTGGCAAAACTGTGATAAAAGAGGCAAGTAACGAGCTGAAGAAATCACTGGACCATGAAGCCTGGACTAGAGATGGCCCAGAAGAATCACACACAGAAGAATCACATCTAAGGGTGAGTTTACAGCAGCCAAAGCCAAGGGGATGTGATAAATTGCAAAACGCATTGCCTTTCAAATGAAATACTTCGTTTCCTACGGAGAGTGGTTTTATCCCCTGGGAGGAGGCATTAAGCATGGGCCATCATATAAATGGACAGCACTTTGGAAGCTGGTTCATAAACACAAAGATAATGTACATTTCACTGGACAATCCCAAGGTGCCCTTGAGTCGGGTCAATGTCACTATTAGGTCATAATGGCTAAAAGTTATTGCAGGATCACAGCAAGACAGATGCTGCATACCAAGGTTACCTCCCTGAACGCTCAGAATGACCTTCTGAAGAGGCCACACTGATTACCTCCAGTTTACAGATGAGAAAGTTGAGCCCCCACGGAACGAACCTGCCAAGCATCACCCGTCCAAGAAGCCTCCAGCTGAGAGTTTGCAATATTCACAATCACGGCACATGCAGAAAAGGCAGAAATGGGGCAGGATCTGTAGGATCTGATAACCTCTCCTGTGAAGCTGGAGACAGTCCAAGAAGCCTGGGTTTGGGCGTGGGGGCAGGGACACACCCGGTGCTCCCACGCTCTAATGCCCTTTGCTCCTTGTTTTTTTTTTTTTTTTTTTTTTTTTTTAATAAAAAGCTGGGAGTTCTCATTGTGGATCAGCAGAAATGAATCTGACTAGCATGCATGAGGACGCAGGTTCAATCCCTGGCCTTGCTCAGTGGGTTACGGATCCAGCGTTGTTGGGAGTTGTGGTGTAGATCACAGATGAGGCTGGTATCTGGCATTGTTGTGGTGTAGGCTGGCAGCTACAGCTCTGATTGGACCCCTAGCCTGGGAACCTCCATATGCCTTGGGTGTGGCCTTAAAGAGACCAAAAAAAAAAGAAAGAAAAAAGAAAACTGAAGGGCTGGGAACCATGAAAAGGAAGCTTTTCAGGGGCTCAGCACACTGCCTGTCACACAACAGGCCCTGGAAAAAAAAAATGGAAAGTGTAATTAGCCAGTTTTACATAATTTTCATCTCTTCCAGAAAATCATGTTGTATAATACAGGCCTGTCTACTAAGAAAAAAAATCCTGCCCGCTCAGGCTCTGGTTGATGTCTGAGACACCTGGAATCGGAGGCACTGAGCCTCTGCCCCTTGAGTCGGGGCGATATTCCGGGGTCTCCCCTGGAGATGGGGTAATACGATCCTGTGCAAGGACCGTGCAGCCAAGCATGCTCGTGCGCATGCGCCAGCCCTCTAAACCTGGCCTTTGCAGGAGGGCGGCAGGGACCTCGTTCAGCTCAGCCGAGAATCCCCGGGATCCTGACGTCTCTGCGCACCTGAGTCAGGTGCCAGGTGACAGAGATGCAGAGAGCACAGGAGTCCCCATCTATGAAGAGCTCAGAGCCTGATGAAGGAACTAGACACGCAACCAGACTATTTTCAATGCGACAAGGCATGGATTTGATTACTTACGGGCTCTTTTCCCCTTAATTGTAGTAAAACACTCAGAACGTAAAATGAAGCATCTTAACCATTTGCCGGTGTCCAGCTCCGTGGTATTAAGCATATGCGTCCACGCGGTGCTGCGCAACCATCACCGACCACCCATCCACAGAGCTTCTCCATCTTCCCAAACGGGAACTCCGTGTTCGCCGCATAGCCCTCCCCGCCCCTCCCCAGCCCTTGGCCGCCCTTGTGCTTTCTGTCTCCGAGTTTGACTGCTCTAGGGAGCTTCCTAGGAGCAGAATCCTACGGCGTTCTTTCGCGACTGGCTCATTACCTCGGCCTAATGTCTTCGAGCTTCATCCCTGTTGTCTCGTGTGTCAGAATCTCCTGGCTTTCAAAGGGTGGATCATCTTCCCTTGCATGGATGGACCATGTTTGCTTATCCATTCAGCCTGCGTAGACACCTTTAGGCTACTAGGAATAATGCTGCTCTGAACGTGGCTGTACAAGAATCGCTTTGGATTCTTTGCACGGCTTGTCTTCTGCTCTCGCTCTGCAGTCCTGCCCTGGCCTTTTTAACTAATCTTTTCTGGCAAACATTAGTGTTCGTTTTTGAGGGGTCAGTAGGGCAAAGTGAGAGCCACAGGGACAGATCATTTTAATCATTATGTTTTTGTCTTTTTTTTTTTTTTTTTTTTTTTAGGGCCGCACCCTTGGCATATGGAATTTCCCAGGCTAGGGGTCGAATCAGAACTGTAGTCACTGGCCTACACCACAGCCATAGCAATGCCCCCCAGGAAGGACTCCCCAGCTGGGGAGGCAGCCCGGGTCAGGGAAGACCAGGCCCCAGGCTGTGGAGCCAGGGCTCTGCTCGGCTTCCCAGGAGCACCCAGCCCCGCCTAGCCTCTGGGTGTGGGCAGCAGGAAGGAGTGGAGGGGGAGGTGGAAAGAGGAGGATTGGTTCTGCTTTCCTTTAGCCTTAACTCAGCGCAATTCAGCAGGGAGCGTCCACACAAGCAGCGAGGACACTGGGCTCAGACCCCAGCTGCAATTCGAGCCAGTGAGTGTGTTCCCAGGCTCTGCTTCCCCATCTGGGACAACAGGAGTGAGCAAGGGTCTGTGTGGCCTCCAGCTCTGCCAGGGCATCCTGTCCAGGACGGCTGGGGCCTGCCTGAGGTGCTGGGAACCCTGGAGGAAGAAGGCATATCCACCAACGCTTGCTTCTTTCCTAAAGTGGAAAAGGGCAGCTCGACACCGTCTCTTCTCCAGGGAACACGGCGCTCCCCGAACCAGCATCGTCACGCCTCGGTGTGGAGCGTCCCGAGGGGTTTGATTTCAGAGGTGACCAGGCTGCCACGGGGTTCCCATCACCCGCTCACGACCCAGGCAACTTTCTGCAGGTTGAGCAAGGGTGGCCTGTGTACCCTCAGTCCGGGGCTGGATAACAACCCGGGGAGACGAGTGGGACTCCCTGAAACCTCCCGCAAAAGAACCTGGAGGCCCATCCAGTCACGCTCCTGCCAGACCAGGAGAAGCTGTCAGCTCAGGGTTTGTGCTGTAAACAAGCCAGAGAAATATTTTCATAAGATGTCAGCATGGATTTCTTCTCCTTCAAGAAGAGCAACGTGGCCCTTGTCTGCAGGGCTGTGCGGCTTCTTGTTTCTGGTCCGTTAGGCTGCCTTGGCCGGAGCCTGTCTGGTGCCTGGAGCAGAAGCCTGCAGAGATGATTACAGGTTCCGCCAAGAGCTGGACAAATGAGGCTGGCATGGTTTCTGAAAGCCCCAAGCCGTAAATTTCTCATTATAAGAGCCATTAGCCACACGATGCCCCTCAGGGGTCTGGGGAGAGAGACGCTATCACGGGACCAGATCCGAGAGCCAGCATTCAAGGAAAAGTCCCAGCACGGGATGCTCACACACTCCTGCCACCATTCAGCAGTCCTACCTGGAAAGCCGAAGAGGCCTCTCTGCAGAATCCTCGGCCAGCTCATCAGCTGCGCCAGACAAGGTAGCCATGCTCACCGGCTATGATTTTTGTTTTGTGTTAAACAACAAAGCAGAGATGCTGGCCCTCTGGGTCTCCTACCAGTCTCTCCTGCTGTAACAGATCCTAGACGTGGGCATGAACATGGGAAACTGTCCCCTTATAGGTGTAGGTTTGTCCTCACCTGTCACTTTACCAAAAAAAAAAAAGGAGCAGAGGCTTGCTTAGAGAGGGACAGGGCTGGCCCAGAGAAGCTCGGAGCTGGAAAGGGGCAAAGTCAGGCTCGCTCAGTCCAGTCTAATAAAGACCCTGGCTCTGGCTGTCTTCTAACTGCACCCCATCTAGCTGCTCTCTCCCTGTAGCTGATTCTTAGAAAAAATAAGAATTCACCTCCTGGGAGTTCCCGTCGTGGCGCAGTGGTTAACGAATCCGACTAGGAACCATGAGGTTGCGGGTTCGGTCCCTGCCCTTGCTCAGTGGGTTAAGGATCCGGCGTTGCCGTGAGCTGTGGTGTAGGTTGCAGACGCGGCTCGGATCCTGTGTTGCTGTGGCTCTGGCGTAGGCCGGTGGCTACAGCTCCAATTAGACCCCTAGCCTGGGAACCACCATATGCTGCAGAAGCGGCCCAAAGAAATAGCAAAAAGTCAAAAAAAAAAAAAAAAAAAAAAAAAGAATTCACCTCCTGTAAAGTTTATCCCTTAAAGGGTAAAATTCCATGGTTTCTGTATATCCGCAAAGTTGGCAGCCACCACCAAGGCCGAGTTCCAGAACATTTTCATCATCCCCGAAGGAAGTCCCATCCCCCGGAGTCCCCATCCCTGGAAACCACTAATAGATGTTTTCTGGATTTGCCTATTCTGGACATTTTGTATACGTGGAATCATACAGTATCGTGGGCTTTTGTGTCTGGCTCGTTTCACTGAGTAACGTGGATTGAAGGCTCGTCCATGTTGTAGCCTGTGTCAGAACTGCATTCCTTTCTATGGGCAAACAGCTCTCACTTTGTACCCCTCTTCATGCTGGATGGACAGATGGCATACTGTGCATCCATTCATCAGCCAATGAGCATTTGGGGTGTCTCCCCTTTGGGGTTATAATGAACAATGCCAGCATGAACATTTGCATTCTTTTTTTTTTTGTCTTTTTGCCTTTTCTAGGGCTGCTCCCGCGGCATATGGAGTTTCCCAGGCTAGGGGTCTAATTGGAGCTGCAGCCAACGGGCTACACAGGAGCCACAGCAATGAGGGATCCGAGCCACATCTGTAACCTACACCACAGCTCACGGCAACGCAGGATCCTTAACCCACTGAGTGAAACCAGGGATCGAACCCGAAACCTCATGGTTCCTAGTCGGATTCGTTAACCACTGCACCATGACGGGAACTCCTGCGTTCAAGCTTTCATGTGGACACAGGCTTTCTTTCTCATGGGTACACATACCAAGGGTGGGAAGGGCTGCGTCATGTGGTAACTCCATGTTTAGCAGTTTAAGGAAGTGTTGATCTGTTTTCCAAAATGACCGAACCATTTTACATGACTCACTAGCAAAGTATGAGCATTCCATCCCCCCCTTTTGCTGACACTGCTATACCATCCATCTTTTTTTTTTTTTTTGCTTTTTAGGGCCCCACTCGTGGCATATGGAGGTTCCCGGGCTAGGGTTTGAAGTGGAGCTATAGCCATTGGCTTACGCCACAGCCACAGCAATGTCAAATCTGAGCTGCCTCTGCAACCTACACCCACGGCTCATGGCAACGCCGGATCCTTAGCCCTCTGAACGAGGCCAGGGATCAAACCTGCGACCTCATGGTTACTGGTGGGATTCATTTCTGCTGCACCATGATGGGAACACCTGTCCATCTTTTTTATTACCGCCTCCTAGTGTCTATGAGGTAGCGTCCCTTTGAGAGTTTGATGGTCATTGCCCCCTAAGGACTAATAATGGTATATGCTTCTTTTCATGTGCTTACTGCCTATTTGTGTCTCTTCTTTGGAGAAATGTCTCTTTAGGTCTTTGGCTCAAATGTTAAACTGGGTTATTGGTCTTTATATGGCAACGTTAGGAAAAAAAAAAAAAGAATTACGATGCTTTCTACTCCCATGCCCCCCAGAGGAGTGAAATAAACAACAGTGACTCCCAGACCCCCTAAAGCAGCATCTCCTTTCTATGCACCTTCCGTGGTAGCAGCATCGCAGCACAGAGGCATAAGAGAATGCTCTTGGCATCCCATAGATAGGGGCTTGCATCTACCCCGAACACTTATAAAGTCTGTGACTCAGATGATCCCCCAACCCCTCTGTGATGCAGCGTCCCCATGTCCCAAACAAGGATCGTGATAGCAAGTCACTGCATTGACAGGAGAGCTAAGAAAGGAGGCACCTGGGAGTTCCCATCGTGGCTCAGGGGTAACAAACCCGACTAGTACCCATGAGGACAAAGGTTCGATCCCTGGCCTCGCTCAGTGGATTAAGGATCTTGCATTGCCATGAGCTGAGGTGTAGGTTGCAGATGTGGCTCAGATTTGATGTGGCTGTTGGCTGTGGCATAGGCCAGCAGCTGCGGCTCCTATTAAACCCCTGGCCTGGGACTTCCATGTGCCATGGGTTTGGCCCTAAAAAAAAAAAAAAAAAAAGAAAGAAAAAGAAAAAGGAAAGAAAAAGAAAGGAGGCACACGGAAAGCCCTCAGCATGTGCCTTGGCACATGGAAAGTACCCAATAAAATTCACTTATGTACTTGGCAAATATTCGTATGGCCTCAACTATGGTTCAGGCACTGGTCTAGACCCCAAAGTTACAGCAATGAGCAAAACAGACAGAAAAATCTCTGCCCTCGTGGAGAGTATACGCAGCTTCACATTCTAGGCAAACTGAACGATGCTAGTGATTATTGTAATTCAGTGTGTTTACTCCTGATTGCAAAATATGTACAGGCTCATCAGAAACCAGAAGCTAGAGTGACAAGATAAAGGAAGTTTCACTAATGAACTTGAACTTTCTAGAGAGACAAAGCATGAGCTGCCGTAATTACAGCTCTCCTGCCAGCACCCCAGCACAGCCTTGCTCCTGCACTTGCACAGAGACACGAGGGGCAAGAAGCCACCCACAGTGGGTCCTCCAGGTCTCAGGAATGTGAAAAAAGGAGCAAACACCAGGATTTCACACTTTCAGATGTCCAGACAAAAGGAGGGATAATGTGTCCTTAGCGATGGGGGTGGGGGGATTAGAAGCATAAGAACAGATCACTAAAACCAAAAATAAGAGGAGTTCCCATTGTGGATCAGCAGAAATGAATCTGACTAGCAAGCATGAGGATGCAGGTTCAATCCCTGGCCTTGCTCAGTGGGTTAAGGATCTGGCGTTGCTGTGAGCTGTGGTGTGGATCGCAGATGTGGCTCAGATTCCACGTTGCTGTGGCTCTGGCGTAGGCTGGTGGCTACAGCTCTGATTAGACTCCTAGCCTGGGAACCTCCATATGCCTCGGGAGCGGCCCTAGAAAAGGCAAAAAGACCAAAAAAGAAAAAGAAAAGAAAAAAGAAAGAAAAAAAGAGAAAGAAGTAAATGAAAGGATGCTTGGGAAGAAAAAGCAAGCAGAGCAGCTCTTGCTGCTTGAAAAACAGGTCCAGCGGGGCTGGTTGGGACTGAATATGAAATGCGTGAAGAGCGACACCGCCATCCCAGCCCAAAGAAGTATCTGCAGACGGGAGTAAAACCCACAACACAAATGGGGTTGCGGGAAAAACTTAAAAACACACACCAACAGCCGTGGTCAGGGATGTAACAGGCGTTATTACTGCAAAGTCTCCAAACAGGAAAAGGATAATAAGGAAACATTATGAATAATTTCATGTGAATAAATTCAACAATAGATAAAATATATACAAATTGCTTAAATAATATAACTTACCAAAAGCGACATAAGATAAAGCAGAAATTCTTTTTTTTTTTCTTTTGTCCTTTTAGGGCTGCACTCGTGGCATATGGAGGTTCCCAGGCTAGGTGTTGAACTGGAGCTGCAGCTGCCGGTCTACACCACAGCCACAGCAACACCAGATCCGAGCCGCATCTGCGACCTACACCACAGCTGACGGCAATGCCAGATCCTTAACCCACTGAGTGAGGCCGGGGATTGAACCCACAATCTCATGGTTCCTACTCGGATTTATTTCTGCTGCGCCACGACGGGAACTCCAACAAATTCTTAATAATATTATAGTCATTAAGGGAATGAGCTCATCATCCACATCCTCCTCCTGAAAAAGACTCTAGGAGTCCCTTCGTTGCTCAACGGGTTAAGGATCCAGTGTTGTCACTGCAGCAGCTCCAGTCGCTGCGGTGTCGTGGATTTGATCCCTGGCCTGGGAACTTCCACCTGCTGCCGGCACAGCCAAAAAGAAAAAAAAACAAAAAACTAAAAACAAACTCTAGGCTCAGAGGGGTTTCACTGCAGACAAGGAAATGAGAGTCTGGTCAAATGAGATGGAAGAAAAACTCTTGGTTCAGGCAGTCTGTAGGCATATATGGGAGAGGTGAATTTTAAGGAAAAAATAAATGCCCAAATACCGCAACACTCCTGAGAAAACAGAGGAGGCCAGCACCTCCTAAGGGAATACTTGACAAAGATGAAACAAGAAATTAAGAAAAAAATACAGAGAAAATTATTGATCCAGATCCTTTATGACCATAGACCAGTGGGTCTCAATGGAGGGTGATTTTGCCTTTCAGGGGACATTTGGAAATGTCTAGAGACACTTGTGGTTGTCACACGTTGGTGTGGGGGGAGGGGGTGCTACTGGCAACTACTGGGTAGAGACCAGAGATGCTGCGAAACATCTTTTTTTTTTTTTATTAGGGCTGCACCACGGCACATGGAGGTTCCCAGGTTAGGGGTTGAATCGGAACTGCAGCTGCCGGCCTACACCATAGCCACAGCCACGCAGGATCTGAGCCGTGTCTGTGACCTACACCAGAGCTCACAGAAATGCCAGATACCCGACCCACTGAGTGAGGACAGGGATCGAACCCGCAACTTCATGGGTACTAGTCGGGTTTGTTTCCACTGCATCACGATGGGAACTCCTGCTGCTAAACATCTTAACCCGCACAGGACAGCCTCACCACAGAGAATCATCCAGTCCAGGGTCAGCATTGCCAAGGCTGAGAAAAGCTGATGTAGGCACAAAATTCTAAACAAAAGATTAGTAAATAGAATCCAACAGAATATAAACAGGATCAGCTCATCCTGATCTACACCAATTTATCCCAGGACCAGTGCTGCAACAACTGGATTTTCCACTAGGAAACAATAAAATGCCCCCGTGCAGCGGGAACGACTAGGTTTTGGGTTCAATCCCTGGCCTTGCTCAGCAGGTTAAGGATCCAGCATTGCCGTGAGTTGTGGTGTAGTTTGCAGATGGGGCTTGGATCTGAGGTTGCTGTGGCTGTGGCGTAGGCTGGCAGCTGTAGCTCTGATTAGACCCCTAGCCTGGGAACCTCCATACGCCGCAAGGGTGGCCCTAGAAATCAAAAAATAAATAAATAAAATAAAATGCCCCTGAACCTTTACCTAACCCAATTCACAAAAACTAATTTAAAACAAATCACAGACCTAACACTGAAGTTAAAACTATAAAGCTTTTAGAAGAAAACACGGCAGAGTAGCTTGGTGAATTGGAAGCGGGCAAAGTTTTCTTATGCAGCCGCCAGAAAGTAATAACCACAAAAGAAAAAAAAAAAAGATAAGAGACTTCATCAAAGCTGAAAACTTCTGCTTGTGAAAAGCTGTTAAGAAAAATGAAAAGGTAAGCCACAATCTGCGAGAAAATACTTGCAGACCATATTTCTGACAAAGGACAGATGCCCAGGGTATAGAACGAACACTTACAACTTAATGATAGAGAGACAAACAACCCACTCTGAAAGTGGGATTACCAACTATTCAACCATCTCCAGTGGGTTGGAAATAACCCCTATGTGGCTGGTTGCCAGGCAGCTGTGTGACATAAGAACACAGACAGCTCTGCCCCTTGCCCCCATCTGGGGCACCAAACTCCCTGGTTCATGGGTAACCGTGTCCTAGCGTCAGGATGGACTTGCACTTCTTTCAGACATGTGGGCAGGCTGCTGGGCTGAGCGTGGTTTCCTTCCTTCTCATTCTATCCCAGCCGCCTTGTCTCTAACTTGCCCTATGGCTCCATCTGTCTACAGTGGGTGGCTTTATCAGGATCCTCTTGGGCTGTTCCGATACCTCAGTAGATGAGCTGCTGCCTCCTTGTCAATGTCACCTTCCAAGAGACCTGTGGATCCTGGGCTCCGGGGCCCCCTTCCAGTGGCTGGCATCATCGCTGCATCTTTGTCTCATTCCTCAGCCCTCCCTTTGGCCCCAGCAAGTGTTCTTTAAAAATATCTTGCAGAGTTCCCTTGCAGTATAATGGCTTAAGGATCTGGTGTTGTCACTACAGTGGCTTGGGTCGCTGCTGTGGTGCGGGTTCAAACCCTGGCCCTCCTCCACATGCTGAGGATGCAGGGGAAAAAAATCTTGCTACTGTTTGCTAAGCCCCACATAAGCCCAGCAGGACTGCTGACAGTGGCGTCCTGGGAGCCTCTCTCAGCCTCACAGATAAGATTCACATATGCTTACACTTAAACCCCTTTCCAGCCAGATCATTGAGATGTTAAGGTGGTAATATCTTTCCTAAGTCCTCTAAACATCAAAGTAAGTCCCTTTCAACTTGGTAGAAATCTCTCTTATCACTTAAGGCCCAGCTCAAACTATTTCCCTCTGGAAGCATTTGCCTCCAGAAAAAGCAAACCAGGTGTTCAGTGTTTCCAGGGCACTTTTCCACGTTATGCTGTGTGATCAGTGTCTTGTAACCTCCTGGGGCAAGAGCCTCCTTTGTATCCCCATCACCTTGTCTGGTGCTTTCTGGGGAAGCAGAGCGATGAGGGACGGACCCGGACACTGGAGGACCTGAAGCCAACTTGCCTTTAGCAAAGCGAGCCCCTCGTGCGGAGCCCATTTCCCATCCATGAAACGGGAAGCAGCATCACAGTCCCAGATGGAACTGCTTCCTGTGGGGAACTCAGCACCAGTGCCTGGTGCATGGTGGGAGCTAAGAAACGGCAGCTGCCAATCAATATAAAACCTAAGTACCCGTCTCTCCAAAGAAGACAGATAGCCAATGGGCTCGCACAAAGATGCTCCAAATCACTAATTATTAGAGGATGCAAATCAAAGCTGCAATGAGGTACACCTCACACTAGTCAGAATGAATATCATCAGAGCGTCTACAAAACGTAGAGGCTGAAGAGGGTATGGAGAAGGCGGAACCCTCCTACACTGTTGGCGGGAATGTAAACTGGTAGAGTTACTATGGAGAATGGTATGGAGGTTTCTGCAAAACTAAAAATACAACTACCATATGATCCAGCAATCCCACTCATGGGCCTATATCCAGAGAAAACCATAATTCAAAAAGATGCATGCACCCCAGTGCAGCACTATGTACAACAGCCAAGATGTGGAAGCAACCTAAGCGCCCCCTGACAGAAGAAGGGATAAAGAGGATGCGGTACAAATATGCAATGGAAAAGTACGCAGCCATTAAAAAGAATGAAATAATGCTATTTGCAGCAACATGGATGGATGTAAAGATTGTCATTACTAAGTGACGTAAATTAGATAAATGAAGACAAATATATGACATTGATTTTTTTGTGGAATCTTTAAAAAGTATGTAAATGAACTTATTTACAAAACAGAAATGGGCCCATAGACATAGAAAATAAATTTATCGTTACCAAAGGGGAAGGGCAGAGTGGGGTAAACTAGGAAATTGGGATTAAAATATATACACTACTATGCATAAAACAGAAACCAACAGGGACCTCCTGTACAGTACAGGGAACGCCACTCAATATCTCAATATCTTATAACCTATAATGGAAGAGAATATAAAAAAGAATATATGTATATATACACATACATATAAATGTGTGTATATATATACACATAAATACACACAAATATAAATATATATATAAATGTGTATCTAAATATACAAATATATGTATCTATATATACACAGATAAATGTATATATACACAAATATATATATAAATGAATATACTTTATACTTTACTGCACACCTGAACACACCTAACAACACCGTAAATCAACTGTATTTCTTTTGGGTTTTTTTTTTTTTTTTTGTCTTTTTAGGGCCGCCCCTGGAAGTTCCCAGGCTAGGGGTCGAATCAGAGCTGTAGCCGCTGGCTTACGCCACAGCCACAGCCACGCCAGATCTGAGCTGTGTCTATAACCTACATCACAGCTCACAGCAATGCCAGATCCTTAACCCAGTGAGCGAGGCCAGGGGTCAAACCTGCATCCTCATGGATACTATTAAGATTTGTTTCTACCAAGCCAGGACAGAAACTCAACTGTATCAATATTTAAAAAAAAAAAACAAAAAAACAAAAACAAAAACAAAAAAACTCAGCTAGTGACATGTTTGCTAAACTGGGCTGAGTTACATGTGCTGTTTCTCCAAGCTGGATCCAATCCACAAGTTCACATGGCACCTTTTGAGGGCAGATTTCCCATAAGATCGGGGCCAGATTAGAGCAGCACTTCGAGATGCATCTACATATAAAGCAGAGGAAGGAGAACGTACAGTGACCTGAATACAGTGAAAGCGATGCACCTCATGTTCCCTCCTTTCCTTCTTCCTTGGAGCCCCAGGCACGGCTGCACCCTTCTGCTGAGGACTTTCCTTCTTGCCCCACCAGTTCAGCCTCCCTGGGGAAGACCTCTGCTTTGCCTACCCAGGATGCAAGTCCCATCCCACCTGTGAGGCATCGGGGGCCACCTGCTTGGGCAAAGCCAGGTCTGTTTGGTGCTCCTATTCTGTGCTTGCAAGGTAGCCACAGAACTCCCACCTCTTGCGCTGTAACGCCTGCTCCGGTTTGTCCTCTGAGAATTTCTGGGTATCTTCTCTCTCTCATTTCATACTCTTTGGCATCACATCTGCCATTCTCCACCCTGCCTGCTCTTAATGTTGTAACTGGGCATTTGTGCTTCCAAATCTCTCAGTCCTTTCGACCTGGCTGGAAAGTGTCCTGCCAAACAGAAGCTATTGACACATTTCGAATACCCGGCCCCTCATTTCATGGGAGGGTCCCTGGAGTCATGAACCAAGACCCAGCAGACACATCCAGCTCTTTTATGATATCTACAGAGACAGCTTCTCTCCATCTTTCACTCCCAAAGGAAGAAAAGATGAGAGTGCCACTGGGTCCCCAGGACCTTCTTTTTTTTTTTTTTTTTTCCTAATAAGAACACAGAGATTTCTAGAATAAATTCCAGGTTGGTTTGTTGTTGCTGTTTTCATTTGGTTTTTCCATCCCCTTGGTTAATGGACACAAATGGAGAGTAACTAGTGGATTTGGAAACTTCCATTAAGTTCCCATTCATCTTGCAGCCACATGGTGGGAACACGGCACTGCCTTTCCATACCCAGGGGGTCTGCACACAGCTGCTTCCTTTGATGGATCCCTGTGGAAGTAACAGCCACCCCATTAGTACTTTCCTTCCCCCCCAACCCCCAGCTGCAGAAACTGGCCATTTGTGCCTCGCTGAAAAAGGAACTGATACCCAAGTGGCTTGCTCAGGACATCATGTGAAAAGCCACCAACTTTCATTTTAGTCCCAGGAAACTTGTAAGCAGACCCTCGAATACCATATCACCATCGTCTTAATAGATTCCTGCCACAAGATTAGAAAACGGGAAGTTGCCCTCAGACCTCCGTCGGTCAAGGGCCCTGTTTGAATTGCCTGTGGCTGCAAAGGAAATCCTGAGAAGAGTAGTCACAATTTAAACCCATGGCGGCAGGAATTCCTTATTTGATGGAATTTTTTAAAATGTATTTTTCTTTAAAAATGTGGACAAAATATGGCATTGCTTCTGCAGGCGACAGAGACACAGTCAGCTCCCTCGCCTTCCTCAGTCAGGGCTCCCCCTGCAGAGCATCCTTCATGGGGACTGTGGGCTGTACCGCCTTGACAGCAACGAGCCATGAAGCCCCTGTGGGAAGCATGGCTGTCCTTGAACTTCTAATGCCTCAGCTCAGGCCCACAGGAGGTGCGGTGATAAAATCTCTGCCAGGGGTTCCTGTCCCCAAGAACAATCTGAGCTGTCACCACAGAGCCCGCCATTAGATGACAGGTAGAGCAGAGTCTTACAAGAGGTGGTGGCCAGGAGAGCAGGCAAGCCCTCATTTGCACGGTCTTGGTTCTAGAAGGGGCCTCTGCAATGGACCTGCCCTGGAATCGGTGGCCACGGAGATCAGAAACCAGATCCTCAGTCTGGGACAACCAGTCCCCACTGTTTGTCACAGAACATCCTCCTTCTGTGGATGTGGAGCTTTGATACCACTTTGAACTTGGCCTCGAGACAATCTGAACTTGAGAGGGGGCAGTCAGGGCAGCACAGTACGAGGCAGGGAGCAGGGAACACACCTTAGCAAACATAGTCTCCGCCATCAGCCCCAGACCCGATCCTGTTCCAGACCTCGAGAAAGAGTGACCATTGCTCCTTTTCCCATGAGCAGCAGGGCTTCAAACCCAGCCCTGCCGCACTCCAAGCCAAAGCTTCCCCACCCATCGGCCTCGAGGAAATCGTGCCAGCCTCAGCACAGAGATGGCCCACCACAAACAACATGTAAAGCCCTATTTATGTTGTTATAGACAAAATCGCCCTTGAATTCTTTCAGAGCCCTGCCTGACTCAGGTAAAATCTCTGCCCATCAAACGCAGCCCTGAAGATCCCACAGCAGGAACCCTGGCCAGTAAGGAGGCTTGGGGTCTTTCATCAGGTGGCTTGTGTGTTTCCCCTAAAACAGAAAGCTTCCAAGGGCTGGATGTGGCAAGTCCACCATTATCGCGCCAAGTCCTCAGAAGCTGGCATAGGAATGGCGAAGATGAAGCAAACGTGGGGATGTACCAATACAGCGGAATGTAAGTGGGTTTGAAGCCTATCTTCTCTTCCAACAAAAGATAACAGGTAATTGCTTTTTTATCACTAGCACTTGAAATTTGAAAGTAAACGAGCTAGGCTTGATAGATAGCACACCTAAACTCTGTGGTCCATAGATCCTTAACTTCCACTTCTTCTGCTAAGAACCAACAGGCAAACTGCCCTGATCCTCCTACGATTCAATAAGAAGAAGAGCCAGGAGGTGACAAAGGAAAGGTTTACCCTTGGATTTGCCTAACGGATTACATACACACCTTCCTCTCCTCCCCCAGCCAAAAAAAAAAGTTCTAAATAGTCATCCATTCTCTAAACGCAACCTTTACCAAAGAAGAGACATTTACACGAGCGGAATGAGATGGTTTGTGGCTTTCGCCGGAAATGAGAAAGCTGTTGCCTAGCAACCCAGCCCCTGCCCCCCCCCCCCCCCCCCCCTCTTACCTGGTTCTTGTGAAAAGGGAACTTCTTTAACAGACACAGCTATTGCCTGCAGCTGCCTGAGCAAAGCCTTTACAGGGAAGCCCTCTTTTCCCTCCTCCTGGTTCTTTCCCAGTGACAGAGGGTGAGCACCAAAGTCGTGTATCTGAGCTTCACGGGCTGTTTTCTCTAAGATTAAGATCCTTGGAGTCCCTGTACTTTTCAGGTTTCCCTGCAACTCAGCTCAACAAAAAAATGGACTCCTCTCTGTCTAAAAGTTATCTGGCTGCTCAAGAACGTGGACAGCCCAGCCGAGAAAGTGTCTCTTTCAAATGGTGGCTGTTCGCTAAGTTTTGACTTATTCTGGAAAATCTTGAAATTGATCATATTCATTGAATATTGTCATGAGCTGCATTGTGCTCCCCCCACCACCACCCCGCTCAATGGACAGGATGAAGCCTAAACTACTAAGAGCTCAGAACGTGACCTTCTTTGGAGACAGGGTCTTTCCAGGTCATCAGGCTGAAATGAAGTCATGAGGCTGGGCCTCTCATCAATACGGCCGGTGTCCTCATAAAAAAAAAAAAAGGGGAAAATTGAGATGCACGCGCACAGGGGGAGGACCCCCGTGAAGATGAAGGTAGAGATTGGGGTGATGTTCCTACAAGCCAAGGAACAGCCCGAGCTGACCAGCAAACCACCAGCAGTGGGGAGAGAAGCCTGGTCCCTCCCCGCCTGTTGGAAGGAGCCCATGCTTCCAACACCTTGATTTTGGACTTTTAGTGTCTGGAACTATGATGATAAATTTCTATTGCCTAAATCACCCAGCTTGCTGCACTGTGTTTGGCAGCACCAGGAAACTGATACCCATGTCTCCGGGGTGCCCTACACGGAGACAGGAGCATCGCTTCCCTTTGTCATTGAGCTCTCACGGCAACCTGGGTGTGATGAACCGCATTTAACACAGAGGGCAACTGCGCTTAGAGACATGAAGAAACTGGTCCAGAATCCCATGACCCCTAAGTGAAGACGCTGGAATTCAAATGCAAGTTGAAATGCCATGGAAACCCACGCTTTTAACCAACCCCCGCCCCAGGGCTCCCCCTCTGCGTATTCCAGATATAGCTTCCTGTCATCCCACAGTGAGGGGTTTCCTCCCAAAGAGGTTACCAGCCCAGCCAACTGCTCACCATGCAGGGAAACCCACAAAGCAGCTCTATGAAATATTTAACAGGTTGACAGGAGGCAGACTGCCAGCTGAGCAGAAGCCAGGCACTGGTCCTTGGCGGATGGGCGAGAGCTTGCTGCTGCCGAAAGCTGAGCCTGGAGCAAAATTAACTTTGAAGTTTATTAAATCTTCGTGTCTCTAAGGGCGCAGGGAGAAAAAGCCAGGGGGGGTGGCTGCCACGGTCCCCAGCTGAGCAAGGCGGCCTGGAGGGACTTTCAACCCCACCGGCAGAGCAGGATATTCTGGAAGTATTTTTCACATTTGGAATACTCAGCAACTCTATTGTAATTTGGATTTAGCGCAATTAGCAGGAAAAGTGAAACTGTTCTGAACGGAGGCAAAAATCCACGCTAGGGTTCTGCTCCAGGACAGGAAGAGGCTAAAATTACACGAGTAGGTAAAGGTGTATTACCATGTTCAGTTATTTGTTTATTTATTTATTCTTTTTAGGGCCACACCTGCAGAATATGGAAGTTCCTAGTCCAGGGGTCAATCAGAGCTGCAGCGGAGGCCTACGCCACAGCCACAGCAACCCCTGATCCGAACTGCATCTGTCACCTACACCACAGCTCACGGCAACACCAGGTCCTTAACCCATGGAGCAAGGCCAGGGATCGAACCCACATCCTCACAGACACTATCCTATGCTGGATTCTTAACCCACGGAGCCACAGTGAGAACGCCAAGGTTACTGTGTTTAGAAAAATAAACATAGAGGAGAGAGCGTGCAAAACTTAATATTAACGGTAGTCTCTGGGGTATATTTTTATGTCAGGGCAAAGGTTTCATATCAAGGAAGCCGCCTCCATCTACCACATTATTTAAAAGGTGAGAGCAGATAAATAAATGCAATTTTGTGATTCTCCTGTTTACAAAGACCTTCAACTGAACTGCTGTATAAATAATTCTTTATTACATAAATACTGTATAAAGGAAATGATCAAATATGGATATCTGGTTAAAAACATTTTAATGAAGGGAATTATCCTCGTGGCACAAGTGGTAACGAACCCAAATAGGATTCATGAGGATGCGGGTTCGATCCCTGGCCTCAGTCAGCGAGTTAAGGATCCAGCGTTGCCATGAGCTGTGGTGTAGGTTGCAGACATGGCTTGGATCTGGTGTTGCTGTAGCTGTGGCTTCGACCCTTAGCCTGGGCACTTTCATATGCCGTGGGTTTGGCCCTAAAAAGCCAAAAAAAAAAGAACAAAATAAATATAATGCTTATTCTGTGACTTTTTTTTCTTTTTTTTTTTTTTTAGAAAGCAGGTAAAAGTTCTAAGACAATGTATTTGGAAAAGCTTGTAAGCTAAATTTTTCCCAGCATGCAGTCATTAAACATGCTGCTTGGTTTCTGGACATCATGCAAATCATAAGACTTACTGTGACAAGACATGAAATCTTAAATAATGAAACTTTATTTATTTATTTATTTATTTGGTCTTTTGCCTTTTTAGGGCTGCATGCGTGGCATAAGGAAGTTCCCAGACCAGGGCTCAAATCAGAGCTGCAGCTGCCGGCCTACACCATAGCCCACGGCAACACCGGGTCCTTAACCCACTGAGCGAGGCCAGGGAGTGAACCTGCGTCCTGATGGATACCACTTGGGGTTGGTTAACCACTGAGCCACAACAGGAACTCCATAAATAATGAAGCTTTAGAACTGGGGAACAAAGCTCACATTCCTAAGATCAGAGGGGTGCTGCCAACATGATAAAGAAGTAAGAGCATGAAGTTGGGATGGAAGAGACAAAACTCTCGTGATTTCAGATATGACTACCTTTCTGTAAACCCAAGGATTCCAGCTGAAAACTTTTACAACTGCTTGGTGAGTCGAGGGATTTAAACATGATCAAAAGCAACCTCCAAGAATCAATAACTTTCATAAAGAGTGGCACCAATCAATTAGAAAACACCAGGAGAAAAAAATAACAATGGCAGGAAAATCACAATACAACCAGGAACACATCTAGCATGAAATATGAGATACCTACATCCAGAAAATCATAAAACTATACAGGAGGAAATAAAAGAAAAACTAAGAGCATGGGCAGGCATGACAGGTTTCTGTATGAAAAACTCAAATTGTAAAGTCGATGCTGCCCAAATTAATCTATAAATTCCACACTTGACAGAAAGCTGACGATAAATAAATAAATAAATATATATATATATATATTTTTTTAATGGCCACAACTGTAGCATATAGAAGTTCCCAGGCTAGGGGTCGAATCAGAGTTATAGCTGCCAACCTACACCACAGCCACAGCAATGCCAGATCCCAGCCTCATCTGCTACCCATACCACAGCTTATGGCAATGCCAGATCCTTAACCCACTGAGCGAGGCCGGGAATTGAACCTGCATCCTTATGGATACTGGTCAGATGTGTTTCTGCTGAGTCACACTGGGAATTCCAAAGATAAAATTTTTAAATGGGAGTTCCCTGGTGGTCTATAGGTTAAGATTCTGCACTTTCACTGCTGTAGCCTAGGTTCAATTCCTAGTCTGGGAACTGAGATCCCAAATCAAGCTGCTGCATGCAATGGCCAAAAAAATAAAATAAAATAAAATAAAAATAAAATAATAAAATAAAAAAGTAACAATAATAAATGTGTGTGGAAGAGAGAAGGGATAAGAATACCCAAGACAATTTTAATAATGTATAATGAGAGTGAGATAGTGCCACACTAGCTATCAAAACTTACTCTAATGCTGTATTAATTAAAACAGTGTGGCCTCATCAAAGGAAAGGAAGGATAAAACAGAGAGTAAGACACCCACATACACTTGGGAATTTAGTCTCTGAAGAGGACATTTCAAATCAAAAGGAATAGAAAGCATATAAAATTAGTAATCCATTTGAGGATAAAATAATGCCATGGTCCATGTTTAAAGCCCTACACAAAACTAAATTCAAAATGGATTAAAGGTGTAAACATCAAAAGTGAAATTAAAAAAAGAATAATAGAAGAATATTTTTTATAACAAGGTCTTTTTAAAGAAGACAAAATATCCAGAGGCCACAAAAAGCTAACAACCGAACTATAAAAGAATGAGTAACTTTGATTTGACAAATGTAATTACATATAAAATGAAGAGACAGGAGTTCCCGTCGTGGCGCAGTGGTTAACGAATCCGACTAGGAACCATGAGGTTGTGGGTTCGGTCCCTGCCCTTGCTCAGTGGGTTAACGATCCGGCGTTGCCATGAGCTGTGGTGTAGGTTGCAGATGCGGCTCGGATCTTGCATTGCTGTGGCTCTGGCGTAGGCCGGTGGCTACAGCTCCAATTCAACCCCTAGCCTGGGAACCTCCATATGCCGCGGGAACGGCCCAAGAAATGGCAACAACAACAACAATAACAACAACAACAACAACAAAATTAAAAAAAATAATAAAATAAAATGAAGAGACAAGCAATGGACTAAGAGAAAATATTTAAAGGATTAATACCTAGGCTATAAAAGTTACTCTTATGATTATATTAGAAGAAAACACTTTAGAAACGTGAATAAATGATTTGAACATCCATTTCATGGAGAAAGAAATACAATAGGATAACATACATTAAAAAGATGATAAGGCTTTTTAGCTGTTGGTAAGCTATCAGTTAAAACAATAACGTTTAAATAACATAAATTAAAATGATACTTTGTGCAACAAAGGATAGTATCAAGAAGGAGAAAAGGCAGTCCACAGCACGGAAGAAAATATTTGCCAATCATATAAAGATCATATAATCTAGACAAAGATCTAGAATCCAGAATATAGGTAAGAACTCAACGAAAAACAAAAAGACAAGCAAACCAACTTTAAAATGGGCAAAGAACTGGAATAAACATTTCTCCAAAGAAGCTACAAAAATAGCCAACGGGCACAGGAAACAATGCTCAACATTACCAGTCATTAAAGAAATGCACATCAGAGCCACAGTGCGATCCTACAGCATATCCACCCGGATGAGTATAATTAAATCTAAAAGAAAACAAAACAACGAAAAACAGAAAACAACAAGTATTGGTGAGGACACGGAGAAATGGACACTCTCGTACGGTACTGGTGAGAATGTCAAATGGTACAGCTGGTGTGGAAAACAGTCTCATATTTTGTCAAAAAGTTAAACATGAAATTGCCGTGGGACCATATTATCTTATATAGACCCCCAAAGAATTGAAACAGGTATTAGACCAATACTTACACGATATTCATGTCGGCTGTAGTCACAACAGCCAAAAGATGGAAACAACCCCAATGTCCATCACGGGATGAATGAATAAACAAACTGTGGCAGGTGCATATGATAGAACAGTACTCAGCCATAAAGAGGGATGAGTACTGATACTCGCGACACCATGAAAGAACCTAGAAGAGTCACACTAAGTAAAAGAAGCCAGACACAAACAGTCATATATTATATGACTCCCTTGACATGAAATATCCAGAATAGGTAAATCCACAAAGATGAAAACAGAGTAGTGGTTGCTGGGGACTGGGGGGAGGGGAGAAGAGGAAGTGACTGCTTAGTGGGTGCCCGGTTTTCTTTCAGAGCAATGAAAATATTTAGGACTCGATGGCAGAGGCAATAGCAAACACTGTGAATGCACAAAATATCACTGAACTGCACATTTTAAAATGGTTGCATTTTTGGTCCTGGGAATTTCACCCCAATTAAAAATCAACACTGAGATATCAAATCGCTTCCTTAGTTTGGCAAGCTGACACACCCCTATACAAATCCATGGTTGTGGCACGGGGAAGTGGCTTCTCTCCACACTGTTGGCTCAAACATACATTGACAGAGCATTTTGGGAGGTAAACTTGGCCGTGGCTATCAAAACTGAAACCGCACGTGCTTTGTGATGCATCAGCTTCACTTAGAGGATTCAATTCCACACGTGCCCTGAGACAGATATATGTGTTCACTGGTGCTTTCTTTGTTTAAAAAAAAAATGAAATAAAATGAAAAATTATCTGGCAAAGGGGTGGTGTTGATTTTGTTGAGAGCCTCAAAGAAAAACCCAAAAGACCGTTTGGTCTCTAACTGCCCTTGAACGCCCTTAAATCACCCATAAATGACATAAAGCATGATTTGCGCAAACAACTTGGCACAGCAATAAAAAACGTAAAAATATATAATTTACACTATAACGTGTAATACGTAGTTCCATAAAGTGGTTGTCATAAAAATTAAATCACCCAATTTCTTACATGGCTTAGACACACTTCAACAAACATAAATATTGCAACTTGCTGGCTCTGCCCGTGGAAGGATAACGACGTGTCCTGCACTTTGGTTCTTTGGTCTGAAAGTGGGGATAAGCTACACTCCTGCCCCAAAGGGTCATAGAGAGGACACGGTGCATTAACTCGGAGGAAGGGCTTGATGCATCTTAGGTCTGCAATAAATGTTGGATATTATTAGCCATGCAAAGGGTTGATACTCAGGAAGGGAGGTAGATGACGGTCAGACAACGCTATGTAACACCCTGTGAGGAGGGCTCTGGCAGCTGTGGGCGCACAGCCCGCAGAGATTAGGGGGCACTTTGAGCAGGCTGAGCCCCCAGAGGCCCCTTCCTGTCGCCCCTCATCCATGCAAAGGGGTCATCAAGCCCTTCCTTGAGACCAACGCGAAGATGCTGCTCCCCACGGCCCCAGCTGTCTTTTCCCCATGCCTGCGCCACCCGCCACCGGCACACATGCCTAAGAATTCCCTGGGGTTGTTCTCCGGAAAATAAACTGTTAGAAAGAAAAATCAATGTTCATTAGCGGCGCCATTACTTTCAAGAACATCCTTTCTCAAGGAAAAGTGGTAGAGGACACCCTGAAAACTGGTGTCAATCTGACCTCTGAAGGGCAAGACGTGTTACGGGCTCAGCTTCAAGGCTGTCTTCTCGCCCCAGCTGGGCAGCAGGGACACACACTGATGCGCATGCGCGCACAGCAGGTGCCCCGGAAACAGAGGGGCAGGTGGGTGGGGGTGGAGCCCAGCCGAGAGCCTCCCTTGGGGGTGGGTGCCTCTCAGCTCAACTGCTGGAAGCACATGTCTGGTGTT
Source organism: Phacochoerus africanus (assembly GCF_016906955.1). Classification (NCBI taxonomy): domain Eukaryota; kingdom Metazoa; phylum Chordata; class Mammalia; order Artiodactyla; family Suidae; genus Phacochoerus; species Phacochoerus africanus. The sequence goes on from NC_062558.1 coordinate 136,169,130, forward strand.
GCCAGACCTTCTGTTTTTTTAAGAGAAACCCTGTGTGCCTGAATTTTTATTTGAAATGTCCCAATTTAAAAAACATTTTTGGAGTTCCCGTCGTGGCTCCGTGGTTAAGAACCCAGCTAGTACCCATGAGGACACAGGTTTGACCCCTGGCCAGGCTCAGTGTATTACGCTTCTGGTGGTGCCCCGAGCTGTGGTGTAGGTCGCAGACACAGCTTGGTCCAGCATTGCTGTGTCTGGTGTAGGCCGGCGGCTACAACTCTGATTTGACCCCCAGCCTGGGAACCTCCATATGCCCCGGGTGCAGCCCTGAAAAGACAAAAAATAAGAATAAATAAATAAAATGAAATACAAATATTTTCAACAAATTCAAAATAAACAATAACCGTCTTGGGCCCAACCAAATACTTCTGTCGGATGAACCTGGCCCAAGGGCCCCAGATGGGAACTTTTGTGACCCAGATTTGGCCTTGAAGTTGGATCAGGTACCTGAAGGAGTCATAGATCGTGGCTGTGGACGTCGCACAAAAACAATTTGCTGGGGGTTTTGTTTGGTTTGGTTTGGTTTGGTCTTTTTAGGGCAGCACCTGCAGCATATGGAAGTTCCCAGGCTAGGAGCTCAATAAGAGCTGTAGCTGCTGGCCTACCCTACAGCCGCAGCAATGCTGGATTTGAGAGCAACTCAGCCTACACCACAGCGCACAGCAATGCAGGATCCTTAACCCACTGAGCCAGGCCAAGGATCGAACCTGTGTCCTCATGGATACTAGTCAGACTCATTTTGGCTGAGCCACAATGGGAACTCCGTCCTTTGGGTCCAGAAAGCCCATTGTTGCACATAAGTCGGTTTCCTGTTCCCAGCCTGTCAATCATGGGCCCCTGGGGCTTGGCTCCACCTCCTCTCCACCCTGCGCCCCCCCCCTCCCCGCTGGAGGAGTGGGGTGTCATCATTTGAAATAACACCTGTAACGCCAAACAGGGCCTCCCATACACCTCACCGAAGGAACACAAATCGCAAGACGCCTTTTCTGCCAGGAAAACACACAACCGTTTGGTTTTCTTTTCACTTAAAGAGTCAAGAGAATAGGTGACATTCGCGGCTCTCCTTTGTCAGCGGAGCTTTTAGAAAGATTATCTTAGATGAATATACAGAAGATGATGGAGTCAGGGGGGGAGAGTACACAGCCACCAGGCAGTGCTCGAGCTGCATTGATTTTTCTAGAATGAATAGTCACATAATGCAGGGCCTGGGAGAGTGGCTCTGAAACCCACCTTTCCCCAGGTGGCCTAACGTCCCTGCCTTGCCATCGATCCCACCACCTGCGATGCCCAGGGGAGGACCTTTGATCATCTGGTGAGGTTTAGAATCTTCCCCTCCCTCGTCATCAGCACAGGCAGGGTGACTAATGTGCCAGCCAATTTCTTGGCTTGTTTTCCTGTCCCTGGTGGAGGCAAAATTATTTTTAAACACCTAGTCACTTTTAGAAGAGAGAAATGCTGACCTATTATTTAAAAGATGTGGTGCAGATTTTCCTGTACATGAAAGTGACTTACAGCCCAGCCGAGGTCATACATAATCACCTCCATTCCCATCCCCTGTCACCTGGCAGAGGGTGTGATGGCACACCCCCTCATGGCCAGGTACCTGGTCACACCCAGGCCTCTCTGATTTCTCTCATCCAGGGCCAGGTCCCTGCCTCTTGGACCCGTGGGTCTTGGGATGAGATTGGGCATAGGAACAATCTCCTGTAAAGGACTATTTGGGTACAAGATATCCAAGCCATGGTTGGTTTTCCAATATCCTAACCTCCCTTGGTCAGGGTGTCTCTGTGGCCTTGATCAATTCCTTGCTCTCTCCCCCCCGCCTTTTTTTCCTTTTTAGGGCTACACCTATGGCACATGGAAGTTTCCAGGCTAGGGGTTGAATTGGAGCTGCTGGCCTACACAACAGCCACAGCAGTGTGTGATCCAAGCTGCATCTGTGACCACAGCAACACCTGATCCTTAACCCACTGAGCGAGGCCAGGGATCAAGCCTGCATCCTCAAGGATTCTAGTCAGGTCCTCAACTCCCTGAGCCACAATGGGAGCTCCTCTCCTCTTTTTTTATGTTAAGGCATCATCATGACCTGCCTACCCGGCCAAGCGAATGACACAGGGCTTCGATTTTTGATCAGTGATTAAGAATCCTTTCAAATTATTTACTTTGTTCTTACGAAGATGCTCTAGCTGTTTCAGACTTAACTTTGTCCATTTCTGTGATTACAGGCCAGCTAAGGAACCTGAAAGCAAGCCTGCCGCATAATATTTAAATAGCCCTCTCCCTCTCCTTTTCTCCCTCTGACAAATCCATTTACTGGAATTCCTGAAGCCAGGAGGCCAGAAGGAAGGGACACAATAGCTTGCAAGCACTGAAAGGAAAGAACTTGCAACCTGTAATCCTGTGTTTATATCATTTAGGAATGAAGGGGAAAATCAAGACATTCTCAGAGTTATAACAAAAACAAAACCAAAAAAACTAAGGATTTGTGACCACCAGATTCCCTCTAAGAGACTGTCTAAAGAAACAGAAAGGAAAAGATTACAGAAGGGAACTGAGAACGTCAGGAAGAACAGACACGGTGAGCAAAAGGATGGCTGACGCAATAGACTTCCTTCTCCTCTTGGATTTCATAAATTATGTTTGAGGATTGATCAAAAATGACAGCACTGCCTGATGTGGTTCCAAATATGTAGAGAGGAAGTATTTTAGGTAAAGTTTCTATACTTTACTTGAAGTGGCCAAATGGTGACATTTAGAGACTGTGATTATATATGTGTTTGTGTGCATATAACATCCTTTTACTTTTAACCTGCTTCTATTACTCGGAAATGAGTTTCTTGTAGATAGAAAATGGTTAGGCCGTGTATTATAATACACTCTTTGATTCTCTTTTACTTTTGTGTATTAGATCATTTGCATTTGCATACATTATAAATGTATGTAAATGCATTCTCTACATACATTATAAATACATTTATATATAATTTACATGCATACATTATAGATTTAAAACATATATATTGTGGGTATATATATACACACACACATACACATACATATATATATTATATATATAGTACATATAATGTGATATATAGAGTATCACACCTAATACTTGATACTTAGACTAGCCATTAAAAAAGCTATACAGGGAGTTCCCGTCGTGGCGCAGTGGTTAACGAATCCGACTAGGAACCATGAGGTTGCGGGTTCGGTCCCTGCCCTTGCTCAGTGGGTTAACGATCCGGCGTTGCCATGAGCTGTGGTGTAGGTTGCAGACGCAGCTCGGATCCTGTGTTGCTGTGGCTCTGGCGTAGGCCGGTGGCTACAGCTCTGATTCAACCCCTAGCCTGGGAACCTCCATATGCCGCGGGAGCGGCCCAAGAAATAGCAACAACAACAACAAAAAAGACAAAAGACAAAAAAAAAAGGCTATACAAAGACATACTGAAAAATACAATAGTTAAATCACGATGAAATTCCTGCTACAGGAAGGCAGGAAAAAGACAGAGAAATGAAAAACAGAGAAAGAAGCAGAAATCAGCATATAAAATGGTTGACTTAAGCCCTAACGTATCTATAGTTACATCTAAATACACAAATTAAAGGTGCAAACTCATGGAGTGGATTGGAAAGCATGACCTTACCATTTGCTCTCTATCCACAAGAAGCTCACTTCAAATAGAGCAATATAGGCAGATTGGAAGTAAAATGATGGAAGTAGGTATATCATGCAAATTGAATGAAGCAGGAGTCACTATATTAATATTAGATATAGTAGACTTCAAAGCAAAAAATTTACCAGAATGAGAGGGACCATATGTAACGGTAAGAGTGTCAATATATGAAGACAATGCAGGAATCATAAATATGTGTGTTTCAGACAATAGAGTTGCAAAATACATGAAGCAAAAGCTGACAGAACTGAAAGGACTAACAGACAAAGCTGGAATTATATTTAGAGATTTTAACATTCCTCTCTCGACTGCTGATAGAACAGCTAGACAGAAAAGTCAGTAAAAATACAGAAGAACTCAACAACATCAAGAACTGACAAGATCTAATCAACATTTATAGAACACAGCAACCAATAATAGAGGAATATACATTATTTCCAAATGCCCATGGAATATGTGCCAGAATATACCATATCCCATAAAACAAACATCAATTTTTTTAAATTTTTAAAAACTGAAATCATAACAAGTACATTTTCTGTCTATAGTAAAATCAAACTAGAAATCAATAACAGGAAATTCTCCCAACACTTGGAAACTAAGCAACACATTTCTAAATAATCAATGAGTCAAAGAGGGGTTCTCAGGGGAAATTTAAAAAAAATGAACTGGATGAAAATGAAAATACAGCATATCAAAATTAGGAAGACTCAGCTATGGCAGTACTGAGAGGAAAATTTACAGCACCAAATACATACAGCAGAAAAGAGGAAAAGCTTTAAATCAATAATCTGAGCTTTTACCTCAAGAAACTAGAAAAGGGAGGAGCAAAGTACTCCCAACACAAGCAGGAAGAAGGGAATAATAAAAGTTAAGCAGAAAGCAATAATAAAAAAAAAATTACACACACTCACACACACACAAAGAGTAGAGAAAAATCAATGAAATAAAAGAGCTGGTGTTTTGACAAGACCAATAAAGTCGATAAACTTCTATCAAGGAAAAAAAAAGGCAGTTTTACCTATATCAGAAATTAAACTGGGGGGTGTCACTGCATATCTGACAGATATCAAAAGGATAATGAAAATAGTACGAACAACTCTGTTCATATCAACTTGAAAACTGAGATGAAATGGGGCCAATTTCTTGCAAGCACAAACTGCCACAACTCACTTGACATGAAATGCATAATATAACTAGCTCTATAGCTAGCTATCAAAGAAACTGAAGTCATAATTCAAAGCTCTCCACCAACCCCCATCTCCAAAATCTCCTGGCCCAGATAGTTTCACTTAAAAATTCTGCCAAACATTTAAAGAATTAAGATCAGCTTTACATGATTCCCTTCAGGAAAAAAAAGAAAGAAAGAAAGAAAGAAACACTTCACACTTCCCCTTTTGCCAAAACCAGACAATACAAAAAAACCAACCAAACAGAACAACCCCTGCAAATCCATATCTCACATGAATATGGATGCAAAATTCCTTAACAAAGTATTAGTAAATAGAATTCAGCAATATGTAGTAAAAATTATACATTATGACCAAATGGAGTTTGTGCCAGAAATATGGCTAGTTCAATACTCAAAAAATCAATGTAGGAATTCCTTTGTGGAGTAGTGGGTTAAGGATCTGTCATTGTCACTGCAGCAGCTCAGATCACTGCTGATCGAACCCTCAACCTCATGGTTCCTGGTCAGATTCGTTTCTGCTGGTCACAACGGGAATTCCTATTTCATAAAATTTTTTAAAGATTAATTAACATGATTTCCGAACAACAAGGACCTACTCTAATAAGAGAACTGTACTCCATATCTTGTAATAACCTATAATGAAAAAAAGTCTGAAAAAGAATAGATGCATATATAGATATATATGTATATGCATAACTGAATCACTTTGCTGTACGCCTGAAACATTGTAAATCAACTATACTTCAATTTTAAACAATCGTGTCCAATATCACCGCTTTTTATCTGACCCTCCTCTGAGTTTTCTCCTTCTCTGGTTAAAGGTGGGGAGGGGAGGGCAGAGCCAGTCTTGGATGTAAGTCGTTCCTCTTCCTGTGCCACTTGCAAAACCTTGAGTCTGGCATTTGTCTCCATTAGGCCCCAGTTCTGTAGAAGAGGATAATTAAAGCTACTTTGGAGGGTTGCCCTGAGGTTAGAGGGAACATTTGCAATGTGTGCATGGAAATAGATACTCAGTAACTTGCAACTGTTTCCACTGCTACCCATCACCACTGAGTGGATTCAGACCACTCTTCTTGGGGCACTGGTTGATGGTATATGGGTTTTTTTCCCACTGGATTGCAAACTCCTTGCATAAAGTATCCTATTCATTTGGGTTTTGTCTTCTTTTCTAAAGTCGTATTATAGTCGAGTTGATTTACAATGTCGTGGTGTTTCTGCTGTGAAACAAAGTGACTCATTTATACATGAACACACATCCATTCTCTTTCAGATTTTTCTCCTACAGAGATTATTACGGAATATTGGGTAGAGTTCTCTGTGCTAGACAGCAGGTCCCCATTAGCCAATCCTCCCACATACCACAGTGTGCATATGACACCCCCAAACCTCCAGTCCATCCCTCCCCTGACCTGTCCCCTTTGGTAACCGTAAATTTGTTTTCAAAGTCTGTGAGTGTTTTTATTCTAAAATATATTCATTTGTATCCTCTTTTTAGATTCCACCTGTAACTGATATGTTTGTCTTTCACTATCTGACCCATTTTTTATATGGCACATTGCATAGTCTTTCATAAGGAAATACCTCGTAGGTGCATAACTGGATGGAATTCACGGAATAAGGTATCTTGTGGAAGGAACTGGGAGAAAAAAAAATTGAGGCAGAAAAACTGAAGATCAGTAAGAAGAATGGGAATAACCCTGTTAAATGCCATCTTCTGTATCTCAGTAGATCCAAGGAGGATAAAGTTCAGAAACGGGGCACAATTTCTCCACATTCATGTCTTAGGTCACCAGCTCCAAGTGAGGCTACTTTATATAATGATTGTAGGAAAAAGGACCTGGAGAGGAGAAACCAGTACTGGCTGCTTTAAGTCCAAAGCTGGCTTCCTTGATAGGGAGGGCCTTGCACTCTTGCTGAAGGCAGCCTCGAAAAGTCTGCAGAACAGGGACGAGGTCAGTGCGATGCCAGCCTCGTCAGCCTCTTGGTGGCATAACCACAGGTGGTAGCACCTATAATTGAATTCAACCTCAAGAACAAGAGAGGACCCTCTGTCTTTCCAAAGGTGTTTTGAGCAACTCCTTCCATTTTTCAATCTTTAGTGATAAAGCAGAATTCACTAGAAAATAGTTAAGAAACTGGGAGGCTCTCCAGGGTTACAGCCTCGGAGAACTGGGATGTCAAAATACCAGTGAGGGTGGAGAAGCTTGAGGGAGAAGAGTGGGAGACTGTTAAAATTCAGTTGATCTTTTTTTTATTTTTATTTTTTTATTTTTGCTTTTTAGAGCTGCACCTGCGGCATGTGGACGTTCCCAGGCTAGGGGTGGAATCAGAGCTGTAGCTGCGTCCTACACCACAGCCACAGCAATGCCAGATCCAAGCTGTGTCTGTGACCTACACCACAGCTCAAGGCAATGCTGGATCCTTAACCCACTGAGCGAGGCTAGGGATCGAACTCATATCCTCATGGGTCCTAGGGGGCCCATTACTGCTAAGGCATGATGGGAACTCCTATTTTATTTTTTTAAAAAAAATGTTTAGCTGCACCCACGGCATAGGGAAGTTCCCAGGCTAAGATAAAACCTTTGCCACAGCAGCAACAATACCTGATCCTTAGCCAGTAGGCTACCAGGGAATTAATAGTTGATCTTCAAGTGAAACCACTTTGGGTTTACCAGCTTGAAAGCACCTTTGTAACAAGATTCTTCTAGGATTATAGGCTCCTTGAGAGCAAGGGTCCCCATCTGTCTTGTTCATTTTGCCATTTTGCCAGTGCCTGGAACCACGATACGCTCAATAAATATTTGTCAGTGGATGAAGGGTCACCCTTTTGACCCGCAAGTGCCTCTGATGGTACTGACGTGTAGCCCTAATTGTGGTCTGCCTTTGTCTTTGTGAAATCCAGTCTCGGAACACGAATGGCCCAGAACCTCCAGCCACAAAACCTGAGGAAACACAACTGCGATGGAACTGGGGATGCTCAGTCAAGGAATTCCTCCTGGCAAATAGGGAAGGATGAGAGGGGTGGTCCCCTAGCGAGGTGTTCTCTCCACAAGGGTTGGTTGCACCCATCTACAGTCACAGGCTGCTGAACCCAAAGATGGATGTTTTTCAGAGCCTACACTCTCCAAAGCCCACTTTGACCTGAGGCTGGACTGAGTCCTACCAGGAAGCTTTAAAGAACACTCACCTGAGCCGGATGCAACCCCCCCCAACCCTGCAGTCTGCCTATGTGGCATTCCCTACCCACCTTGTCAGATCATCAACCTGGCATGAAAGGAAATGCAGGAACAGCACGTCTTAGCAAAGGCAGAGGCTGAAGTCCTAAGACCTTAGCTCTTGCGACAGGATAAGTTAATTGATCTCTCTGAGGCTCCTCTCCTTGTATGTGTAATAGAGATAGAACCAGTATCTGTAGCTTAGGGTTTTTGTGAGAATTAAATGACAGAAAACATGTGAGGCATCTAGTGCATTACTGCGATGTTGTAGGAGGAAGCAACTATTTCTGATAAATGGTTCTGGCCAAATGGACTTCAAGTTTAAGGGAAAAAGCAAATCTTGACCTAACACAACTTTGTAAGTCAACTATGCTTCAATAAAATTTATTTAAAACAAAACCAAAAATGAAACCTTGACCTCTGTCTCACACCATAAACACAAATCAGGGCATTCCCGTTGTGGCTCAACAGAAACGAATCTGACTAGTATCCTTGACAACTCAAATTTGATCCCTGGCCTCGCTCAGTGGGTTGAAGATCCGGTGTTGCTGTGAGCTGTGCTGTAGGTCACAGATGCAGCTTGGATCCCACATTGCTGTGGCTGTGGTGTAGGCCAGCGGTTACAGCTCCAATTCAACCCCTAGCTTGGGAACTTCCATACGCCATGGGTACAGTCCTAAAAAGACAAACAAACCAAAAAAACCCACAAATCAATTCTAAATCATAGACCTAAAAATGTCAAACTGTAATGTTTTGAAAAAAAAAAATACAGGAGAATATCTTCGTGATGCTAGAACAGGCACAATTTTCTTTCAAGGGGTGCAAACAAGCTCTGATTTTAAAAGAAAACACAGATAAGTTGTACCTCCCCCAAAATCAAGAACTTATATTCATCAAAAGACAGCATTAAGAGGGTGAAAAATCAAGCCACAGATGGAGAAAAGATAACCGCAGGACATATAAATTTGTCCTCACTATAAAATGAGCTCCTACAAATCAATAAGAAAAATACATAAAACTTTTTTTTCATAATTAAAAAAATTTTTGATTTGAAAAGGCACTTCATAAAAGAAGATATCCACTGACCTGTAAGCATAGAAATAAGTGCCAGATACCAGTAGTCATCAGAATAACTAAATTAAGAAAACATGGCTAAAAAGCTGAAATTGAAATGTTTGACGGTACAAGTTTGAGAGAGGATGCAGGGCAATTACATGTCTCGTACATTGCTGGTGTGTAGGTGAACTGATACAGCCACTTTGGAAAACACTTGGGCCTTATCCACAAAACCTAAACAAGTCCTACGCCTCTATCTTATGATATAGTCACTCCATTTCTGGGTGCATACCCACGAGGAATGGATGAACATGTCCACTGGAGACACAGACAAGAGTGTGTGTGGTAGATGATTTTCCAAACACGGGTAACAACCCACACATTCACCCACAGTAGAACAGGTAAATCAAGAGTGGTATAGTCACACAATGGAATACTATGTGGTTATGAAAAAGGATGCTAGGGTAATGAAACACACCAGGACATGGATGAATCTCAGACATAATGTCGAGCCAAGGAAGCCAGACACCAGAGTGTCAGGTTGAACCACTTCCATCCGGTTCGACGAGCAAAATCATCTACTCCAACACAAGTCAGAATAGCAGTGATGACTTTAGTGAGGCAGGTGGAAGTAGTGGTGATGGATGCTGAGGGGATATGAAGGCACCTTCCGATTGGCTGGACCTCGTCTATCTTGATCTGGGTGGTGGTTATAGGAGCATATGTGGGTGGAAAAATGCATCGAACTGTCCACCTAACATCTGTGTGCTTTGGTGCACATCTGTGATATCTCATTCAATGCAAGAATAAACATCCACTAAATACAGGGCAAGATACAGAGGATTCGCTCCCCCAAATGACATAGCATTACTGTTAATTTTATTACCACAATAATAGATTATTTCCCAGCCCCAGCCTCCCCATCACTTTCCTCTAGAAACGCTGCTGGAGCAACACAATGCATGTGAAGCTTTAACTCAGTCGTTTTTATATTACTTTGTTTTCCCTTCTGTCTCAGAAAATGTGTATGAAAGTCAAAGACACCTTTATTTGAAACGACGGCTCCTGCTGATAATACATATTATTACCTCCAGCAAAACATGCAGCACAATCAAGCCAGCATCTAGACAGAGTAAGGAACAAACACAGAGAGGACGGCTGATTATTAGATGCATCAGCTCTAACCCGGGGTCTGCAGAAACCCCGGCTGCCGCTTTAATTCCCACAGCTCTTGTCTTCCTCCGGAGCCTTTAAAACACTGGAAAATCTCCCTAGAATATCCCCGTTCTTCAGGGAAGATGATCTGATTGTGATCCACACAAAAGAAGCAACTTCTGATATCTGTCATCTGTAAATGATTGGTTAAACTCCACCTTAAAACCAGGAAATTAAATAAGGGAGGTTGTGGTGGTGATAAAGCTGCTCCCTCCTGACTCATCGGCATTTCATTTCTTGCTAATTCACAACTTGACTTTGGGTTAACCTTGGATGTTTACAGTATAAATGGATTGGGCTTGGAGGAGCAGGAGTGGAGAGTGGTAAATAACACATAAAAGACAGCAAGTGTTTAAGCACCAGCTCCACACAGCCAAGGACCTGGGAGAGACTGACACTGGAGCTTAGTCTCATCACACACGGCTGAAAATAGGCTAAAACCCTTCAAAACCCACACTTGGGTCAATGCAAGTGAAGTCAGCATCACACAGAAATGCCGAGAGGAGGAGGCAGCAAGAAGCCCCGCTCTCTACGCCAGCGGTTGGTTGGCTCAGTACAGAGGTTGCTCATTCTTACAAATGTTTACATTCCACAAAGATATCACTCTGTCTGCGCCCGAGTCAACTTCACATTTTAACCTGTCATCACAGTTCTGTGAAATTTATACAATTTTGGTGAATGTCTGTGAATTCGTGAACTGCATCATCCTCACGTTAGCCAAAACTGGCAAAAAAAAATGTCTGGTGCTGCCTGCGTCAGATCATGACCGAATCTTTATTTTCTGCTATTATCCAAAGCAGGTGGTTGCCTGGTACTTAGCCAAATTGTGCCAAGGTCCAGGGCGAAATGACCAGGAGTTGAATGCTGTGTCCCATTATATTCAGGTCATTATAATAAGGTGAAGAAATGATATCTGACCTGTGAGAGGGAAGCCTGCAAAAAAATCACCAGCAGATACCAAGAGAGACCAAGACGTGAGAAGCAGAGACAGGAAAGAGAGGTGTTTCGTGGATGCAGCAAAGGCAACCAAAGTGACACCATCTTCTTTTATGCTCAAAATAGAGCACGGACAATTTCTCCCCGTGGTTATCAAACCTAGATGCTTTTTTAGCTGCAAACTCATGAAATGATCCTTGAAATTATATTACCCAGAGAAATTTTCCTTCGTTGCTTATTTTGATATAATTTCAATACATGTATAGTATGTGAAATTATTTCTTCATTTCATCCTGGTTCTGAAAATGAAATTCAATTTATGAGCCAGAGTGTGGAACATTCCAGCTGAGCACACCCCACCAGCAGTGTATGGTTTGCTGCAGGACTAGGTTCCTGGGTGGTGGGTCTCCCCTCTCAGGGTGGGAATAGCCCTTTAAGGGCTAGGTGGTCTTCAGGTTTATGTCCAGCTGGTTGAACCATGGATGTTGGATTCTTTTTTTTTTTTTTTTTTGGTCTTTTTGCCATTTCTAGGGCCGCTCCCGCGGCATATAGAGGTTCCCGGGCTAGGGGTCGAATGGGAGGTGTAGCCACTGGCCTACGCCAGAGTCACAGCAACGCAGGATCCGAGCTGCGTCTGCAACCCACACCACGCCGGATCCCCAACCCACTAAGCAAGGCCAGGGATCGAACCCGAAACCTCATGGCTCCCAGTTGGATTCGTTAACCACTGAGCGGTGACGGGCACTCCCTGATGCTGGATTCTTAATCAGCAGTAACTCAGACACTGTTTCTTCCGTCTGCTTTGTGATCTGCGGAAGCAGGGGCGTGGGAGAGATCTCACGGAGGCCCAGAGGACCCAACCCCACGGTCACACATGTGCCCTCTGTACATGGGATACCAGGCAGAAACCTTGACCTTGGGCTGGCGGGGGGAGGGCGGTAAGGCCACGGCTTCCTCTGCGAAGCCCCAAGGAAGAGGAGACCAGGCTGTTCCCAGGAAATATGTAAACACGATGGTCTCAGGTGATGGGTTTTTGAGGACTTAAAGAAATCCCGACATATTTAAGACACATAGAGGCATAATGAAGAATAAAATGCAGAGGCAGCCTCACCACTCGGCTTAGGAAATAAATGTTACCAAACAGTCACGTCCTTTCCCCAATTCTACCCCCTCCACAGATAAACACTGGGCTGAGTTGGGTGTTCGTCCTTCCCAGGATCTATGTTTAGACAAAAGTATGTTTCCTGGAGCTCCCGCTGGGGCGCAGTGGGATCGGGGGCATCTTGGGAGCACTGGGACTTGGGTTCGATCCCTGGCTCAGCTCCGTTGGGTGGGGGTCCAGCATTTCTGCAGCTCCGATCTGATCCCTAGCCCAGAAGCTCCATATGCCGTGGGGCGGCCAAAAATGAAAAAGAAAAAATATATATATATTTTTTTTTTTCTTTAGCAAAACATAGTACCCTTTCCTATGTTGTCCAATGTTTGTAAATAGTTATACTGTTTTGATACTGCTAGAACTTGCTTTTTGCTCATTGTAATTGAGACTCACTCATGTTAACACACAGCTCAAATTAGCTCCTTTTTACTACTATGTCATACCAATGGGCAGCCTTTTCTCTCCCTCCTTCCCCCCACCCCCCTTTTTTTAAGATTTCCAATTTTCCTACATCAGACAGCTATCACCTTTCCCATCAGAAGAGAATAAAGTTTGAAAGGGGAGATTTTCTTGGCACTCCACCTCCGAGCTCTCTCCAAGGAGGACAATGTGGAATCAGAAACCTGCCACCTGCCATCCTCCCCTCCCCCCGCCAATGACCCGTCTTGCTGGCGCCCCTTCTGACATCTCTCAAACCCCACTCTCCTGGCTCCCCCTTCACTCTCAGGGCCTCCCATCAAGAGCCCATCTATCTGTATAACTGATTTACTTTGCTGTACATCTGAATATGAACACAACTTTGTGAGTCAACTCTATTCCAATAAAATTTAAAAATATATACATTAAAACTAACGAAGAGCCTACCTTTCTTTGCCCGGATTGTGGGGATGCATCTGCCCAGCCTTCTCCTTGCTCTGCCCTAGACTAAGTCCACTTTTATTTATTCCAGCTGCTACTCTCCCAGATCTGGCCACCCTCTCCTCATGCTTGTATTACTTCGCCAGCATCAGTACTGTCTCGTCTCACGGCCAGAAGAACCTTTCTAAACAGAAACCTGAAGCTCATCCAACCCTCTCCTCCACCCTAAAAATCCTTCAGCCACCTCCCCTTGCCTTTAGGATGAAATTCAAACTCCCCAAGAGGCAGGAGGTAGAAGACTCCTTGTAACCTGAGTCTCGCCCATCTGGCCAGCCTCAGCCCCTCTGCCACCAAAGGGCTCTGAAATTCTCCAGGCTGACTGCATCTTCTGTCTCTGCCCTCTCCTCTCCTTTCCCTCCTGGCCAGAACTGGCTACTGGTCCTTCAAGACTCCTCTGAGCATGCTCAGGAGGTCTTTTCAGAGCCCCTACGGCATCCAAGCTGGACCCCCATGCGTGATCTCCAGACGCCCACACGGATCGGTACTCACCTGTTCTCCTCTCCGCCTCCCCCACCAGCGGGGCTCCCAGGGCTGCACTGTGCACTTTGTATTCCCAAGACCCGGCTCAGGTGTGGGGCCAGTGCAGGATGAACTCCATCAGGCCGCCCGGGGGAACGTGAGGGCCACGTGCCTTTGGCGGCCTTGGCGTGCAAGCCTCTCATTATTGGGATTATTGAGAAACATGGCCCTCTGAACAAGCAGATTTTCTACATAATTGAAATTCATCCCTTTGAACCCGAAATGCTTTAAAAAAAAAAAAAACTTATTTAAAATTTTTTCTAAAACTAGCGTTCGCTACTAACATTGAGCCAATACTCTCCGATGGGTCTGGACCCTTGTCTTCAGCCGCATGTAATTATTCAGCCTATGCCCCCAGCTGTGAAACGTTTTGAAAATCACTCCCGATGATTTGCTTTCTGGAACTTTTTTTTAGCTTCGCCTGCGGCATGCGGAAGTTCCCAGGCTAGGGATTGAAACACCGCCGCAGAAGTGACCGGAGCCACAGCAGTGACAATGCCGGATCCTTGACTCACTGAGCCACTAGGAAACTCTGGGCTTCTTGAATTTTTTTTTTGGGGGGGGGAGGCGTCTTGAATTTTTAAAGTGAGCCACGAGGATGCTTCCAACACGACTATGCATATCCGACCTTAAGTGGCAGGGTCCACACCAGGCTTCATCTCTACCTTCATGGGCCCCACATGGCTGAGCTTTTATATGTACCGTTGATATCCCATCTGCCAATAACCTTCACTGTCACCTGTCACTTTTCAGTCAACAAGGGGATAGTCCTGTGTTTGTCGCAGGCTTCTTTCCATGCTATTCGGAACTGCCGCTGAGAGGAGCACTGGAGGTGGCCAGGAAAAGCCCCATCTCAGTGTGGCTGCAGGTCTGGTCTACTGTCCCCAACTGTCTCTCCATTCTCTCCATCCCTTCTGCCATAGAACCTGGCAGGGCATCTTGTCTTTTCATTTTTTTTTTTAGGGCTGCGCCCACAGCATATGGAGGTTCCCAGGCTAGGGGTCTAATCAGAGCTGTTGCTGCCAGCCTACGCCAGAGCCACAGCAACACAGGATCAGAGCCGTGTCTGTGACCTACACCACAGCTCACGGCAACACCGGATCCTTAACCCACTGAGGGAGGCAAGGGATCGAACCCACAACCTCATGGTTCCTGGTCAGATTTGTTTTCACTGCGTCACGACGGGAACTCCATGGCAGGGCATTTTATAACTGTCACAACTGAGTCAGTGCTGGTGGCACAGGTCAGAAGATGGGCCACAGAGAAGCTGGATCATCTAAGCAGCAGCCCAGGGGCTTAAAAAACCAACCCACACACTAACCAGCCTTACCTTGTCATGCCAACTGGCCAAGTTAGGATATTGTGTATCACAGCTTAATCTAGAGTTGGTTGCCTTAAGTAAGTCAGAAATGTTTTCCTCGGAGTTTATGAACAGTTCCTTGTCATGTTCAAAATATTTGCTGGGAATATGACTGAAATTAGACAGACCCTCAACAGTTTCAGAGAACATAAACGTTAGCTTTTCCATCATGGGTAATAGTGTCAAACAAAGCATCTTGGAGAACTGCATGCTGTTTGGATGTTCTCATCATAACAGTAGCTTCTGGGACGTCAGGTGTCTGATGGTTGCACGTGTTCAGTTTACCGCATTTGCCCTTCAAAATAAATGTCATATTTCGACACAACCACTCCATGTGCTTCCTGCAATACATTCTTTTTTTCTTTTTACTGCTGCACCTGCAGCATATGGAAGTTCCCGGGCAAGGGGTCAAATAGGAGCTGCAGCTGCAGGCCTACACCCCAGACACAGCAACGCCAGATCCTTAACCCACTGGGCGAGGCCAGGGATCAAACCTGCATCCTCAGATGACATCGGGTTCTTAACCCACTAAGCCACAAGAGGAAATCCTTTCCCAGTAGCCTTAAGGTTGTTCTCTGCTCAAAGCCACACGTAAAAGGGAATTTGTCCTTCTCACTGGACAGTGCTCATGGGCCAGTAAGCATTACCTTCATCACTCTTCCTTTTCTTTTTCCTTTTTTTTTGACTCTGGAAGCAATGACAACTGCTGGATCCTTAACTGTTAGACCACCAGGGAATTACCTTTAGAATAAAATAAGCAAGCTCCCCCCCTCCAATTTTTTAAGTGGGTAAGACTCAGCCTGAGATGAAAACCCACCCATGATTAGAGCCTTCATTTTCAATTTCTGCTTTTACTTGCAACAGGAGGAAAACTGAAATTAATTTTCCACTTTACTTCATTGGCAAACTAGTTTTCACTCTGCTGAAGTTTCACGGCTCAGTGATAAATGGCAAATCATAAGCAGCCGGCATGCTCAGCACGGGGTTGGAAGCCCCTCAACTTCATCATTATGGACCCAGACACGTGCTCCCCTGACCTGAGATGGAGCCTGGGCGTGGGTCTGACCCTGACTCAAGGACCCTTCAGAGCCATTGGAGATCGAAGGTCTTAAACCAGAAAGACCGCATGGACCTCACCAGAGATGCGCCTCTGACCCTGTGTGAGTGGCACCAGCACAGCCGTCCTTTGGAGACAGCGAGAGACCAGAGATGTCCCTGTCTGTGTACCTGCTCGGCCTTACTGCACTCAGCAGACATTTCTGCAAAGGGCCAAAGAGCAAAGCTCGTAGACTCTGCAGGGCATACGGTCAATGTCACAGCTACTCAGCTGCCACTGCAGCAAGGATGCAGCTGTGGGCAACACGAAAGCCATGGGCCTGGCTGCAGCCCTCTCGGCCTTTATATGTGGGCACACATGGGCACTGACACGTGAATGTCATGTAACTTTCATGTCACTCAAGACTTCTATTTTTCCAATCACTGAAGAAGGTAAATATGTATTATATACATGATATATCTTATAATGTATTATTAAAGGTATTGTAATATAATGTAAATATATCATATATAGTATATATATATTTGTAGCTCAGGGGTTGATCAAAACAGGCAACAAAATTTCCTTTTTTTTTTTTTTCTTTTTCTTGTGTCACACCTGCGGCATATGGATATTCCCAGGCTAGCCTACACCACAGCCACCACAACACCAGATTTGAGCCACGTCTGCACACAGCTCACGGCAACGCCAGATCCTTACCCACTGAGTGAGGGCAGGGATTGAATCCACATCGTCAGATTCGCTTCCACTGAGCCGCAATGAGAACTCGCCAGGCAACAGGATTTTCTAGGACAGTATCTAGAAAATACTGTCAACCCTACAAAGCCCCAGGGAAAATTCATCCCTCCGTCTTTAGACGTAAACTAAACCCAAACTCCAGCAGGTGATTTAAGACAGGCACACGACGCACTGGTTTTTAACCCTGGCTCTTCTCACAGAGGTGTTCAGAGCGGACAGAAAAATTGAGTCTACGTTAGCAGAGCGGCTGAAAAAGAAATCAGGAGACGTTCTGGAAGAAAGAATCTTTGAAAAGTGCACCAGGACCATAATTCCTAGCCTGCCGCGGTTCCGAAGCGGGAGCCCCCCCCCCCCCTTTAATTAATCTTAATGGCAGCGCTGCCTGCCTCTGCTTGAGGTATCGTGATGAAAATTCAGCACATATTTCATTCAAGCATCTGTGAGGCTCAAGCATCTCAGGAGCGGGTGACTCTGTGGCAATGAAATTGCAGAAAGGGAGGCCTGCCCTCGCTGGAATTCTGCGGGAACACGGGCGGGGAGTGTGGGTGTGAAATGGTAGGCAATTACATTTGATCACTGCTGCACAAGTTTCCGTGGAATTCATTACCATGTACACTCGGGATGGGGTTGCGGGACTGGCATTTCCATGGCCAAGATGACAACCTTCAAAGCAAACGTCCCCTCTCTGTGCTGTGGGGAAGGCAGAATGTCCGAAGGGCAGAGAGGCTTGGAGGCGACTGCCCAAGGTTACCGCCTGGAACTAGGGCTGCAAATTAAACAAGGGGATGCAGAGGAAGGAGGCCCTTGCTCCAAGTAGGGAAGGAGCCCATTGGTCAGCAGGCAGAGCCAGGGGCTGATGCTGAGATGCAGCAGCCCCTCCCCTTGGGATGCTAAGCACCCATCAACACCTCCAGGTAGGGTGCGGGAGAGAGGAGAGGTGTAAATTTGGAAAGGAAGCGAGAAAGAGCCCCGGCTGAGCACTGAATTAGGAGGGGAAAGCTGTGACTAGGAAGGCCCTGCAATTACTTGGAGCTGGGATAAAACCTTAATTCCTGACAGCTGAAGAGCCGGGGGGACCACCACACCCACCCAGCCCAGCTGAGGGGCTGGCTGGCTTTTCTCCCCTCTCCTTGCCAGACAGGCTGCCCCCCCCCTCCCGCTCCCGGGGAGCTGCAGGCTCAGCAGCTTCCTGCCAGTCTCGATGTGTCCAGAGGCCCTGTTAGCAGGGCCCAGGGGGAGAGAGGGGCGGAGGGACGGGACCCTACTCCTCACTGTCCTTAAGCTGTGCCAGTAGCTGTGACTTCCTAGATCCAAAGGGACTTGCCCAGCCACCTCTGCCCTCTCCCAAGCAGGTGAGGGGAGAGCACAAAGGCCGGGCCTGGGCCCAGGATGGACGTCTTTAAGGATGCTCCATGCCTGCATCTTCAGCATCACCAATGCGTCTGATCCAGGACTGGAGCATAGGAGGTGCTCTTCTGAACAGAATCCATCAGTCTCTGCTTTCTGCATGAGACGCAACCATCTGGCTCCATTAACTGGGACCTGGGCCACCCGGGGGGGGGGGCCCAAGTGACCTTGCTGATCTGCAGGTTGCCCCACCGATCACCTGGGTGCGACATGACCTGCAGACGCTCAGCTAGGGGTGCCTGTGTCCTCCCCTCAGTTTTAACGAGTATCACTGCGGTGGTTACAGCTGGTTCTGCTGTGGCCGTTAAGGGCCCTGCAACCCATGTGAAGGTCAGTTAACACCCAGGGAGCAGAGCCCGCCAGAGCGCCCCCATCAGGACAGGAAATGGTTAGGAGGGTCCCTCCTTTGCAAGTGGATGTTACACTGCCTGCCCGGTGAAGCTGCATCTTCACACTCTACACACATAGAAATTGTGATTCCCAGGGACGAGAGTGTTTCATCCAGTTCCATCCCCAGGGCTGCTCAGAGCAGTGGCTGGGGCAGCTGGGCTCCATCCTTGGCCCGGGAACTTCACATGCTGTGGGTGCAGCCAAAAAAAAAGAGGAGGGATCTGGAAACACATCACCCAGGGTTGAAGGGACCTCTTTCCAAAGTGAGAAATTTTGATACTGTTTGGCCTTTGTCAACAACAGGATGAAACACGCTCCGCCTCCCCACCCCCATTGCTGTGGGCCTGCGAAGACGGTCAGGAGGCAGGGACCAGACCTGGGTCCTGAAGGCCAAGGCCTCAGCAGCCGCAAGGGTGACCCCACCGAGACAGCAGCAGGGACTGAGGTCCCCCTGGGCACCCTCTGGCTCCAGGCCAAACACAAGCCACCTAAACCTAAAAGCCATCAGTGGGTAGGGGCCTGGCTCTCAGAGGGACACAGGCTGGTCCCCACAGCAGGCAGCCGGGTCCCATCAGGTTTTGGGTCCCCAGCTCCTGCCAATGCCTGGCTTAC
Source organism: Phacochoerus africanus (assembly GCF_016906955.1). Lineage (NCBI taxonomy): Eukaryota > Metazoa > Chordata > Mammalia > Artiodactyla > Suidae > Phacochoerus > Phacochoerus africanus. The sequence continues at coordinate 136,188,617 of NC_062558.1, forward strand.
TGTCAGCGCTCCTGCTGTGTTTCCAGAACCAACGCCCTCTTGCTTAGCACATAGGAGAACCTGGTCCCAAAGTGACTCTCCCAAGGTCTCAGAACCTGTGAGTAGCCAACGAGGGTAAGAAGTGAGACAAGCAATGATTCCAGACATCCACCCCCCCCCCCACCCACCATGTGTTCAAGGCCCAGGGCTAGGCTAAGGGTCTTGAATGTCATTGTCCCTGGTCCCCAAGGCCCTCTGTGAGTGAGGGGTGGGGTCATCCCCACCATTCTACAGGGTGTAAGTGACTCTGTCAAGGTCCCACGGCCAGAAAGGGGCAGAGCCCACACGCCTGACCCTAAGCCATTGAACTTCCTGCTAAGGAGACAAGATGGGCAGGCAGGGCCAACAGCTGGGGGGCGGGGGGTCCTGGCACAGAAGGCCACCAAATCAGGTGTGTTCCCAACCGCCTCTCCTCCCTGCTCTGCTCGAAGGGCTTCTGCACACACGCAGAGCCCTTGCCGCGGACAGGAAAGGGCCTGCCTGTCACAGTCTGGAGAAGTTCGCCGACGGAAACCACAGCAGCCTCCTCCATCCCCCGTGGGAGCGGCCAGCCTTGCCCCACGTCCACTCTGGCAGGAAGAGTGGCTCCGCTCTTCCCTTCTCGGCCTCCCACTTCGTGTGGCCTGACGACTAAGAGCCTTCAGGGGGCCCCTCCCTGCCCCAGGCATCCAAGCTAAATATGAAAATGAAGATATCTCCCTGAGGCATGCGGAAGCTCCCAGGCTGGGCATTGAACTCACGCCGCAGCAGCAACGGGAGCCACAGCAGTGACAAATGCCAGGTCCTTCATCCACTGAGTCACCAGGGAACATCTTTCTGTTGACTCCATTGTACGTTTCAGAACAAGACTCTGACCCAAGGCCTAAAATTATATGTTTATATATAACTTTCCAACCGGCACATCAATTAACTTGCTGTCACTCTCCCTAAAAATAAGGCATGTATAGGAGCCCCAAGCTCTGCTTTTCAAAATGTCCTTCTGAATTACCATCTGGAAAACTGGCCTGTTTCCAGTGAAACGGGAAACTTCTCGCTCTTCAGTGCATGCCGGGCCCTGCCCTGGGCCGGCGTCAAGCACTTCAAAGCCCCTTGTGGTTTGAACAAATTGGAAACAGAAAACAAAGGGACGAGTAAGGAGCCCTCTCCGTGCAAGCACTCCCCCTCCAGGAAGGAAGCAAAGTCCAATCAGCCTTTGATGTGGCCCTGTGGCCACATTCTCTTTAAAAGCTCCTGATGCTGGTCCAGCATCCTCCTGCCTGCTGTTCTGAACCTCAGCTAATACAGCCTCCAGACACAACGCAGCCCCATGCCAGCAAGTGTTCCTAATAGGATATTACCGGCCACGAGGCAGGTGCAGGTTAAAATCAGTTCTGCTTCTCTCCCTATTTCACTCCCATTTCAACATAAGGCCATTTCCCTTGCGAGGTCTCTGTTTTCCCAAACCACTTCGAGGCCATCAGTACGCATGGCCCTCAAGGGTCCTGTGAGTGGGCTCATCACCGGGTCGGGTGTAGGATGGGGTCGGGGTGGAGGGTGGGTAGCCAGGCCTGAAGCCAGACTGCCTGCCTGCAAGTCCTGACTCCTCTGGCGTATTCGTAAAAGCCTGACCCCCGTAGATTACTTCACTTCATTCTGATCCAGTTTCTTTACCTTTTAAATATTCATGAGCCCCATGCCGACGTGATGGGGTTATTGAGCAGATCAAACGGAACATCTACGCACAAAAGACAGCAAGTGACAACCGAGGTTGCGCTTTTTCTTTTTTTTTTAAATTCAACTAATATCATTTGAGGCCCCCCATGTGTCAGGCATCGTGGTAAATGCTGGAGAGGAAACAGTGAAGAAACTGGGCTGGGCCCTTGCCCCTCAGGAGGTAAGGGGCACAAACACGAAGAACTGCTTTTGAATTCCAGAAAGTTCTATGATGGAAACACCAGGGGCTGAAATCGAGGATCCGGGGGCAGCCCTGCTGGCCCAGTGGACAGGGCTGGCCTTTCTGAAGAGCCAGCTGCACGGCCAGAAGGAAGCAGCCGGCAAAGGGGCGGGGAGAAGGACCTTCTGAGCAGGAGGCCGGGACCTGGGCAGAGGCGGGAAGGACGGCGGGGAGACAGAGGATCTGAAGAGGACGGAGCTGGGGCGCCGCCGCGTGGACCCGGTGGACCCGCCGCCGCGTGGATGCTGACAGAAGCACGTTGGCAGGTGTGTGGGGAACGAGCCGAGAGGGACAAACGTGGAGGCAGAGAGACTGGGTCAGGAACACACTTCAAGGCAGGTTGTGCAGAACCTGGTGATGGAGCATTTGCGGGGAAGATGAGAAGGGAAGGAATGAGACAGGGCTTCTAGATCCCCCGCAAGGCAGGAAACAGGGGGCAGGCTGGAAGGAAATGAACCATTTCCTTCGGACGTGTCCAGGCTGAGAAGCGCATTGCCTGTCCCAAGGGGCCACTGAAGGGCAGGAATGTGGGAGTCCGGCAGAAAGGAGACAGTCACATCCCTAGGAATGGCTGGGGGTGGGGGGACAGGGAGGGGCAGAGTCAAGGTGGGCTGGGTGCAAAGGTGGAGCAGCTGAGCGGACCCAGAAGATGCTGCCCGCCCGTGAAGTCAAGGAAACCAACCACGAGAAGGTGGGGTCCTGGAGCCAAGGCCGGGGTGGAGGAGGGGCCGTCCCCTGCTGCTAGGAGGTCAAGTCACGCCAGGACAGAGGTGCTGGCGTTGTTGGCCTTGAGAAGAATGAAGGCAGAGGAGCAGGAGGAGGAGTGGGGACACTGAAGAAATTTCCCTGAAGGGAGGCAGGGGACCAGAGCGGTGCCTTGAGAGAGATGTGCAATCGAGAAAGCATCTGTCTTTCCCTCTTTCTTTCTTTCTTTCTTTTCTTCCTTTCCCTCTTTCTTTCTTTCTTTCTGTCTTTCTTTCTTTCTTTCTTTCTTTCTTTCTAGGGCCACACCCGCGGCACATGGAGGTTCCCAGGCTAGGGGTCCAATCAGAGCTGCAGCTGCCGGCCTCCACCACAGCCACGGCAGATCCAAATCACATCTTCAACCTACACCGCAGCTTGCGAGTAGATCCTTGACCCACTGAGCGAGGCCAGGGGTAGAGCCCGCATCCTCATGGATACTATGTCAGGTTCTTAACCCACTGAGCCACAGCAGGAACTCCAAGAAAGGATCTTTTAAGTGTGACGGGGCTGTATGCTGACAGAAATAGTCCAGAAGTGAAGAGATGAGAGGTGTGTGGGAAGGATACCAGGAGAAGCACTTGTGAGAAGACAGCGGGGTGGGAGGAGAAGCAGAAGCAGAGTGAAGGCTTAGGCCATAGACCGAAAGATGGGCAACTCTCATGGCCAGAGAGAGAGCATCCTAGTTTCCCGCTGCTGTGGACAAGTCGCCACAGCTGAGCCCTTAAAACGACACCAGTTATTATCTCATGGTTCTCTAGGTCGGAAGTTGGGCAGGACTTACCTGGGCTCTCTGTTCAAGGTCACCCAAGGCTGAGACCATGGGAGCTAGACATACTCTTCCAGGCTCATTCAGGCTGGAAGAGAAAGGACGTGGCTTCTTGGGGCTGTAGGACTGAGGTTACTGGCTCTTAGCCTGGGGTTGCCCTCAGCTCCTAAGGGCCACTCCCCCCGGGGCCTCTGTATCTTCAAAGTCACACAGAGAATGTCCCCCACGTGGGAATGTCTCTGAGCTCAGCAAGGCTCTCACCCTTTGAAGAGGTCCCTGATTGGATCAGGCCCATCCAGATAATGACCTTCCTTTAGAGTCCAAGTCCACTGCTCAGTAGCCTTGGAACTCTGCCCATGGAGGGAGGAGGGGAAGATGGAGAGGGGCAGAGGCAGATTTGGGGGCATCGAGTGGGGAAAATGAGATTTTGTGGCTCCCCGTGTGTATTTCTTTTCTCTCTTTCTTTCTTTGTCTTTTCTAGGGCTGCATCCACAGCATAGGGAGGTTCCCCCGCCAGGGGTCGAACCAGAGCGACTGCTGCTGGCCTACACCACAGCCACAGCAACGCGGGATCCTCAATCCACTGAGTGAGGCCAGGGATCAAACCTGCGTCCTCAGGGATGCGGGCTGGGTTCGTTAACCTCTGAGCCACGACAGGATCGCCTTTTATTTTTTTCATCGTTTCCCCCCAGTGTTTATTTCTAAATGCCACGTGAGGCGAGTTCCTCCGCCGAGAATGCTGGCGGAGAGAGGGTGCAGGCTTGAAGAATGAGGACAGGAGGGACCCAAAGGCCAGGCTGGCAGGAGCAGGGCTGGAGGTGGTGCTGCGCTGGGGGGTGTGGAGGGCGGGAGCGGGTGCTGGTCCCCAGAAGAGCGCTGTGTGGCCCCCAGCGGCGACGTGCCAGCCAGGCTTTGCAAAGAGGGGGGCGAAACCATCCCGGGAGCAGTTACTGGGGGTGCCGACACCGAGCAGGACCCTGTGGGGCTCCTGGGCGTGGAAGCTTTTCTGTGTCCCCTGTTTCTTGTTTGGAAGGAATAGGTTTCAGCCTCCATGACCTCCCCGGAGGGCAGGTTCAAACAGTGGCTACGTCAGGGAAGGGACGGGAGGCAGAGACCAGGGAGCAGCGTCAAGAAACAACGGTGCAGCCTTGGGGCAGGATCCTGCCTCCTCCTCAAGGGAGACGCAGAACAATGTCTTTGAGCTCGTCTGCTGAACAAAAACCCCCAAGAAATGGAAGATGTTAACCACGTGAGGAAGCCTCCTTCCTTCCCGAAAGAAGGGCCTCCACCTGCGATCGCCTGCACCTGTGAGACACAGATGCTCGAAGGAGACCCTGAGGCCAGATTATAGGAGGATAAGCTCTGCACACACCCTGCCCCTGCCCGTGAACCGTGAACCACGGCTGGAACACTCCTCACCAAAGCCCCCGGTGGGACACAGAGTTTTTGGAGGCCGGAGCCGACAGCATCCCCCTTTGCCTGGCCAAGCAACAAAGCTATCTTCTCCTTCACCGAGGACTCTTGTCTCTGAGATTGAATTCGGCGTCAGCACACAGGGGTCAAGGTTCAGCAACAGTGAGAGGGGCCCGAGGACACCACTAATTCCCAGCTCGGGTGATGGTGAGGAGAGCATGCGTGCCTGGCTGCAGGGGGCAGAGGCCAGGGGCAGCCTGGGGAGGAGCAGGCTACGAACCCCGAGGGCACTGGAGGAACTGGAGAAGCTGCGTTTAGCTCTGAGCGTGATGCAGAAGCAGCAGACTTTCCTGGTCCAGTGAGCCTCCTGCCTTTTGATGGAAACAGGAAGCCTTACGATAAACTTTTTTTTTTTTTTTTAAATTTTGGTTTTGGTTGAATCCCTGGCCTATGGAAATTCCCGGGCCAAGGATCAAACCTGCACCACAGCAGCAACCCGAGCCACTGCAGTGGCAATGCTGGATCCTTACCCCCTGAGCCACAAGAGAACTCCCACATAAAGGGAACTTAGTGGGTCTCAGTTCCTTAAAACCCAGGATGCCTGCTCAGCCCACCTGTGCCAGGCTCTGTGCCAAGCACCCAGGGGTTGCGGGGAACGCTGGTCCTTCCTCGGAGGATTCCCGGCCCGAGGAAAACCAGCCAGAAGGTCATCACAGCACAGACCCGGAAGGGCCACAGAGGGGATGTGGCCAGCTACGTATCCTGGCAGAAAGTTTGCAAAAGAGGCATAAAAGTAAAAAAGGAGACGCAGAGAGCAGGGTGAGCAGTACAAGGGAGTATCTTGAGAAAATGACAGGAGCGGGACTTTATTGGTGGCTGGGAGCCTTATCTCTCAGCACGACCTGTTGGGCACCTGTGAGCGGCCCAGACTCATGGCTTTGGGTGTTAGAAACACTTTGCCAGTTGGAGCCACTAAACTCCAACCTTGACACAGGAAAATCAAGTTTAGGAGGGGCCCCGAAGTTCCCAAAGCTTTTTTTTTTTTGGAGAAAGCAGATGTGTGTTACCTTAAGCTTTAAACAAAAAGGAAAAAAACGAAAGTGATGCTTCTCTTTAGCTGGCCACCCAGCACATGGCCTGGTGGCTGTACTCATGATTCACTGGAATCCCTGTGACCCAGAGGCCCCAGCAGGCATTTAAAAGAAGGATCTCTTTTGGAGTTCTTTTTGTGGCTCGGTGGTTAGCGAACCTGACTAGTATCCATGAGGACACGGACTCAATCCCTGGCCTCACTCAGTGGGTTAAGGATCTGGCATTGCCATGAGCTGTGGTGTAGGTCACAGATGCGGCTTGGAGCCCTCGTTGCTGTGGCTGTGGCGTAGCCTGGGAACCTCCATGTGCCGCTGGCGTGGCTCTAAAAAGACAAAAGACCAAAAAAAAGAAGGATTTCTTTAACAGACTTGTGGTTGCCACGGGGGAGGGGAGAAGGAGTGAGCTGGACAAGGAGTTTGGGTCAGGAGCTGCAAACGATGACATTTTTTTTTTAATTTAAAAAAATATTTTATCAACGTATATTTAATTTACAATGTTGTGCCAATTTCTGCTGCACAACAAGTGATCCAGTCATTTATATATATATATAAAATATATATATATATTTTATCTTTCATCATGGTCTATCCCAAGAGATTGGATGTAGTTCCTGGTGCTATCAGTAGGATATCATTGCAAAAAAGGACAGACGGAACTTCTTTGCAGAACAGATGCTGACTCACAGACATTGAAAAACTTATGGTCTCCAGAGGAGACAGTTTGGGGGGTGGGGGGATGTGCCTGGACCGTGGGATGGAAATCCTGTGAAATCAGATTGTTATGATCATTATACAACTACAGATGCGATAAATTTGTTTGAGTAATAAAAGAAAATGGAAGAAAAAAAAAAAAAAAGAGGCAAGGCCAAGTTTCTTCTCAGAGACTAATTTAGAATTATCCAGGTCAGAGCCCTAAAGCACTACTTTAGAAAACAAAGACTAAGCCATTTCTTTGAAAAAGGCTCAAATATTAAAGTGTATTTTTTTCTAATTATGAAAGTAATAGTTTACTCATGTCAAAACATGTGGAACATGCAAAAAATATAAAACTGAAATAAATATCCAAAAAAAAAGTAGGATGTGATTGCTTACCCATAATGGGATCCAGTGAGGTCCCATTGTGTACCACAGGGAACTAACTATATCCAGTCTCTTGGGATAGACCATGATGGAAGATAATATGAGAGAGAGGAGGTGAATATATATATATATATGAATGACTGGGTCATTTGCTGTACAGCAGAAATTGGCACAACGTTGTAAATCAACTACACTGGAATAAAAAAGGACATTAAAAAATAAAGGAAGTATTTCTTTAAAAAGTAAACACAGCAAAAGCTTGCCATGAGTGCTCCTGTTTCCCTCTGCCCAGATCACACTCCTGCTTTATCGCAAATCCCCGTTGATGCCTCATTCCCTCTCCTTTTAATTCCCGGCACACCAGGCACAGACTCAGAAGCTCCTTAGGGCAGGGACTTCATTAAGGTTGCTGTCAATCAAGTGAGCATTAGGTGCATTGTCCGCGCGCCCAGTGAACTTTATACCCTGCCTGACTCCTTTATCTTCCCACCAAGCTGGCCCTTTCTGTAAGTTGCCGGAATCAGATACATTTAAATGGACCCCGAGAAGTTCATATATTATTTCCCAGTTAGCGCCGTTTTATTTCAGGGTAGTATAATGTAATGCTCAACGATTTTTTAAGCACTAAAAGGAGTTACTTTAAAACTTAATTAGGAAAATTTAGAGACTGCCCGAGATTCTTACGGAATTTCTGAAAACTTTGGTATAATGCACTGAGTGTCTTGAGATGTAATTCACGTAAGTCCTGGAAAGGGTTTTTTGAGCTGCTGTAAAATCGTTCTCAAGGGCACTATTTCTTAGAGTTCCAGCGAACGTATTTTGCCAAGAAATAAGGAACCAACTGAGAACACCACGGTTCCTAGGAGACGCCAACCCAAAGGACTGTCACCCCCTGTGTTCTTTGTGAAGGTCCCCAAGAATCCTTTGGGTTTTGCCAAGTTGGATACCGCCATGCTCTTTGCCATTTCTTTCACTCTTTTAAACTAGTGTGATCGCATTGAAAAGAAATACAAAAGTGGAACTATTTGAGTCAAAATAGAATCCTCATTAAGAAGTTGGGGTCAGAAATGCAAAGGCACTTGGAAGATGCAGCCAGCGAGCCCAACGTCCTTCTGGAGAGCCTTCTTTTAGAAGTGAGGTCACGTGAGCAGTCACCTACCCAAGATGGGAATCCTTCCTATGCGCCGCCACAAGGGGCTCCCACAACCTCCCTGCAACCTCAGGGGCAGGTGGGACTCACCTGGGTGACTTGCTCTCTTAGGAGAGCTAGTCCAGAGCCCCGGGACCTGAGTCACCCAGAGACCGCGCAGGTGGGAACCTGGCCCTCTGGGGCTGTGCTGCTCCTGCTGCAGAAACTGGGCAGCTGCGTGGGGCAATCACCTGATGCTCAGCCACAGGGAAGCGTCCAAAGCCTCAGGGACACCCTGCACCCTGGGAGGTGGCCAGAGGGAGGAGGCGGGGCCTGAAAGGTGAATGTGCTCTCACGCCCCATCGTGAACATTCCATTCAAACCGGGCAAATGAGGCATCCTTTTCCCTTCCTGGCTTAAAGGAAGAAGCCAGCCTCTGCCTCCAGGATGGAGATGAGGAAGGGGGACCTGGCACCAGGACCTGGTTCCCAGGGTTGACCCTCTACCCACAGGCAGCCCAGGACCGTTCACCACCACTGACTAGAAAGGGACACACATTATCCTGGGGTTGGGGGGAGGGGCTGAGGACCCCAGGCTGTATAACCCCGAGACCTCAGACCTCTGCCTACCAAAACACATGGGCACCTAGCATGTGGTAACAGCACAGGTGGTCAGGCTGGTGCACGCCTGGCTGGAGAGCCAGCACCAAGAACCTGAGTCCCTCAGGGGAAGACCTCGAGGTGGCAACCCCGACATCCTCCAATGGGCTCTGAGGAGCTCCCTGGCCCGGGTTCTCAGCAGCCTCAGCTCCAGAAATAACCCCATAGCAAATGTGGAACTTCAAGGCCCCTTCAAGGAGGTGGAACTCAAAGCCTCTGGCCAAGACAGGAAGGACCAGATGCTTATCGTCATGCCACCCATCTCGTTGTAACGCCCCTCCCCCAGCTGGAGCAACCTGTCCTGCTCCTGCCCCTACAAGGAAAGGCATGTGGCCCACTCCTTACCCTGCCCCTGTAGGGGCCTTATATGCCCCTGAGCAACCAGCAAGTGTATCTAAGACCCTTCTTTCCCCACCAATCAGCAGGTCAGCAACTGTAACCTGAGACCTCTCCTCTCCCTGGACTATAAAAACAGATACGCCCAGGTGCCTGGAGTCATCCATCTACCTCCCATCTCGATAAACTCTTCTTTCTCTTTACCACAACATGCTGGAGAATTCTTTCTGACCCGCATGCACAGACCATGACATTTGGGAGGCCCATGCGAAGACTTCCTAGATGTCTCCCCTGCAGACTGCAATGGCAAGCTCTATTCACACTACATTTATTCCCCACCCCAAGCACCCCAGGCCCTCCATAATCCTACGTGACCCCTGCCTTGATGGCTCTTCCATGAGCCCATCTCTGCAGCAAAGGCTCCTGCTCCCCCTCCCCCTCCCCTAGTCTCAGGGAGAGCACCGCCCCCCTTCGGATTCCCAAGAGAGCCCACATCTCCACCCAGTAAGCTCTGCTCTTCCCGCTGGCACCCATCAAGATGTCTGTGCAAGGAGCATTTACCAAGTCTCTCCCAAGCAGAGGTAAGATATCTACACTTGGCCTTTTTAACCCTTCGTAAGTGCTGGTTGTCATTCTGAAAAATTTGTTCAAATTCTTCCTCCTGCGCAGAGTACCTGAGGATAGGGGGCTGTGAAGAAAATAGGCTTGGTATTGCTCTGGGGAACTTATAAGCCCAAGTTTACCATTTCTCACCTCGGTTAGCAAAAATGCATCATGATCCTTGTTCCAAAACAAATTCTAGTAAAGAGTTCAACAGTAAGAAATGAAGTCTTAGAAGTACGAAAAGAGGAATATTTTAATGATCGGAGCAGGAACACTTCAAAGAAAGACCCTCAGCGACAGAAGTCATGAAAATCTGAAATTCGATGACCTAAAAAAATTAGAATATTCTGTGTGGTGACAAAAAAAAAATATGTCATAAACAAAATCACAAGATGCATGAAAAGAAGAAGGGAAGAATGAGTGGGATGGACTGGGAGTTTGGCGCTCAGTAGATGCAAACCATTACATTTATTTATTTGCTTACTCTTTTAAGGGCTGCACCCATGGCATGTGGAAGTTCACAGGCTAGGAGTGGAACTGGAGCTACAGCTAAGAGCATACACTACGCCACAGCCACAGCAATACCAGGCCCGGGTCATGTCTGTCACCTACACTGCAGCTCATGGCAATGCCAGATCCTTAACCCACTGAGAGGTGCCAGAGATCAAACCCACGTCCTTATGGAAACCAGTCGGGTTTGTTACTGCTAAGCCACGATGGGAACACGAAACTATTGCATTTAGAAAAAGGATAAACAAGAAGGTCCTACGGTATATGTAGCACAGGGAATGATGTTCAATCTCCTGGGATAGACCATGATGGAAAATAACATAAAGAAGGAAAAATAAATAAATAAATATTTATGTATAATGAGTCACTTTGCTGTACAGTAGAAATTGGCACAACATTATAAATCAACCATACGTTAACAAAAAGACAATAAAATTGAAAAATGTAAAAAACTTTAAAAAAAGATAAGGGACAAACTAGCAGAAAGATATTGACCGTTCCTACGTTAGATAAGAGATGAAGTTCTTTAAGGCATACAGAGCCTCTATAATCAATAAGAAAAGGAAAAGCAATAGAAGTAATGGCCAGACACATAAACGGGGAGCTCCCAGGAAAAATGTTAGAACTGGTTCTTCTTCTTCTTTTTTGTCTTTTTGTCTTTTTAGGGCCACACCCATGGCCTATGGAGGCTCCCAGGCTAGGGGTCTAATTGGAGCTGTAGCTGCCAGCCTACACCACAGCCACAGCAACACCAGATCTGAGCTGCATTTGTGACCTACACCACAGCTCATGGCAACACTGGATCCTTGACCCGCTGAGCGAGGCCAGGGATCAAACCTGCAACCTCATGGTTCCTAGTCGGATTTGTTTCCACCATGCCATGATGGGAACCTCAGGACTGGTTCTTAAACATATGAAAATAGGTTTACCTCATTATAAAGAGAGGAACACAAATGATGACAACCTGAAAAGATATTACAATACAGGAAAATTAGAGGCAAGTCTCTCTCTTTAACATAGATGCAAACATCTTAAATAAAATATTACCAAATTAAAGGCACTGACATGTCAAAAGAATGATATATCAAGATCAAGTGAAGTTCACTGTAGGAATTCAAGGGTGGTTTAACATTTAACAAACCAACCCATGTAATATAAAACATTAACAGGGCAAAGAGAAAAAAATAACACAAACATCTTGAAAGAAAGATGTAAAAATAATCTAAGTGCTATGAAATAATCCAGAGCGAATCTCCTTCCTTCCTTCCTTCCTTCTTGAGCGGAGGGTGCTGGAGGGAGTTCTTGAGGTAGGGGAGGTCGGAGGGTAGGGAGGGAGGGAGGGAGTGAGTCTTGCTTGCGTGTGGAGGGGCTTTCGGGAAGTAGTTACGGGATGGGCGGGAGGTATTTAGGGATACTTCATGAAGGTAGCGATGGGAGATAGTGGCTCACTTAAGCGAGCATGTCACGGCCTTCGGCCGAATGGAGAAGGAAGGCAATGGAGGGAGGCGTGAGGTAGGGCGTGCGGGCTGTATGGAGGTATTTAGGTAGTTCTTTATGTTTCTTCCTCTTCTGCCTTCCTGTCCGTTCCTTACCTTCCGTTCTGCTTTGTTTGCCACACCTGTGGCATATGGAAGTTCCCTAGCTAGGGACTGAATCTGAGCTGCAGCTGCAACCTATGCCATAGCTGCCACAACTCAGGATCCATTACTAATTGCACCACAGGAGGAACTCCAGCAAATTTCATTCCTGATGGTAAGATATTAAAAGCTTTCCCTTGGAGTTCCCATTGTGGCTCAGTGGTTAGCAAATCTGACTAGGAACCATGAGGTTTTGGGTTCGATCCCTAGCCTTGCTCAGTGGGTTAAGGATCCAGCGTTGCCGTGAGCTGTGGTGTAGGTCACAGATTTGGCTTGGATCCCATGTTGCTGTGGCTCTGGCGTAGGCCGGCAGCTACAGCCCCGAATAGACCCCTAGCTTGGGAACCTCTATATGCTGTGGGTAAGGCCCTAGAAAAGGCAAAAACAAAACAAAACAAAAAAATTAAATAAATAAATAAAATAAAAGCTTTCCCTCTGAGGATCAGGAATTAGAGAAATGTGCCTCCTCCAGCCACTTTTACTCAACGTGATAGTAGAGGCCCAATTCAGTAAAAGAAGGCAAGAAAAAAATGCAGAAGTATTAAAAAGAAATAAATCCCTAATTATATAGAGCTCACATGATTATGTATATAGAAAACCCAAAAGAATCTAAGAACTATTAGAATTAATAAGTTGAACTAGCAAGGTGTCTGGGTGTAAGAGAGCAGGATACAAATTTTAATTGTATTTCCATTTACTAGCAACAAACAAAGAGAACAATAATTTTTCAAATTATGTTATTAATAACACCATCAGAAAAAAAAACCCCTAAGAATACATCTAACAAAAGCTGAGATCTCTGGGCTAAAAGTTTTAATACTATTGAAATAAAAGTAGAGGCAAATAAATGGAGAGATATACTATGTTCATGGAGAAGAAGACCTTATGTTGTGAAGATGTAACTTTCCCCATGTTGATCCATATATTCATCGCAGTCCCATAAATAGTCCAGCAAAATTCTAGCAAAGTTTTCTGTAGAAACCAACAAGCTGATTCCAGAATGCAGGAGGAAATTTCAGACAATCCTGAAGGACAAACTGGAGGAATTACCCTACCCTATGTCAATACTCATCCTTAGGTACAAAAATTAGATAGGATGATACTGAAAGGATGGGACATAATCAGTGGAAATGAATTGAGTCTGTAAACAGAGCATCCCGTAATGTATGACAAATGTGATACAGCGATAGAACAGGGGACAGGATGGTCTTTCCATAAAAGGGGTTGGGTAAAGTGGAATCCACCGCGGGGAAGCAGGGGGAGGGGACACTTCTGGACCCCTATCTCCCACCATACACAGGAATCACTCCCAGACGGCTGGGGTCTTAATGTGAAAGGTAAAAATAAATAAGTAAAGCTTTTAGAGGCAAACCTAGACAATAACATCTTAATATCCTTAGAACAGTCCAAAAAGCCCTCACGAACAGAAAACAATTGCATTATTAATGCACCCATAATGCAAAATACATTAATAATAATAAATTAACTATTCATGAAAGAGACTAAAAAAAAATACATTAAGCGAAGATCCCGTCGTGATGCAGCGGAAACAAATCCGACTAGGAACCATGAGGTTTTGGGTTCAATCCCTGGTTGAGCTGTGGTGTAGGTCACAGATGTGGCTCGGATCTGGCATTGCTGTGGCTGTGGTGTAGGCCAGCAGCTATAGCTCCAATATGGGAACCTCCATATGCTGTGGGTGCAGCCCTAAAAAAGGACAAAAAGACACACAAAAAACAATACATTAAGAGAGTAAATATACAACCCACAGAGTGGTGAAAGTTATTTATAATACGCATATCCAACAAAGAATTTATACCCAGAATATATAAAGAATTCCTACAAATAAGCAAGAAAAAGACAAACAACCCAATTTACAATGAGCAAAGGAGTTAGGCTTTTTACAAAAGAGGATACCCTAATGGCTAATAAAGAAAGGGAAATGGGCTCAACTTCATTAATCATCAGGGAAAAGGTTAATTAAAACCATTACAAGAAATCACCAGACATCTAAATGGCTAAACCAAAACAAGTGGAAAATGCCACGTCCTAACAAGGGCGTAGAGTCCCTGGAAATCTCATACGGTGTTGCTGGTAGTGGGTCTTGGTAAAATCACTTTGCAAAATTTTTCAGCATGCCCTAGAACCCACCAATTAACTTCTGGGTATATGTTCCATAGAAAGGCTTTCTGAAGTTTCCATTTCGGCGCAGTGGAAACAAATCTGACTAGGAACCATGAGGTTGCAGGTTTGATCCCTGGCCTCGCTCAGTGGGTTAAGGACCCGGTGTTGCCCCGAGCTGTGATGTGTAGGTGGCAGACACAGCTTGGATCCCACCGTGCTGTGGCTGTGGTGTAGGCCATCAGCTGTAACTCCCATTAGACCCCTAGCCTGGGAACCTCCACATGTCGAGGGTGTTGCCCTAAATGGAGAAAAAGACATAAAGAAAGAAAAGAAGTAGACCTAAAGCTTTCTCTTTTCCAAGGGAAGACAGAGAGCAAGAAAAGACAAGAGGCCACCCATAACCCCATCCCCCCCTCTGATCTGAATGATAAAACGACAACTAAAAAAGTCTTACCACCCAAGCACAATGACACAAATAACGTAAAGGGCTTTTCCGACAAAATCTTATTAACGACCCCCTTGTTCCACTCAAAAAAGAGTTAAAACCACTATTATGACTATTCAACTCCATCTTATCTTTCTAAACCAACGTTCTACTTCCATTAAAAGCGAACCAAACTTAGCCTAATAACTTTCCTAAGCACCAACACACACACCCCTCCCACCCCCACCACCACATTCTATCGTCTAATGACTTTATCCGTATTCTCATAGACAATTTTGTAACAGCCACAGCATACCAATATGTCACTGCGGCAGATACTTCGAAAGTAACTATCATCTAACTCCCGACACTTCCCTCAACCTAAAGTTAGTATAGCACTAAAACACTAATTACTCAAACTAAACACACCTCCCTCTATAAATTAACTCTCTACAACCTGTCAATAACGCGCAAGACCCGCGATACGCGCGATAAGGTGGCCCAAAGGAAATGCAAGCGTTTTTATTTAAATCTATATCACTTATTCTACTCACCAGAATTAAAGGGATTACACCACGCATAAAATCCGCTAACAAACCTCTCACCACCATGTCGCCCAAATTTATATCTGATCCGACACTACGAATTCTACTAAAACGCCCAGGTCTCGAAGCCAAATAACTAACTTTAAGATCGATGAACCGACCCAAATAAATACACCGCTACGCAGCTGCAAACAACAAGGGTAGAACAGACCCCCCAAGCATCCCCAATTATCCCCTCGTAAAGTTCGCTCAAGGTGTCGCCTTCTTACTACCAAGACCACTTGTCCATGAGAACCTAGCTGACTACCCGGCGTGAACGTGTCTTATACCTCTCAATTCCCACCTAAGAGGCCAATCCACCGCCGTAACAGCAATAGGCTTTAGTAACAATACCCTTCTAAGAACTCTAAAATCTCCCCGACACTATCCCGAATCCTGAGTTTAACACACCGTTACTATTGAACCCACACGCTCTTACCGCAGCAATCTCTGAATAAGAGCAATTAGAATTGCTATCAATCGGCATGTGAGATTCAGTACACTTAACCAGTTCCGCCTTCAGCGAAACCACGCGCACCCAGACACCTCACGCACACACGACTACTAAATCTTTCTTCAGCGCCCGTTATACTAAATTACCTCCACCTCACCACACCCCGCGAAAGGAACCATCCCACACCAAAACCCACGGTATAGCTAAGTAGAGAAGGCTGCACTAAATGACATCAACCACGGGTTTCGACTCCTCCTTTACACACACGTGATCCCCTTTACTACTCCATTGTATTACCATATTTCATGGCTTTCCGCTAATTTGATCAGGATAAAAAAGTCAAACTCGCTAGGTAATGGGACACCTAAATCGACCTTTAACTATCCCCGTACCACTTTATCAATACTTCAGAAACATAAACCGGTAGGTTATCCATAGCCATCTATTCACAAATAACACACGCCAGCCATTGAACTTGCAACCTATAATGCCCTTTTGAATTTTAACGCGCCAGCGTGCAAATCCTCCCACTAAGCCAACAATAAATTATATCGATCCTACTAGCGACTTACGCTCCAATGCCCCACCCACAGCCGATAGATCAATATAGATCATTATGTAACATAAATTCGAAGAAAACGCTTACTAAGTTTTCACAACCCCCGCCACGTAAAATTTTCCCCCCATATTTACTTCTGTCACACTCCACCAAGGCCCCGAGGCTACCAAAGATAGACGCGCATTAAGCTTTACCAATCCAATAACGAAACCATTTACCAGTAACATAAAGAAAGACGAATCATTTGTTTAAAAAAAACATCAACTAAATATTAACCACAAGAAAACAATCGAACAAAAAAAAAAGAAAAGAAAGAAAGAAAGAAAGAAAGAAAGAAAGAAAGAAAGAAAGAAAGAAAAAGGCTTCCTAATGTTTCACCCAAAGACATATACTAGAATGTTCATAGCAGCTCTTTTCACAATAGCCCCAAACTGGAAATTACTCAAATGCCCAGTGGCAGTAGGACGGGTGAACACACTGTACACTGCGCAAAGAAATGCTGCTCAGCAATGAGAAAAAGTGAAACCCGATGACATGCAAAAATATGGATGAATCACACAAACACAATGTGTGAAGGAGGCCAGACAGGCAAAGTACACACTGTCAGATTCCATCGACACAAGGTACAGAGGGGGCCAAACATCTGCTCTGTGATTTGATCCCTGGAGTGACAGGAAGGAGATACAGGCCCTTCAGGGCATTTTCTACCTCTTGATCTGAGTCCTGGTTTCATAGATGTGTTCGTGTGTATGCTTACGATAGGCGCACTTCATGAAAAGGGTTTTTTGTAAAACGTTAGCTCTGCTTTTATGGGCAGGCGTTTAGTGCCAACTGCACAGGGAGCAGCAGCACAGCCTGTATCCTTTTCTCACAGGAAGCAAGGCCACCAGGTCGAACGTATCAACCATTTGCAGACAGGTGTTTCAACGCGATTTCAGTCCGAATGGGTTTCACAATTCTGTTATCTCTTGATGCCATTTTACACTGAACAAATTTCACTGAACTCTGTTCAAAGCAGGGACTGTCTGAAACTTGGAAAAAGTTTAGCATGTATATTATTCAAATTAGAGAAAGTCGTATACAACAGATGCAAAGTTTTCCTGGAGCAAAACCCTTAACTGAAAGCTACCACCCTGTTATTGCAAAACATTTCATATATTTCATCATAGATAATATTTCATGTATAGATGTTGATGAAGTCAGTTGAAGAGCCAGGTCTTGTCTTGCACGCATTTGGACGGCACCCAAGCAGGTACTTGCAGGCGTTAACCCACCATTGTCCCAGGACACCCCACAGTGTCAGGTTATCACTAGCTCCGATTTGCAGATGGGGAAGCTGAGCAGTGAAACAGTTGGTTCATGATCACCAGTCTCTCACGGGAAGCTGATGGGACGCAAACCCCAGTGCCTGCTTCCTGCAGTCCTGATCCTGCCTGGGAATGATTTTCACCCACGCGCATGAGCCTGTGGATCTTGGCGCCACGTCAGTGTGCCTCTCCTGGGCTACAGAGAATTTCCCAGGGGTACACAGCTGACGGGGGGGGGGAACTGATCCCCTGGCTGGCCAGCACCCAAATCTGATTTAAAAGCCACCAAGTAAGAGGGGTGGGATGGATGTGCATTAAAGATAAACAGGTGAGGGAAACACCTGAATTCCTGATACTGGGGCCCTTGATCTCCTGACTCTCTTCACGAGACCTGGATCTTCAGCTGTTCTTTGCATCCATGAGATCCGTCTCTTTTCTTTCCTTCTCTTCCTTCCTTCCTTCCCTTCTTTCTCTCTCTCTCTCTCTCTTTCTTTCTTTCTTTCTTTTTTTAACTTTGGTCACCCCAAGGCATATGGAGCACCCAGGCTAGGGATCAGATCCAAGAAGCCCCAGTCGCAAAGCTGGAGCAATGCCTGCAGCAATGCCAGATCCTTAACCCAGTGTTCTGGGCCAGGAATGTAACCTGCATTCCAGCAATCCCAAGATGCCACTGATCCTGTCTTGCCTGCACACGCAGCATGTGGAAGTTCCCAGGCCAGGGATCGAACCCACATCAAGCTGCTGCAGTGACAAGGCTGGATCCTTAACCTGATGCCTCACAAAAGAACTTCCAGATGTGTCTGTTTCCTTTCCTTTTTAGCCTTTTTTTTTTTTTGTCTTTTTGAGGGCTGCACCCTCAGCATATGGAGGTTCCCAGGCTAGGGGTCTAGTCAGAGTTACAGCTGCTGGCCTACACCACAGCCACAACAACACCAGATCCAAGCCTCGTCTTCGACCCACACCACAGCTCACGGCAACACCGGATCCTTAACCCACTGAGCGAGCCCAGGGGTTGAACCTGCAACCTCATGGTTCCTAGTCAGGTTCATTTCCCACTGCACCACGATGGGAATTCCTTGACTTATTTCTTTAACTTGAATATTTTCCACTTCTATTGAGAAATAATTGGCATCCATCACTCTGTAAGTTTAAGCAGGATGGTTCGATTTACATATATTGTGAAATGATTACAATAGGTTCAGCCAACATCTATTTTCTGATATAGATACAATACAAAGGAAATACAGAAAACAGGGGGGCAAATTCCCCTTGCGATGCGGGCTCACAAGGAGCGTCCCAGCAATGCGGGCACAGGTATCCTGTTCTGCATCACAACCCCTCCGGAAGTCTGAACTTTCCCCCACCTTCCTCCAATTTTCCCCTTTCCCACCCTTCACCTCTTTTTCTCTGAGTTAAATTTTTTTTTGAGGGGGTTTTAGATTCCACATATTAGTGAGATCATTGGGTATTTTATTTTCTCTGATTTATTTCCTTTAGCATAATACACTCAAGGTCCATCCATGTTGCTGCAAATATGTCTCTCTTTCTTTTCTTTTCCCTTTTGGATAATTTATTTTTCTTGTCTAATTTATAGAAGATCCAACTACTGGAGTATGAGGAAAAAATGGCAACATACGACAATGGGATACATATTTGAGTTGTGAAATATATAATTGATCTCATTTAATAAATATCTATTAACGAAAATATCTATATGATAGGTGTTTATTGATAACACTTTCTGGGCTCCTTAGAGAAACGGGGATGAATTAAAATATTGTTTCCTAGCTTTACAGAACAAAAGCAGATACATAGTAAACTGATACACTTGTTAGTTATGATTTTTGGGTATGGTTAAACATGATCTGTATCTCTCCTATTGAACTGTCAAGTTTCAAATTATGATAGGACAGTTCAAACAATGACTTTTTAATCCTCTAAAATGCTTTCTACATTTAGATATAATATCTTTAAAAATTACTGAAAATATTATTTAATTTATTTCGTTTTAGGTCCTTTTTAAGACTTGAGACAAATCATATTTTTTAAATTATGGATGTAAGACTGGGGCCTCAGACTTTGAAGTCTCTTTTCTAATACATCTATTTTTCCCATCACTAATTTGAGTTGGCTTCTCTCACCACAATGAAAAAAGAAAGAACAAGGCCACTATAGGATGTTAACCCGCTACGTGTCCACAGTGGAAAGAAGAAGAGTGTGTGTGTGTGTGTGTTTCTGGACATCTTTCCAGCCCCTCTCCGTCCGCCCTCGAAGGAGCTAGCCACATTGTCAGTTTTCTCCCACATTCTCTGCCCAATTTTTCCAACAGTCCTGACATTTTCAGTTGTTACAGGAGGCATTCTTTTACACTAACAAGGCAAAACTGCAGGTGTCCAACCAAACAACTCACTCGCAGCTTGCCTGAGAAATAACCCCCTTCGACTGGCTGCCTTGCAGCACCAGAAGCCCTGGGAATCCCCGCTCTATCTTCTGCTGGATTCGCGCTCGCTCCCCAGCCCCACATCATCCCTTTGGCAAAATAGGAGAGAAGGAATATTCATGCTGCAAATTCTGTTCTGAAGAACTCAAAGGACTTCGAAGGAAAAGGTCACAGTCTAGGGAGGATTCCAGCCCCAGAGTTTGACTGGCAGGTATGCCCCAGGGCGGAGCAGTCAGCTCCAGCGGACTTTTTCCAAGCGGCACGTCTTTGAGTTGGGGTGGCCAGGAAACGGCTGCTGGAGGGCTGCCCAGTGGTGTGGCCTTCCATGCCCGCCAGCCTGCCATAGTGCCTTCCAGCTCACATTTGCCAGGGTTAAATGTGGGCTTGCGGACAACCAGCACGTGTAAACTTCCCCATATCTAGAAAATGCCCCATGCTGTGAATCCTACACTCAGACTGTAGATGCTTAAAACCAAAGCAGCCAGGGAGCTCCCCATGTGGTTAACGAATCCGACTAGGATCCATGAGGATGTGGTTTGATCCCGGGCCCCCGCTCAGTGGGTTAAGTAAGGATCCAGCGTTGCCTTGAGTGATACGGCTTGGATCTGGTATTGCTGTGGCTGTGGTGTAGGCTGGAGACTACAGCTCCAATTCGACCCCTAGCCTGGGACCCTCCATATGATGTGGGTGTGGCTCTCAAAAGCCAAAAAAAAAAAAAAAGCCACAACCAACCAAAACTACATTTCCTAGCATCCATTGCTGCTAGGCTGGAGACATGTAACTCTGAGGCCGCCAATCAGACGCACCCTTACAGACTTCCACAGAATATCCACAGAAGGAATCTTGTGGGGACCCCTTTCTGGGGGACAGCAGCAGCATCCCAGTCTTGTGATTCTGAGGTTGGCAGCCGTGTGCCAACTTCTGGCTGTAGCCTATTCCCCGGGGCCCCTCTAAGCGTGTCTCTTAATAAACCCTCTGAATTAGGAGAGGACTTTGTGGTCTGTAATTAAGAGCCTGGGAGAATTAACTGTGCTGAGTGTGTATTCAGGGCATTTTTAAAGCCGGGGCTGTTTCTCCCCTGCGTCCCCTCCTCAGTCGCCTCGACAATTTGGACTTGGGGTATGGGGTTGCCTACTCCCTGGTTGCCTCCCTGGTTTATCTCTTTTGATATCCCTTTTCCTTTCCCACAAGTCAGATAAAACCTGAAATCATAATGAAGCCTGCACAGAAGGTGAAGCAAGCACAGGGCTGAGGACATGCACATCTGAAACCTGAGAAAAGCACCAGTGTTCACTCTGGACATCTCTGCTGTGGTCGGGGAAAGACCCTACAGGACAGGCAGAGAGGGCTGTTATCTCCAGATTGCACATTAAACATGATCCCAAGCCCCTTCATTTACATGAGAGGAGGGGCCACGTAAATAACATTACTGTGGAAGTGAGCGAGGAGATGTGTATCTTCCTATCTGGTTCTGTTTATCTTCTCCTGATTATATTTCTTTCCTGTCCTCCAATCCTCCCCAAAATGCTACGGTCCAGAGATGCAAGAACTATCCCACAGCACCTCCACTAATCTCAAGGAGGGAGCCAAAATCTCACGATGACAGGTGTCCTGGACCACTTCCAACCTAAACACAGGTACCACGGACCATGTTAGGAAGAGGTGGTGGTGTCCCAAAGTCACAGATCAAGAGATTGTTCCCTCATGTGGCCCAAAGTCCTTCTGCAGAGGATTTCTCAAGCCTGGTTGACACTCCTGACATTTTGGGCTGGACAATCCTCAGTAGTGAGACCCTGTAGCAGCATCCCTGGCCTCCACTCATTAGATACCAGTAGGACCACCTTCCCAAGCTGCAAAACCAAAAGATGTCTCCAGATATGTTGCCACATGACCCCTGGGGGAGAAAATCACCCCTAATTCAGAACCAAGGCTCGACATCTGTGCTTTTGTAGAAAACAGCACAACAGGCCACTTTGCCCAACTTTGCCCAAAGGGCGGGGGACCCTTTGCGTGTGCATGTGTGACTATGTGTGTCCATACACAACTGTTTTAACTTAGGGAATAATGCTTTTCGGTCACACACTCAAGAGTTGTACGTTAAATCTCAAGGCACTTTTCTTTTATCTCTGAAACATTATGAATTCTAACACAAAGAGCTCCAAAATCTCTCATCCTCAAAAGTCATTTCCTTCTATTTGAGATTTATATCGAAAACAGATCCAAGGTTGTCTAAAAGAGCCCTTATCCAACTTTACATTCCAGGCTTCAAGGTGCTGAATTTATATTCTTAAATTTCCTTCTGAGCTCTATGTAGGAGGGTGAGCATTATCTGTTCTGCTCTTTTAAACAAGACTTTCTTGGTGTCATCCTGCTTGGACTTCAGCCTGGCCACAGTGGGCAGCTCCCCTCAGCATTAGGAAGGCACTGTGCCCTGTCAAAGCCTGAGTCCTGTAAGGACAGGTCACTAAAGCTGGCCCTGCATCCCAGCTGGCCAGAGTCCCTATGCTCAGCTTCTTCCAGCGTTCCAGCCCAGGGCCACCGACTATAGAATCTCAGAAAGGACGTCTTGATACCCATCTCCCCAGGGCCAACAGTCTAGTGGGAACGACAAGCAAAACTGTATTAAAGTCCAGTGCTCTGACCTGGAAGGGAAACCCTGCAATTACAACAACCAACCTGTAGATCCATCCAGCACACCCAGTGAACACCTCTGTCTGGTGCCTCGGGGCTGGCAGCATGAATGGAGCCACGTGCTGGCAATGGGCATGCCCTGTGCTGGGTGGGCAATGGTGCGTGATACCAGATGAAGCCAGTGGGGCCTCCCTGCCCAGAGGAGTATCCCCATTTCTTGTTTGCCCCACAGTCTGTCCCTCTCCTCGTGGCAACAGCCCAAGAGACCCCCAGGGTCCCCTCGCAGAATCCAGCGGATCTGAGAGTGGCTGATATTCATTCATTTGAGAGCAGACCTTGGAACGGGAGGGTTAAGGAATACTATCACTCTAGATTTTTCATTTATTTTGGAATTTTAGAATATCATTACTTTTTTTTCTAAGAAGTTTTCACAAATCTTATAGCCTTTTACCACAATCACTGAGAGACACTGTATGATGTTTGTGTGTGTGTGTTGGAAGCGTTCTATGGGTGGGTCCACCAAGCCCTCCTTTCCCCCTGCAAGTATGCAGGCACACCAGACTGGCCAACATTGGCAATGTGGTGCCCCTGGAGGAATGGCAGCAGCAGTGCAGGCAGGGCTTCTACCACCCTGTGGATGGATAGAGGGGGCAACGTAGGAGACAATATTTCTGCTGCAGCTTGTCCCCAACTATTAGGGAAAAGATAATGAAGAAAGGAATTAAGGGGACATTTGAATCCCTGAAGATGGGGTGTGGGCATTGGAAGAAGAAGGAAGAAAGGATTGAAGGGAAGGCGGGGGCGGGGGTGGGGGGGAGGAACACTCAGATGCAGGGTGTGCGGGGCAAGGACAGAGAAGGGCTTTCCATTCCACTCGAGCAGAAGATGTCTGAGTTGGAGATGGGACTGGACAAGCACATCAGGACCCGACAGCAGAGAACGTCCAGAACCAGGTTTTGGCAGGCCGACCTTCTGTCACTAAGCCCGGGGTTTTCCAAGCGGGGTCCCCCAACCATAGCACCAGCCTCCACTTTAGCAACTTCACTCAGACACTAGATCAAAAGGCAAATTCTCACGTGCCCTCCTCCTTTCTGCAGATCTAAAGAAGCCCACAGCTTTATCCGGAGGCCCAGCAACCCCAGTTTTAAGTAAGCCCTCCAGGTAACTGTGACGCTGGCTGGGTTTCAGACCCAGGGAATTGTTTGAAGATTGCTGAGCAGAGATGTAACCTAAGCCTGTCCTACAAATGGAGGCAACTTATTTTTTCCAGCCTCTCAACATTTGAATGGCAATGTCAAGTTTAAGTTATTTCCCATCCTAAGGCTCTCCTTTTGCCTTTGGTGCATTATCTAATTAATATCCAGCCTTCATTACTGGAGGAAGAGTTTTGCTGCTCTCATATTTACAATGTAGTAACACCTGCCTGGATCAATATCCAGGTGTGATGAGTAGGAAATCTGTTCAAGGAGAAAGAGATGTGAGACGCTGTCTCGAAAGCAAAGCCTTAGCAACCTCAGCAGCTGCAGCCTGTAAAAGCCTCCCTTTAATTAAGCAAAAGAGCGTCTGTGGAGCCCTGATGGAGGTGGCCCCCCAAGGTGCGGACACGAGAGGTCAGGCAAGAAAATCTGAAGGCGATCTGAGCAAACCTGGTGCCCCTCAGGAGGAAATCCACAGTTTGCCACAGATACGCCTTTTTTGCATTCGCTTTGTTCGCAAAGCAACAGATTAAAAAACCAGGTTGGTAATTGCTACCTTGCACCTTCGAAATGGCCATTTGCAACTGTTTCTGTCCCGAAGGTCTTCAATTTCCTATGGCCGTTTGGAATATGTCTAGAGAACTTTCTCTTAATTGGGTCCCCTAATCCCCAAAAGTTAAGAGAAAGAAGAGTTGGAGGCATAGGATGGGAGCTTCCAGAGATAAGCTCCTGGATAAAGGGGGAGGGGGGGATCCAGAGGACCATCGCCACACTGGTTTAATGAGGCAGCGCTCCCGTTGTACGGTATATGCTTTGTCCTGCCACCGCACGACAGGCTCTGCTCCTGGTACCTGGCACTTGCCCTGCCACCCCCAATGACTCTGGGGAAAAAAAAGTTCTCTGAGATCACACAGGAAAGGACCCTCCACGGTCTCTTTTCCATCAACAAAGGAGGCAGCCGGGTTACAGCAGCATCAGAACATCAGGACCGGTCCAAGGGTGGTTCTATAATCCCCCATTTTCAGCCTCACCAGTGTTAGAGCTGAAGAAACGTTAGCCGTGAGGTTTCATGCCGAGAGATCATGGAATTTGCCAGTCGATGGCCACCGTGATGTCACAACCCAGTGACGTCATAGCAGTGACATCAGGGAGGCCTCGCTGTTCCTGGCCACTTTTCTATTTTGGGGGATAGTTAATATTTGAAAGCATAGCCAGGATCCAGAGCATCTTAGGCTTTCGTGAGTCACATCCTATGAAACATATGAAAACGCCCCCTGAGAATCTGCGTTGAATGGAGATATGGTTGATTAGGTGACAGAATGTGATATTTGGGGGGCATTTAATTGATCATTGATTAATTTTACACTTTTTCTTTTGGCATTTTGGAGCCCTTAAACATGACGTGTTGGGCCCCAACCATTGCACAGATCTTTGAAACAGTCGGGCTGAGGCTTCAGAGGCTTTAGAACCTAAACTAAGAAAGCCCTTGTGAATTGCAATTGTGGGGCATGTCATAAGCACCCTATTCCTTAATCTACATAAGGAAATGAGCTGCCGAGAGGACACGCTGGAGGATTTCCGAGGAGGAGTGAGTGGTAACAAGAGAAAGCGCTGCGCTTACTGGCTCCAGATGCTGCAGGGATGGTGGGGAAGTCACAGGGCGAGGATGGCTTAAAATAATCCGGAGTATGGTGTTTTATAAGATGTACATCAGGTTAAAAATATTCATTTCCTACCATCCATTGTGTTCTCTACAACCTTGTAGTCCTAGCAAATCTTTTTTGTTTGTTTTCAAACACTGTGTCGGTGGAAGGGGGCGTTAGACTATCTGAGCTCCAGAAGTAGCTTCCTCTGCATTCTGGACATGATACCGTCTACCTGAATTCTGCATGGGGAGTGTGAGAGGCTGCAGGGAGGGCCACGGGGTGACTGAGCTACTGCAGGAAAAGATAAGATGGGAGTTCCCCTGTGGCTTAGCAGATTAAGGACTCCACACAGTCTGCGTGGGGATGTGGGCCCCATCCCTGGCCTCTCTCAGTGGGTTAAGGATCTGGTGTTGCCACAAGCTATGGTGTGGGCCTGCAGCTGAAGCTTCCATTTGCACCCTGGCCTGGAAACTTCCATATGCCTCAGGTGCAGCTGTAAACAGAAAAGAAAAAAAAAAAAAAAAAGAAGGAGGAAAAGAAAAGATAATGTGAGCTCCAAAATGTAGGACCAACCCTGGGAGGGAACGGCGGCTGAGTTCTAGAACCACAGCAGCAGAGACTACCTGTACATCCATTGATAACTGGATAGTTACCTGACTGGAGAAGAAAACCAGGCAGATGTGACCAAGAATGAGATAGATCTCCTTGTGCTGAAGTAGAAGGATCTCTCCAGGCACGTTCCTAGGTGATAAATGCGAGCTGTGGGACAGTAGGAATGGAAAGATAGAAAGATCTCATTTACCTAAAATACAAAAAAGAAGCCCCAAACAGACAAATCAACGCACATGTCCAATCTAAGTACATCTACGGAAATGGAAATGTCCAGAAGAGGGTGGGAAGGAAATACACAAAGATGTGGGCAACGGTCATGCGTGGGGACCGGTCTGGCTGAGGGGGGAGATCCTCCAACAGTGTGTGATTCGTGGACAGCCATCAGCAGGTGTCAACACCTCACCTGTCCTGGGTACTGTTCTCTCAATGCTCCCTAGGGGTGAACAGCGCCTCCAGGTGGTTGTATTTTGAAGGAAGAAGAGACTAAGCAAACACATGGAGAGGTTAAACCAGGCGCCCATCATGCTATGGAGAGGCCTGAAGAGAGTGCATGCTAGAGAGTGTCAAGGTCAGAGGAGAAGTCCTCTCTGAGCAGCTGAATGACAGTGAGGACAAACCATGGCAGGCTCAGTGTAGAGCACAGGACAGGGGTCATCCCATGCAAAGGCCCCGAGGTAAGAACTCCAGGTTCAAGACACAGAAAGGAGATGGAGATGCAGGAGGTATAAGCAGAGAGGAGGCAGAAGGCAGGCTCCACGGGCATGGCCGCGGGCTTGGATTGTATGCTAAGTGAAGAGGGAAGACCCTGGGGAGCTCAGGGTGGGGCAGACAGCAGGTCTGTGCTCAGGAAGATCCCTCTGGCTGTGCAGGGGCAGGGGGACAGGCTCACAGAGAATATTCCAGTCACCAGGGTGGTGGGGAGGGGCACGGTGCGCCAAGAGGAGTGGCAATAGAAATGGTACAAGTGGTAGCTTTCAAGATCCATTTTGGAAGGAAGACTTGGCGAGCCTAACAGACACATTCCATGGAGGATGTGCCAGAACAGAAGGATCAATATGACCCATGAGCAAAAAGTCCTGAGCCACAGACGGAAAACGCTTTCATTGTTGAAATTCTGTCACTGAACTCAGGTCTAGCTGCTCTCCACTTGAAAATCCATACTCAAGAGGCAAGGGTTGGCAGCAACGGAAAACACTGCTTTTAATCAGAAAGCTGGCAATCTGGGGAGAAGGTGGACTTACGTCCCCAAACCAACTGCCAAGATTCTGCTCAGTCATGAACGCTTCCAAAGGGAAGTAAGTCTCAGTGAATCACAGAGACAGGAGATGGGATGCCCCAGCCTCCCCGTCCCTGCCGGCTGTGTATTGGCTTGTCGACTCCCCGTGATGTTTCTTTCGGTGCCATCTTGTTCACACAGTTTGTTTGAAGGATTGCGGATGGGGAAGCTGGGGGAGGGATCTGGTGATCTGTTCATGACCCATTCTTCATTTCTACGTCTTTGATCTACAGAAAGAACCAAAAGGCTAGGCCAGGCTTCATGTGATCGAACGACCTGGAAGGTGTCCTTAGGCTGGAGGTGAGTAGAACATGGGGGTGGGGGAGGGGGGGTCCTGGTTTAAGACCAGTGACAGCATAGCTTTGCTAAATGACAAGGCAAGGGGGACCTCCTGCAGAGAGCTTTTTCCTGCAAGGAGATCTTTCCTGCCAAAAGTTGCTTCAGATTGGTCAGAAATTGGTGTGTCCCTGTGCCCCGTTTTCCTATCTCCCTGCTTGTTTCTGGAGGCACATCACCTTGTCCCACAGCGTCAAACACCATCTGGGTGCTGCTGTTTGTCTCGCTCCCTCACTGCTTCCGTCTGACTGTCTCCTGTGTCCACACCTGCCCGTAGGACTGTCCACTTGTGTCTTCTCTTGGATGGGGACCCCAACCAGCACCTCTGTTATTTCCCCTGCAGATAAGAAAACGGGGTGCAGGGGCACACCAAGATGGAAGGTCTGGGGAAGGGGGCAGAGCCATCAAGGAAGGCAGAGAAGGAAAAGGAATATGAGGTGACTGAGCAGCTTGAAGGCGAGAGCAGAAAAGGCTCAGGAAGAAGAAAGTGACCCACCGTCTCAACCACTCCTGAGTGGGGGGCACGGTGAGGCAGAGATGGGACAACCATTGTCACCGATGACCTGGACATCAGTGGCTCTAGTGGTGGGAGGGGGGAGACCTGGAGGGAGTGGGTTGCAAAAAGAATATGTTCGCGTTCTAATCTGCCTCCTAAAAGCCTCATTAAGGACTTGGGAACTGGGGCCTTGCTCTTGAACTCTGCAATTCAGGCTTTTTTATGCGTCCACCTACACTCTCGGTTATTAGTGAGGAGGCAAGAAATCAGGGTCTTTGGAAGCCCAAGTGGATCATGAGACTGTCGGGCTGCATTTCAGAAAGTGGAAAAAAAGTCCTAATTGATACTCAGGAAGCTGACCTCTGCTCCACATTGACTGATAGGCCGGGCTCTTCCACTGAGATTCAGAATGTGCTGGCACAGCCTTTGGACAAATGCCACTGCCCCGACAAACCCATCTTTCAGCTCCGCGGCAAGTGACAGCATCAGAAAAAGAGCATCTAAATTATTTAGCTTTACGGTTGCCCATTTTCAGTGTTTAAAATGCTGACACGGCAAACTACAAATAAGGGATTTTGTGGAATCTCCAGCAGCCCTCAACCAGAAGTGGCCTGAAGAGTTGGGGAACGCTCAGCACAGGTGGGAGGAAACCTGCTCCAGCTCCAGTTCCAGCCCCACACCCTCACCTGGACCCAGTTTCCCCATCTTGCAACTTAGGGCTTAGGGAGAATGCTAACGTTGTTAGGGGTGGAACCCTTGGTTCCAATCAAGCCCTATGCAGAAGACCAATGCAGGACGAGATGGAAGTGGAGGAGCCTGGCTGGGGTTGGGAGAGGATCCAGTATCCCCCAGCCCTGGCTAAGTACCCCTTTCCACGGATGCACGCATATCCCAGCATGGCTCCTAGTCCTGGACACTGGAAATCCTCAAGCTTCTGTGCTACCCGCATTTATTTTTTTTTATTTTGTTGTCTTTTTAGTGCCACATCCACAGCATACGGAGGTTCCCAAGCTAGCAGTCACATTGGAGATGCAGCTGCCAGCATATGCCACAGCCACAGCAATATGAGATCCGAGCTGTGTCTGTTATCTACACCACAGCTCATGGCAACACCGGATCCTCAACCCACTGGGCGAGGCCAGGGATCAAACCCCCGTCCTCATGGATACTAGTTGGATTCATTACTGCTGAGCCACCACGGGAACTCCCTGGGTTCTCCATTTAGAAAAAACACGAGCCTCAACCCTTATCTCACAGCACACAGAACCTAATTTGAAATGGATCATAGGCCTGAATATAAAAGCTAAAACTGTAAAATTTACCAAAAAAAAATATGTATAACCAAATCACTTTGTTGTACGGCAGGAATTGACACAGCATAGTAAATCAACTCCACGTCAATAAAGCTTTAAAAAATAAATAAAAATGAAACTCACAGAATAAAACACAAGAGAAAATCCTTGTCCTTGAGGGAGTAAAGATTTCTTAGCCAAAAACACTGATCATAAAGGAAAGAAGTGGTAATTGATGTCGTGAAAATTACAATCTCTTGCTCTGTGAAAGGCACCACTTTAAAAGGTGAACAGGTGGAGTTCCCGTCGTGGCTCAGTGGAAACGAATCTGACTAGTATCCATGAGGATGTGCCTTCGATCCCTGGCCTTGCTCAGTGGGTTAAGGATCCTGTGTGGCTGTGGCTGGGGTGTCGGCCAGCAGCTGCGGCTCTGATTCGACCCCTAGCCAGGGAACCTCCATATGCCGCAGGTGCGGCGCTAAAACTACCAAAAAGAAAAAAGAAAAAGGAAAAGAAAAGGCAAGCCACTGATTGGAAGCGAATCTGTGCATTACATCTATCTGGAAAAACACGCACACCCACACTACAGAAAGGACTGGTTAACTCAGTAAGAATACAAACACCTCAATTTTAAGAAATGAGCAAGAAGATTAAACAAATGCTTCATAAAGATAGACACATGACAAATAAGTGCATAAAAGATGTTTAACACCTTTAGGGGGTCAGGAAAATGCAGATTAAAACCACAATGAGATACCGTTACATACACACAAAGATGCATTAAACTAAAACATCCTGACAATATCAAATGCTGACAAGGTGTGGAACAGTCTGAGCTTTCATACCTTGCCAGGGGAATGCGAATAGTACAGTTCACTTTGGAAAGCAGTTTGGGAATTTCTTATAAGGTTAAACATAGGTTTACTTCACAACCCAGCACTTCCAATCCTAGGGATTTACCCCCAAAGAAATAAAACCCTATGTCCTCACAAAGATATGCATGCAAATGCTGATAACTGCATTAATCACTACAGTGGTGCATCCATGCAATGGAATATTACTTGGCAATAAAAAAGGAGTGGGTGGGTGCTCTGGGCGGAAGGAGGAGCACGCCCCTGAGCCTGGAGGTGAGAGAAAGCACAGTGTGTTTGAGGAAGTGCCTGGCTGGGGCAGAGAGAGTGAGGAAGAGCATGGAAGCTGGAAGGAGGCTGGGAGCCAGATGCCTCTCCTGCTCAGGAATCGTGCTAATTAGCCTGGATTTGTTCTAAGGGCAGCAAAAGTGGTGCAGCTGACAAACTTGATCAGATTTGCATTTTTAAGAGACAGCTGGTTGCTGGAAAGAGGGTAAACTGGGAAGGAGCAAGAGTAGAGGATGAGAGACCAACCAGGAGACCCGAGATGACCACTGCTGGGGTCAGGATGCTGATGAGAGAGGGAGGTGCCTGCAGCTGAG
Organism: Phacochoerus africanus; assembly: GCF_016906955.1. Taxonomy (NCBI): domain Eukaryota; kingdom Metazoa; phylum Chordata; class Mammalia; order Artiodactyla; family Suidae; genus Phacochoerus; species Phacochoerus africanus. The sequence continues at coordinate 136,219,387 of NC_062558.1, forward strand.
AGAGCTTCAGGTGATCACATGAACAGAACTTAATGACCAATTGGATTGGAAATGATGCTACTTATCCCTATTAAATAGCATCTTCTTAGCTCCCGCCCTTCGTTTTGGAGTCTGTCAGCACATAAGCAATTCCTCATGAATCTGATTAGTGTCTGTCTGTGTCATCTGAAGCATTGCTGCAAATGTCAAAACAGGATGAGGGGCTTTGCAGCAGGAGAGACACAGCAGCAGAGGGAGGACAGCATAACATGACTTTCGCTTTTAAAAATGGTCCTGGCCCCCAAGAGTGCTCTCCAAGGATGAGTCTGGTCCTCCTGCATCCTTGCCAACCAACCGCAGCGATGGTCCCCCCCCTCCCCGCCATGGGACATGGAGCAATGCTCATTTCCCTTCCCCAACAGCCCCCTACTGAGATGACAGGTCTAGTCTTTGCCCTTCCTGGGCAGCGTGCTATAAACCCAGGTGAGTAATCACACCTGGTGTGCTTTTCTTAGACGGGGAAAGAAAGGCAAAGACCCTCTTGACATCTTTCCCTTTTCGAACATCCTATAATCTGACCATATGGGAATTAATACCTTTGAACACCAAATCCATGGGAAGCAGATATTTAGAACAAAACCCGCCTTGTCCTCCCACGATGCCATCCAACAGGTTATGATTTAAGCATCCATCACACCTGTACGGCTTCACGCCCCTTGCCGGCAGGCTCCTCACTTCTTACACATTTTCTGTGTCTTCCTCGCCCAGACCTGTAATTAAGCCACTCTTTCGGCTCCCTGTTTCATTTGCAGTTGGCAAGTAAGCTGGTGCTGAGGAGGGAAGCAATCATCAACTTGTGGGTGGGCTTATTCAGGCGGTGGCTCTTCTGAGCTGATTTAAGCAGGCTGCCAAAACCCAGTGAAAGCAGCGATGAGTTTACAAGGGAGCCCATCTCCGGTACTGGGGCAGGGAGGGGACGATGGAAACAGACCCACTGCTTTTTCTCCCCTCTCTTCCTCCTTCCTTCTTTCCTTCCCGCCCTCCCTCCTTCCCTCTCCCCCGCCTCCCCGCCCACCCCACTAAATGACTAAGCATTTTCCGGCTTGTCATTGTCCATGATTCAGCCTTGCTGCATCTTCTAAACAAAGCTTCACGTGTATCTTCACATCTTCTAGTGGCTATTTTGTGGACCATAACTTAGAAACTCAAAGACATTGCTGTCGGGCTCCGTGGGTCTCAGCACCAGCCTGTTTGCCATTTCCCCAGTCTCGGCTCTTTCTGGTAAGTTCTCCTGTGCACAGGAAGCAGAGCTCCATGCACGGCAGGGATGAGCTGCTGGGCCCCAGTGGCATTCTACTCATGAGAAAGCAAGGCTGGGAGCTGCCCATGGAGCTGGGGGTGGATGGGAGGGAGGACCCGTGGGAAATACCAGGAGATGGGGCTGGATGGGGCCCAAGTGCGTGCCTCAGAGACCCCAGGGAGAAGGGCCACCCTCTGGCGGCCTCCTCTGCTTTGCAGGGTTTTAAGTGCTTCCCTAATAACTGTGTGCACAATTAGAGGTGGATTAGAGAAACTGGTAATAGGGGACCGCTGCACGAATCCCCTTCCAATTGTTAATATTAATTAAAGTGCTTTTTTCTTTCATTATGCAACAAATACTAACTACTTCTTTTAAAGGACCAAATAGAGAACGCAGTTGGGTTAGGGGAAGAGTTGGCTTTTTTTTCCCAACCAGAAAAACATCCTGTGTTTGTTTTCATTCTTGGGACAAAGCGTCCTGATGGATGCAGGCACAGGAGGAGCAAGAGAAACCTATTCACTTTCCATCAATGGGGAGACTTTCCTTCAGCTTTAAGACATAGCACCTCTCATCTTCCCCACAAATTTTCTTATTGGCCATGGCCATCAAATTATTTAGATTAAATCACAGAGTGGGTTCAGTTCATGGGAACCAGGCTTCTGTGGGGGGTGGGGTGCAGAGGGGTGACTTTCCTTGAGGCCGAGGGGGCCAGCAGGTGCCCAGGTCCCCACAGCTGGTGTGTTGAGCGCAGGGATGCCCGGCTGAGCAGGGGGTCAGCTTCCCCTAGAAGGTACTATGGAAAAATCTCAAGACAGGTTTGACTGCAGGGTGCACTGAACCCCAGCTGTGGGGGAGGGGGGCAAGGGGGAGGGGAGGAGATACTCCAGAACAAAAGCCGGCCGTCCTGAGCTCCCGAGCATCCACATGGCAACCAGAGCAAGACAAACACAAGTCCATAAAAGCCAAACACATGCAGACTTCAGAGGTACCCAGAGAGGAAGGAACATCCCTGCGCCCCATTTAGGGAAACCCATCTCATCAACGTTCTGAATCTCAAATCAAAAAAAAAAAAAAAAAAGAGGGAGTTCCCTTATGATGTAGCAGGTTAAGGATCTGGCATTGTCACTGCAGTGGTTCAGGTCACAGCTGTGGCAGGGGTTTGATCCCTGGCCCATAAACTTCACCATGTTAATGCTGTGGCCAAAAAAAAAAAAAAAGATACCTAAATCCTACTTTTTTAAAATTCAGTTAATTTTATTATGTTTATAGCTGTACAACCATCATCACAACCTAATTTTAGAACATTTCCATCCCAAACTGCCAGCCCATCCCTCCCACCCAACCTGTCCCCTTTGGTAACCACAAGTTTTTCCAAGTCTGATTCTGTTTCTGTTCTGCAAATTAGTTCACTGTATCTCTTTTTTAAATTCCACATAGAAGTGATAGCATATGGTGTTTGTGTCTCACTGTCTGACTACCTTCACTTAGCATGATAATTTCTAGGCCCATCCATGTTGCTGCAAATGCCATTCTTTCATTCCTTTTTTATGGCTGAGTAGTATTCCCTTATGTATACATACCACATCTTCTTTATCCACTCCTCTATCGATGGACATTTAGGTTGCTTCCATGTCCTGGCTATTGCATACAGAGCTGCAGTGAACACTAGGGGGCATGTATCTTTTCGAGTCATGGTTTTCTCTGGATAAATGCCCGGGAGTGGGATTGCTGGATTGTACGGTAGTCCTATTTTTAGTTTTTAGAGGCACTCCATACTGTTTTCCATAGGGATTGCACCAGTTTACATTCCCCACCAAAAGTATAATAGGATTCCCTTTTCTCCACGCCCTCTCCAGCATTTATTGTTTGTAGCCTTTTTCATGATGGCCATTCTGGATGGTGTAAGGTAGTACCTCACAGTAGTTTTGATTTGCATTTTTCTCTCTAATGATGAGTGAGGTTGAACATCTTCTCCTGTTTTTTGGAGAACTCTCTGTTTAGGTTTTCCACCCATTTTTTGATGGCATTTTTTGTGTTTTTGGTATTGAGCTACAGGAGGTGTTTTTATATTTTAGAGATGAATCTCTTGTCAGTTGCTTCATTTGCAAATATTTTCTCTCATTCTGTGAGTTGTCTTTTCGTTTTGTTTAGCATTTCCTTTTCTGTGCAAAAACTTTTTTTTTTTTTTTGGCTTTTTAGGGCCGCACCCTCAGCACATGGAGGTTCCCAGACTATGGGTCAAATCAGAGATGTAGCTGCTGGCCTACGCCACAGCCCCAGCAACACCAGATCAGAGCCTCGTCTGCGACCTACTCCAGAGCTCACAGCAACGCTGGATCCTTAACCCCACTGAGCAAGGTCAGGGATCGAACCTTCATCCTCATGGATACTAGTTGGGTTCGTTACTGCTGAGCCACAGTGGGAACTTCCATGCTATGCAAAACTTTTAAGGTTAATTAGGTCCCATTTGTTTATTTTTGTTTTTATTGTCATTACTCTAGGAGGTGGATCTGAGAAGATATTGCTGTGGTTTATGTCAGAGAGTGTTTGGCCTGTGTTTTCCTTAAGCATTTTATAGTATCTAGTCTATAAATAAGTAAATCCTACTTATAAATAAAATTTACAAGATGCACTGCAGGCCCAGCTACACACCATAAGACTGTGTGTGTGTGTGTGTCTATGTTTAACCTCAATATCTTACCTTAATTAAGGGACACAGAAAACTGAGATTGTTTTATTTGTCTTCATTTTTTCCGCAAAGGACCTTTCTAAGGGATGCCTGACCTCAAATAACCAGTTTTTCCAGTTTCTTGCCATTTTGGTGTATTTGTGCATCAATTATCTCACTGACTCAATAACCTGAGTTTTTTTTTTTTTTTTGGTCTTTTCCAGGGCTGCACCCACAGCATATGGAGATTCCCATCTAGGAGTCCAATCGGAGCTGTAGCTGCCGACCTATGCTACAGCCACAGCAATGCAGGATATGAGCTGCATCTGCCACCTACACCACAGCTCATGGCAATGCTGGATCCTAAACCCACTGAGTGAGGCCAGGGATTGAACCTGCAACCTCATGGTTCCTAGATGGATTTGTCCACCACTAAGCCACGACGGGAACTCCTCAATGAGTTTTTAAAACTTTATTAGAAGAGGTGATTTTCCTAGTTACATCCCAGACTTCAGAGGCTGGAGAACGCCTTTCCCTGCTCTAAAGCTCGTACCACACAGACATTCTTCAGGGACCAGAAAAACCAGCAAGCTGCCCTCTTAAGGCCCCTCGGGGATGACTGGTGTGGTCAAGGCTGGGACACCGCCCCTCCCACCTCGCAGGGAGCCTGGCCTGCCCTGTACCTGCCCACATGCTGTTACAGAGCAGGAAACCCCCCTAAGACTTTCTCACACACTAACCAGCCACAGCTCTACATGCCACAAAGGATCCCATTGAATGAATAAACACCAAGCATCAGGGGAAAGCAGAGGGGGCCAGCCGCCACTCTCCTTGTGACTATGCAAACGTCCTGCCAGCCAGCTTCCTGCCACCTGAGAGCAGCTGAGCTCTTCCAGGGGCGGCCCACAGACCTGGCTCCAGGAAGAATGGTCCCTGGATTGTCTGCTCACCTCCAGGATGAGCCCTCTAGATGAATCGGCTCTCTAAGCTGACGCATAGGCTGTGACACACATCACCAGGCCCTGGGCTCTGAGCCTCGTGGAGGGTGCAGGACACACCTCTTAACGTCTGAGCATCCACATTGGTAAATAAACCACCATGAGCACAGTAATAATGATAGTAACGAAAGCTAATGCTCTGTCAGCGGCGCTCCCAGCCCTGTCCTTTACCTGGAATGTCTCTTCGTGGACCCACACGGGGAGGCAGGAGACACACCAGGTCACTGGGCTGTGCGAGGGCTCACCTGGGGTGGGCCAGCTGCAGACCCCTGCCCCCGAGATGCTTCACTCGTGCACATGGCTGCATCCCAGGGGCACATGGCCCCCTTATGGGTGGGAGCAGGGCCAAGCACCGCTTTCTCGGTCTGGTCAGAGCCCACATCAGCACGAGCACTTGGGATCGGATTTGTAAGCCAGTTTGCCCTGCTGCTGGGAATGACGCAACCTCTCTGAAGTCAGGACACATGAGGAAGGGCGTGGCAGAGCAGAACTGGCAGGTTTGGGTGTCTCTTTTTTGGTCTTCCTTAGTGGCATGTAAAATAATGGGGACTCTTACAATGGGTGGATCTTGGATTTGATGAAATGGGTGATGTTTATCCAGCCTATTATTGAAACCTATTCCAAATGGGCAGTTTTCAAAATTCAGAATAGCAAACAATACAGATGCACAGACACAGAGAACAGACTGGGGGTTGCCAAGGGGGAGGGGGGAGGGAGTGGGATGGACGGGGAGTTTGGGGTTAGTAGATGCAAACTATTGCATTTAGAACGGATAAGCAATGAGGGCCTGCTGTGCAGCACGGGAACTCTATCCAGTCTCTTGGGAGAGACCACGATGGACAGCAGGATGAGAAAAAGAATGTATGTATCTGTATATCTGGGTGACTGCCACACAGCAGAAATCGGCACAACGTCGTGAATCAACTATTCTTTCTTTCTTTCTTTCTTTCTTTCTTTCTTTCTTTCTTTCTTTCTTTCTTTCTTTCTTTCTTTCTTTCTTTCTTTCTTTCTTTCTTTCTTTCTTGTCATTTTGCCTTTTCTAGGGCCGCACCCGTGGCACATGGAGGTTCCCAGGCTAGAGGTCAAATCAGAGCTATAGCTGCTGGCCTACTCCAGAGCCACAGCAACACGGGATCCGAGCCGTGTCTGCAACCTACACCACAGTTCATGGCAATGCCGGATCCTTAACCCACTGAGCAAGGCCAGGGATCAGACCCACAACCTCATGGTTCCTAGTCGGATTCGTTAACCACTGAGCCACGACGGGAACTCCTCAACTATACTTTAATAGAAAAAATTTTTAAAAGAATAACAAACAGTTGGTAATATGCATAATGCAGCACCCCACCCAAAGAGCAGCAGCGAGGGGTGCGGGGAAAAGCGGGGGAGGCATGGGAGAGACAGACACACAGACGCTGGAAAATGAGCAGATGGCGGGGAAGGGGACAGTGTTTGGCATGAATCACGTTTGCGAAACCAGAGGCAGTACGGATCTGGGCATCAACCCTGCCCTCTGCTGGCTTGGGTAAGACCGTGTTCCTGGGTTTGCCCCCTGGCACCCCACCTGCTAGCCATGGGTGAGCTGCCGAAGCTCCCCATGCCTCAGCTTCCTTTTCTGTAAAAGGCGCTGGTAGTTGCACCTCCCTCTAGGTTAGTGCCAAGATGACATGTGGTGATTCAAGTGCTGGAAACAGCCCCCAGCAATGACTCCTAGATCAGCATTCTATCGATGAAAGGATTCTGATTTGCTTCCAGGCCTAAAAGGCCATCACAGGAGTGTGGTTGAATCCACACAAGTATTTGTTTTTGGTTTGTTTTGTTGTTGGGTTTTCCCCCCAGTCTTTTTACAGCCACACCTGTGGCATATGGAGGTTCCCAGGCTAGAGGTCAAATCGGAGCTGCAGCTGAGGTCTACACCACAGCCACAGCCACAGCCACAGCCACTCTGAGCCCCACCTGCGACTTATGATACAGTGGACAGCAATGCCAGATCCTTAAGCCACTGAGCGAGGCCAGGGATGGAACCCGCATCCTCATGGAGGCTCTTGGGTTCTTAACCTGCTGAGCCACAACAGGAACTTCCACACAAATATCTCCATTTGGGGACAGTGTCTGCTGGTGCTGAAAAGAACTGTAGGCCCAGGACGGCGAGAGAAGGGTCAGGAAGCCAACCAGGGAGCCAGGCCTCAGAGGCTGCCTGGTGGCTGCCCTCCTGCTGGAGCCACGCTTGCAGGACAAGACATGCTCACGTCCAGGGAGAGTCAGTACAGGCTGAGATGAACTCACTCAGAGCAGCTGAGAACAGCCGCTCGTGTCCACGTCTCTGGACGTTCTCTCCTTGTGTTCACTTCCCCTGGATGTGTGTCTTTCCTCCTGCCTTGACAGGCCCCCCAGAGCCGGGCTGGCCTCCTTCTGAAATGCAGATTTGAGGCTCTGGCCTCTCTCTGCAATCCTGGGGGCAGCCTGGCCTTGACCTGTTGCCTGACTCTTCCTCTATTCCTAAGTAAAACTGTGCCACTGAGGGGAGGGGGGAGCACTGACCCCCTGTATCTCCTGGGAGCTCTCGCCTGGTGTATATTCTTTGGAAAAAAAAAAAAAAGCCAGAGTTCCTGCTGTAGCCCAGCAGGTAAGGATCCAGCGTTGCTGCAGCCGTGGTATAGGTCGCAGCTGCAGCTCAGATTCGATCCTTGGCGCAGGGAACTTTCATGTGCCATAGGTGTGGCCAAAAGAAAAAGAAAAAACCCCAAAGCTTTAGGTCATTTATCCCATCTGTTTGCCTGAATTCTTTGGCTAGCTTGAGCCTTCATTTCCTTTCTCAGACTTGATCCTTGGTCGAAGGGGGAAAATAATACAAACTCATATACATGCACTTTTTTAAAAGACAGAAAATTGCCTGAGCAAAGGGGCTTCCATCTTCAGGGAGCATCTCCTCTCCACTATTCAAGACACAGAGATATCAGAGGAAACTCAGCAGCTCGGGTACAGGTGTCGTGTCATCCCCTTTCCCCAGACAACTAGCCAAGTGCATTTCAGGATTTCTTTCTTTTCCCCCCAGAGGCCCCAGAGCGACACCAGTGGCCTTTCACCACATCGTCAACATCCTAAGAGTCAGAAAGGCTGACGTCCTGATAATAGACACAGATTTTACAGAGGTAACAATTTATCTACGCTTCTTGGCCAGTTCCACCAAGCTTGAATTTCTTTCGCTACGTGGATCCATTTTAATAAGATCTGACAGTTTCATCAGGGGAGATAAGGCACATTTTCATAACAGGGCACAAGAGGTATGCATATTTTTCCATTAATGGGGCTTGGGAATTGGTCACGTAGCCCCTGCACGAAATGTGGACGTTTCTCTCCCGCGTACCCTTTCGATCGGGCGCCACACCAGGAGAGCGCAGAAAAGAAGAGGCAGAACTCGCTGTAAAAGAGCTTTTCAAATAAAATGGATCGCACGTGTTAAGAACTTGCTTTTCAAATGAATGTTGCCGGGTGTCTCCGGTCACGCTGATTATTTCATGGCCATTTTTAAACCTTCTCACTAAGACGGAGAAAAAAAAAAAACTCATGAAACTTCATTCTGAGAAAAGGCTTTATATCCATTCTAAGTAGAGGCAGAGTGTGAGCCCACGGGCCGTGAATACGCATGACGATAAACTCCCTCAAAGGAGCATGCGTGGGAGTTTCCATCGTGGCACAGGGGTTAGCGAATCTGACTAGTGAACCATGAGGTTGCAGATTTGATCCCTGGCCTTGCTCAGTGGGTTAAGGATCCCACATTGCTGTGGCTGCGATGTAGGCTAGCAGCTATAGCTTCGATTTAGACTCCTAGCCTGGGAACCCCCATATGCCGCGGGTTGCGGCCCCAGAAAAGACAAAAAAAAAAAAAAAAAAGAGCATGCATGTCTGAGGGCCGATCCAGCAAGTTTCTCTGACACCTTTGCTCTCCTGTCCCATCCCCAAGGCCTGTGAGGCGTAGCTACTGGGCCAGTGGGGAGCAGGCAGGGCCAGCCTGCAGGGTACAAAGGGGGACTTTGTGCTTCTGGGGGCTGGTTGTGGAGGACCCTGGAGAAGCCACTGGTCCTGTCAAGCAGCCCCCCTTTGGGGACCCCTAGGCCCTGTGTACGCGGTCCTGGAAGAACACACAGGAGCGGGGAAAAGTGGGCTGCATCCCCGACCCCTGGTTCTGGGGGACGTTCTTTTCCAGTCTCTGCAGCCAAGGAGAAAGATGGCCCCGAGGTCTCCTGGTTTCCTGCAGGTGCCTTGACTACACCTGCCCTTAGAGATGGAGCCTGCGGCAGGCGGGACATCGAGGTCCCTGGAATGAACCCAGAGCCTAAGGTGGATGAGAGCCTGGGATTTGGGCACTTGACAGCCCGACAGTGGGAGAAGCACCTGAGACCCTGAAAAGGTGGCTCCTTATCAAAGAGAGCGACTGGAGGAAACGGAGGGAAAAAAATACTACAGTTTCTTCCTGGGGCGGGGGGGTGGGTTTGTTTTTTGATGTTTCTTAGGGCTGTACCTGTGGCTTATGGAAATTCCTGGGCCAGGGGTCGAATCAGAACTGCAGCTGCTGGCCGACACCAGAGCCACAGCCACACCGGATCTGAGCTGCCTCTGTGAGCTGTGGCATAGCTTGTAGCATGGCTGGATCTTCAACCCACAGAGCAGGGCCAGGACTGGACCCGAATCCTCATGGACACTATGTTGGGTGCTTAACCCACTGAGCCCCAAAGGAACTCTTTTTTTTTTCCCATTCTTTTTTCTTTTCTTTCTTTATTCCTTCGTTCCTTCCTCTTTTTTTTTTTTAACAGAATAGCAGTATTTTAAAAATTACTTTCTCTAATTAAGTTTTAAAATTCTATTCATGAACTGAAATAGAGTGAGGCCACTGTTGAGACCCAAGCAAGTAGCCTTGAAATTAAGTGGAAGAAATCCTTCAAGCTGCAGAGCCGTGACTCAGAGGCACTTTGGGGTTCGGGGACATGGATGCCATCCCACCAGGCCCTGGGGACCGAGGGATTCCCGAAAGTTCCAACTGCAGTACATACTGCAACTGCCAAAACAGGAGAATGCCCATCAGGGATCATATTGATATTATGATTAAAAGAATGTCCCTTGAGGCATGAAATAATGAATAATGTCACTCTTACAAGCTATAACCAGTGTGAGAAACAATCTTGACTTTGAAATATTTGGGGGAGAGAACAAGTTGGGCCTATTCCTGGGAGTTCACGCCTGGCACAGCAGGTTAAGGATCCGACTGCAGCAGCTCTGGTTGCTGTTGAGGTATGGGTTCGATCCCCTGCCCAGCGCAGAGGTTTAAGGATCTGGCATTGCTGCAGCTTCAGTGTAGGTCACAGCAGCAGCTCGGATTCCATCCCTGGCCTGGGAAATTCCATATGCCAAGGGTGCAGGTCCTCAAAAGTTTGGCCCACTCCCATAACACCATGGGTCAGTCTTGTTCTTGCCAGTGGCTGGTGGGCTGCCTCACGTCTGTTGGTAACTACTCCTTCTTTTCTCTTTGAATAACAGGAAGATGCTCGAGGTAAGATTGATGCTATTTGTGAAGGATATTCTGGAACGAGCTGTCCACTATCAACTTTCTTGGCAAGTAGAATCAGGTAACTTACTGCCAGAAAAACAGAAACGGTCTAGGTGTTCCCCCAGCTGTAGTCTGCTTCTCAGAAGTGTCGAAGTGTTCTAAGGATTTGCTTCGATCTCTCATTTGCTCATGATACACGTTAGCAACATCATAATCCTTTTAGAATCCAGGCTGTGGATGGAGGCAGAATCAAGACCTGCTCAGCTCTTGACTGAAGCGTGTGTGAGATCATTTTGGTCATACAGCTGCCTTGGTCAGGGTGTTTATTTTTGGACTATTTGCACAAATGCTGCAGAATATCCTGCATTTCCATGATTCACCTGCTGGACATGGAGGAAGCCACGGTGCCTGGACTTCATTTCCAAGCCTCATGTTCAATTACATGATGAACACAACCAGCGACAGAAGCCACTGAAATGGTCAAGGCCGTGACCTGGAAGCCTTAAAGGGGAAGCTTTTAAAAGTGAGGCGCTCTTAAAACTGCAGTTCATAAAGCACGGGGAGCCTTTCGCAGCTCCACAGGGTCAAAGTGATTTCCGTAACTTGGTCGAGATGTTATTTGCCTTCCCCCATCGAGTTAACATTTGCACGGAAGGTACAACACCGCGGTGGGTAAAGCAGCTACCGCCTTAACACAACCCCAAACACCTCCCTCCACTAGCGCTCGCCACATTCTTCACCCACTATCTACTTCTAGCATAAAACAAAGCAAACTTTGCCCATTTCTCCGAACAAGGTTTTTGATGAAACCAGTGCCCCTTCTCACCCTGTGTCCTCCTTTGCTGCATGTGGCCCGTCCACCCTCCAGACCCACTCTGCCCTTCTCCTCCTGTGCTTGGCCCTGGCAGGCGGACCTGCATGGACCAGGCTCCCAAAGGCCACAGGTAGGACAGAGGAAGAAGAGACCTTGGGGTCTCTTCCCCCGGCGCCTCCTCCTGGACCCGCTGTGGACTGGCTGAGTCTAGTTTCTGCAGGAGGCTCCTTCTCTCCCCCAAGTCCCCCCGCTCTCTGCCACTTGTAATCCAGCCTCAACTCACCAGCTCTGGGGAACAGAAAAGAGCTGCTGATACGGGTCCTAGGGTGCTGTTCCCTCTCCGCCCACATCTTATAAATAAATGGTCCCACCTACTTATTTATTTTTTATTTTTTTTTCTTTTCTTCTACAGCGGCACCTGCAGCATATGGACATTCCCAGGCTAGGGGTCGAATCAGAGCTGCAGCTGTGGTCCACACCACAGCCACGGCAACACCAGATCCTTAACCCACAGAGTGAGGCCAGACATTGAATCTGCATCCTTACAGACACTATGTTGGGTGGTTTGTTTTTTTTTTTTTTTTTTTCTGTCTTTTTAGGGCCACACCCATGGCATATTGAAGTTCCCAGGCTAGGGGTCGAATCTGAGTGGTAGCTGCCAGCCTACACCACAGCCACAGCAATGCCAGATCTGAATTTTGTCTGCGACCTACACCACACCTCATGACAATGCCTGATCCTTAACCCACAGAGCAAGGCCAGGGATTGAACCTGGGTCCTCATGGATGCTGGTCAGATTCGTTTCTGCTGAGCCATGACGGGAATTTTTTCCCCCACTTTGTTGGGTTCTTAACCCACTGAGCCACAATGAGAACTTCATATTAAAAACGCTCCTAAAATTACCCAAATGGAACGTGTTCTCCGTCTCTCTCCAGGCCCTTGACCAACGGACAACGGATTTGCACGGGTCCAAGCCCACATTTAGGCACGGATGGCCTGGGGAGGGCAGGGGCCTCTTTTATTGTCCCCCAACCACTCCCATTCTCTGCTATTCCCCAGCCTTGAGGAGCGTCCCAGGCGTATCGTAGGCACTTACTAAATATGTGCTGGATGAGTGGATGATAAATGAGTCTCCACTTTATTTCTGTCCACATATTAAATCAAATGCTTCAACACACTTTAGAAGGGGACTAATTGACTCCTGTGGTCATTACTTCAATCCACAGCTGCAATCAAACCTCCACCCACCCACAGTTAATAAATGGAAAACAGGGAGTTGCCATCACGGTTCAGCGGTAACCAAGCCAACGAGGATCCACGGGGACATGGGTTCAATCCCTGGCCTCGTTCAGTGGGTTAAGGATTCTACGTTGCCATGAGCTGTGGTGTAGGTTGCAGATGTGGCTTGGATCCTGCATTGCTGGGGCTGTGGTGTAGGCCGGCAGCTGCCACTCTGATTCGACCCCTAGCCTGGGAACCTCCATGTGCTATGGGTGCGGCCCTAAAAAGACAAAAAAAAAAAAAGGAAAAACAGACTCATAACAAGTTAGCAGAGAGGACAGCTTGAAAGAAGCCCCACCAGGAAACACAGGCCTCTCCGCTCCAGACAAGTTCTTGTGGCTGGGGGCGGGGTGGGAGTCTCTGAATTTGTTCTGAGTTTCCTTTTCTTTCCTTTCTTTCTATTTGCCTTTTAATTTCATCTATTTTTTTAACATAATAACTTACGATGTAGTTCAGACAGTACAATCACCCACTGAACGTGTACCACTCCCTGGTTTTCAGCATACTTACAGAGCTCTTCAACCATATCCACCATCAATTTCAGAACTTTTTCCTCAACCCCCACAGAGAAACTCCATACCCACCAGCAGTCACTCCCTCTCCCCCTCCAGCTCCCCAGCCCTAGGCAATCACTGTCTCTAACTTTGCCCATTCTGGACGTTTCATATAAGTGAAATAATACAATCCGTGGCCCTCTGCGATGGCTTCTTTCACAAAGCATCCTATTTTCAAGATTCGTCCAGGCTGTAGCATGTCTCAGGCCTTTCTTTCTGCTTATTGCAAGATATCATTCTGCTCTATGGCTATGCCACATTCGATTGGTTCATTCATTGGTTGAGGGACATTTGGGTTGTGTCCACTTTTTGGCTCTTACGAACATTCGAGTACATGTTTTATGTGGACATGTGTTTCCATTTCTCTTGGGTGGGACTGCTGGATGGTACAGTAGCTCTGTGTTTGGAGGAAATGCCAGACTAGTTGCTAAAGCAACTAAACCATTTTACATTCCCACCACCCGTGTAGGAGGATTCAGCTTCTCTTACCCCCTCACCAACATACACGATTATCTGTCTGTTTTATGATAGCCCCCTACCCATTCTTAAATAGTTCCAGGAGATGGGATTTCTGTTGAAAGTGGCTTCGATCAATTATCTGGGTTCCTCTGAAGTGACCACATGTCTATGGGGTTATTCTAGAACTGATTCCCCAGCACCTCACCATTCTGGGGTTTAAATTCCAAGGGTGCTGAGTAGATGTGGCCCCAAGCAGCAAAACAAGAGTCCAGATAAATTCCACGATGGCATGAGTTCTATACACACTATAGCTTAGAGCCATCCTGTCCCATATGGTAACCACTAACCTTCTGTGGTTACACTTTTAAATTAATTAAAGTGAAGTGAAATCAGTCACGCTGGTCCCATTTTAGGTGTTCCGGACCCGCCTGTGGCTAGTGGTAACCGCGCTGGACCTCCTGGCAGATCTGCTGCCTTTCCGTCATTGTAGAAAGTTCTAATGGATAGCATGGAAGAGGAAAGACACCACATCACCACCTGGGAGAAATGTTAATCAGAGAGGCTTTGTTTCCAGATACACCCCTCACTTAAGAACCCCATGATGTACACCCCCCGTAGCTGGTTTTACCAGCCCACAAACTCAGAATTCTTGGGGATGCCAGAGAAAAGCTGGATCGGTGTGTATGTTGATGTAGAAATGCCAAAAGTTAAGACCTCAGGACCTCACAGCTGTTCATGTTTTCCAATCCATTCGGAGACATTTAAGCCATTCCTTTCACTCTTCAGGATCCAACCACCCCAACTGCGATGTCTGGGATGAGACACACTTTAATATCAAGTGATCTCTTTTGGAGAACTCCTCTATGAAGGATTGCCAACATTTAAGCATGTCCAAAAATAAGAATTTGCTCTCTATGTGCTGTTAATAATTAGCAGTCAATTAATAATTTCAGCTCTCAGCGTGTCAGAAAAGGCAAACCCACATTTTTTTTAGGAGAAAAAAAGAAAAAGTCACCCTTGAAGCAGCCATGGCATTTCACATGCGAAAGCAGAGTCGGCCTTGAATTCTGGGGCTGGGATCTGCTGAGGCACATCAACTATTGGGTTTCACATATCTGTATTGTTATCACTACTCAAAGAGCATATGCTTTATACCTTGAAATGGAGGCAAACACTCCTTATTGTTTGTAGAGAAGATAGGTGTGGGCCCCAGCCTCATCTGTACCTCGCCACAGGTTCTGTGAGGTCCAAAGACCAAAGCTACGGATGAACATTTCAATCCACTTACACAAAAGTTTGCAATGACTAATTCAAGTCTGAAACACTTGCTAAAGCAACTTACAAGTCAGGTTCTCCAGAGAGCTTTCCCCCTGCTTTAAATCACTGGAGACAAACTACCTCTTGCCAGGTCTTGTTTATAAGAGGACATCAGTACCTCCTCTATCAGAACCAATCAAATTCCCACGTATATGACCTTCAAGTAAAGACTGGAGAGCAGCCAGAGACCCTGCAAACGTCTTACATCTGAACAGAACATGGAGAAGCCAGGAGAAGCTGCTGATTGTGATGGCCCCTTGTGCAGTGAGTGTGCAGGGAGGCTTGCCCTGTGCTCCTGGGACACCGAACACCCCACTGACATGGGTACCATTCTTCCTTAAAGGCCTATGTGTATGTAAAACTCGATGGCTTTGCTGTACTCTTGAAACGAATACAACATTGTAAGTCCAATATACTCCAATATTTTTTTTTATTTGAAAATAAAGAAATTAGGAGTTCCTGTCATGGCGCAGCAGAAATGAATCTGACTAGGAACCATGAGGTTGTGGGTTCAATCCCTGGCCTCGCTCAGTGGGTTAAGGATCTGGTGTTGTCATGAGCTGTGGTGTTGGTGGCAGACGAGGCTCAGATCTGGTGTTGCTGTGGCTGTGGCGAAGGCCAGCAGCTCTAGCTCTGATTAGACTCCTAGGCTGGGAACCTCCATATGCTGCAGGTCTGGCCCTAAAAAGCAAAAAATAATAATTTTTTAAAAATTAAAAATTAAAATAAATAAATTGGGAGTTCCCACTGTGGCACAATGAGATTTGTGGCACCTTGGGAGCCCAGGATGCGGGTTCAATCCCCAGCTCGGCACAGTGGGTTAAGGACCTGGTGTTGCTGCAGCTGCAGCTTGGATCTGATCCCTGGCCCGGGAACTCCATATGCTGTGGGACAGCCAAAGAATAAAAATATAAACATGAATAAAATTAGACATTTTAAAGGCCTATGTTCTATATTCTATAAGAGCAGATCCCATCTCATGTCTGACCTCCCGTGAGGCGGGTCCCAAAAGCAGCAGCAGGTTGCGGAGAAAAGTCACCATGGCTGTGAAGCAGGTTCAAGAGTGGGTATGAGCTCTTTGAGGGGCAAATAGGAAGCTGAGCAAGATCCCCAAGGTCATTGCACTGAGCTCCTCTGACCCCACCTGCCCACTTCCAAGAAGGTAAGTTCTCTTGTCCCCACTTTACAGAGAAGGCCACAGAAATTAAATGACTCACTCAAGGTCACTGGGGTAGGACAGGAATTGAGTGTCCAGTCATCATTTATGAAAGGAATGAAAACATTCCTAAAATGTGGTAATCACCTCCAAAGACAACTCCAAGGTCAAGAATAAGCTCGGCTTGTCCTTACTTAGCGGACCTGTGGTGAGAGGAGGGCAGAGGCAGTTGCTCTCAGATCCACAGGCGAGATGATCCTGCCCCGCCCACGTCTGTGGATGGAAGCTGCCGTGCAGAGTGGACGCGAGGCCTTGAGAAATGAGAAGAGAAAACCAGTTATCCCCTGGTGAAGGGGGGGTCCCAGTCCCGGGCCAAGTCCTTTCCTTGGTTTTCTTTTCTTTATTCCTTTTTTAAAATTATATCTTTGTTTTGTTTTGTTTTGTGTTGTGTTGTATGCTTTTTAGGGCCGCATCTGCAGCATATGGAGGTTCTCAGGCTAGTGATCGAATCAGAGCTATAGCTGCCGGCCGACACCACAGCCACAGCAACATCAGATCCAAGCCTCGTCTGCGACCTACACCACAGCTCATGGCAATGCCAGATCCTTAACCCGTGGAGCAAGGTCAGGGATCACACCCACAACCTCATGGTTCCTGGTTGGATTTGTTCCCGCTGCGCCACGATGGGAACTCCTATTTGTCATGTTTTAATTAAAGTATAGTTGGTGTACAGTGTTGTGTCCATGTCTGCTGTGCAGCCTAGTGACTCAATCATACATTACCATACGCGTTCTTTTTTCATGGTCTCCCATCAAGGTCTATCCCGAGAGACTGGATAGAGCTCCCTGTGCTGTGCAGTAGGACCTCACTGCTTATCCATATTCTAAATGCGATAGTTGGCACCTCCTAACCCCAAACTCCCAGTCCATTCCTCTCCCTCCCCCCTCCCTCGTGGTAACCACACGTCTGTTCTCTGCGTCTATGAGTCTGGTTCTGCTCTGGAGATGGAAACTATTTGTGCCATTTTTTAGATTCCACATATAAGTGATATCATATGGTATTTGGCTTTCTCTTTCCAACTGAGTTCACTTAGTAAGAGAATCTCTAGTTGCAACCATGTTGCTGCAAAGGGCATTATTTTGTCCTTTTATACGGCTGAGTGTATATATACCACATCTTCTTAATCCATGGAAACAAGCTTCCATGGTTTCCCATCCCCAGCTCAGCCTTTTAACACCAGCGAAGGCTCATGAAACTTGAGGACTAGCAGTCAGCAGAGAGGAGTATTGGCCCCAAAGGATATCACTCCTCAGAAGGTGTGACATAGAGAGTTCCCGTCACGGCACAGTGGAAACAAATCCGACTAGGAACCATGAGGTTGCAGGTTCGATCCCTGGCCTCGCTCAGTGGGTTAAGGATCCGGCGTTGCATGCGCTGTGCTGTCGGTCACAGGCATGGCTCGGATCTGGCATGGCTGTGGCTGTGGTGTAGGCCGGCGGCTACAGCTCCCATTAGATCCCTGACCTGGGAACCTCCATATGCCCCTAAAAAGAAAAAAAAAAAAAAAAAGAAGGTGTGACACAGGACCAGGAAGGGGAGTGGCATTAGCTTCTGTCCAGTGGTTTTACACACTTTGATAGTATCAAAGATCACCTACAGAATATCGCAGCAGAAATATTTTTCAAAACCAACTTCTGGGCTCTGTTGTGTATCAGCTGGCATTTCCAACATAACAAAGTCCTGAAACAATATGTATTTATTATTTCTCATGATTTTGTTCACTGCCTGGACACTGCTTCTGTCCTGGTCCAGTGAGGTGAGGTGAGATGGCCTAAAACGGCCTCACCGACATATCTGGGTTCTCAGCTGGGACCCTGGGGCTCCCTCCATGTGCTGGCATGCTCCAGGAGGCGAGTCTGAGCTTATCCACATGGAGGGACAGGAACTGGGGGGCTCCTCCCTGCCTCGCAAGGACTTTCCAAGCTTCTGCTTGTACAGTGGCCCCTGAGAGCCCTTTGACCAAAGCAAGCCATGTGGGCCAGCCCAGAGTCAGCTGGGAGGAGCTACCCAAGGGCATGGCCACAGGAAAGCTGGATGCATTGGAGGCAATTTCTGCAGTAATCTATCACAAATTACCCCAGGTAATGAGGACCCTCCGCCAGCCAAGCACAGCTCTTCTGTCGAACAAAATGCAGCAGAGACTTGAAAGAGTATCTAAGCCAAGTTGTTATACTTGTTAGTAGCAGTTCATAATATGATTTCAGCGACTATTATTTATGAAAAGAGATGCATTTGAAGCAAGGCTGTAAAAATATAAAGTCTAAGTAAAAAGATCTGGTTTGACGCATACTTTTAATTTCCTTACATATCATTATCTAATGAAATCTCCTGAAAGCTTCTTTCAGTGATTCAGCAAACGTCTTTTCTTCAGGATCCATGATTATAAGGCATTGCGAAGATGCACAGGTGAGATATGATCTCTTCCCTGTTGGGGGAGGCAGAGTCTCTACTCAGATTGCTGTATTTGCCGTAAGAAGGGGGAAAGGCATTATGAGAGTAGAGAAGCACAGAAAAGTCCAAATAACAGCAAGATGAGGCTTTCACTATACCCCGTGCATGTCTTATCGCTCCATGGGAACCCTTGTTCCAACCCCTGGTTCCCACGTGGCCATGGGCTGAGCACCTCTCGTCAGGGCATCACCACCTTTGTCAGTGTCTGAGATCTTGGCATCAGTGATAGGGGACTTCTGGGTGACCTGGACCAGTGGACAGTTGGTTATCCTCTGGGCTGGCTGGATGCGGGGCTGAGCCGTGCCTCGGGGTGCAGATGAGCACGTTTCTGCTGCTCAGTTTATATGCAGGTCGCCCCCCTGTGGGCACTTGTGGTCTGCCTGAAGCCGCTGAGCTCTCCATCCCCTGCCATTCTTGTCTGTCTGGACCCTCCTCCCAAACCCATGAGTCTTTTATCTATTCTGAGGGCAGAATCAACTAGCTCTGCAGATAAGCATTCCGATCTGCCTGCCTCACACGTAAAGCAATGGTGTTTGAACTTAACTAATGGAGCACTTGCCACCACGTCTACTTCTATTTCTGCAGGGATCTTCTTCCGTCAAGCAGTAGGTGACCCACATCTAGCTGTCCCAGAGGACAGGTGTTCAGAGCTCACCTGGGGCAGGAGGTGAGGCACACCAAGAAATCCTTCCAATGTGGTTCCACTCTTCCCACTGAGTCTCCCAGAGAGCCCCACGTCCAGGTGGTATTGGTTCAGACAGGAGGTGGGACACCGGGGGCTGTCCTGCAGCTGAACCCTCCAGCAACTTCTGACCTCCCTTGCTCAGCCACTTTGTCCACTAACTAAACTTCGAAGGGTAGGGCAGGGCTTTGTGGGGGGCGGGGGTGGTATTTGAGCCTCTGGTCTGTACAATCCATCTCCTTAGTTAATGGCCATTCATGATTAAAGCCAAGCTTGTGGCACTGATGCCACTTGAAGAACAAAACCTTTGATCCTTTGGCCCTTTGCTTGTCTCCTCCTAAATGAATCTTGGGCAGAAAGAAAAATAGCATTAAGTCCTCCCCCCCCTTGATCTGGTGACCTCAGTGCCCTGGCAAACGAGGGCGGCGATACTGATATACGACCCGGCTTCTAGCTTCCTGTCCCTCCTCCTCCTGAAAGACAGCAGGAGACTTAAATCCCTGGACTGCTTCTACTAAATCTTTCGGGCACTATTTGCTGCCAGAAAACCAAAGTGACTTCATTCCTACCCAGAGAAACGTCCTCTTGTTTCTCATAACCAAAGGAAAACACACACTGGGCACAGTTAAACTGTACAAATTCCTCTCTCTACACGCGACTCATTCTCTTTCCTTCTTTTTTAGGGCCCCACCTGCGGCAATGGAGGTTCCCAGGTTAGGGGTCGAATTGGAGCTGCAGCCATTGGCCTACACCACAGGCCACAGCAACGCCAGATCCGAGCCGCATCTGCGACCTACACCACAGCTCACGGCAACACCGGATCCTTAACCCACTGATCGAGGCGAGGGATCAAACCCACAACCTCATGGATACTCGTTGGATCCGTTTCCGTTGCGCCACAAGAGGAACTCCTGCATCATTCTCTTTGCACTGGCTCTTCTTCAACGTCCCCAAATTGTGCACTTGAGCCCCCGCAAATGAGAAAGTTAGGAGCATTTCTTCCAGTGTGATCTCCAAGCAGGGAGTGTGATATGACCAGAGCTTGATCCCCGTTCCTCTCCCCAAGGTGCCAATGAACAGAAGGCTCTGCTTGCAGATGGGCAAGAACAAGCACCCCAGCCAAACACCACCGACCTAGACACACACAGAGGCGCTGGGCTTTCCAACCATCATGGCTGGTTTGGATTCTTCCAAACCATTGAATGGAGCCCTCATGCCTTGGGCTCTGACCCTCTTGCAGCCCAGGGCCAGTCTTCTTAGCAGTGTATATGTATGTACGTGTGTATGTGTGTGTGTGTGTGTGTATCTCATGGTTGAATACTCACTTTCTATGTAGTGACACACACTGAGTCACAAGCCCCAGGAGTTATGGCGGCCAAAAAACACCTTCCCCAACACTGCTTTATTGGCTTAAGTGGCTCCTGTGGTCTTTGCCAGGGCAAGAAGACTTGATCAGGATCTTTGTCCCTGTCTGTGTCCTGGGATCCTCTCTGCCAAGCTGATCTGCCCCCTCATCCAACTCTTCATCTCTGCAGAGAAGAGCGTCATCTACCTTGGACGCTCTGTCCTATTTTGGATTTTCCACTACAGACGTGGATTAGAGGAGGGGGAGGGAGAGAGAGAGAGAGGAGTCATCAGTCACAAAATCCATGAGCAATAAATGTTAAGGCATGCCAATTTTTATTCAGAGCTGGCTGTGGGCCACGGCTGATGCTTAATATTTATTGAGTGCCCATAATGGATGGGGCCCCTTCTGACCCTCTTGTGAAACAACCCTCTGGGAGGAGAGAAAATGCTTTCCTAAGGGAATAAACTTCCCTCCCTGTGAGGCTCGGAAGGGAATCTTGAAGCAAGAAGGGGTTTTATTACCATATTTCATCAAGTTGAAGGTGCCTTTCAATCTTATACTCTTGTCTGGAGGCACCATTGTTTTACGGACCTAAGAAAGAAAGACATGACCACAAACTGCCAAGGTCTATAAACTGTACGATGCATCTAAGTTACAGAAAAGTTAAAAAGCAATACAATGGGCATCTTGGAATTGATGCAACATGTTACTTTATCTAACTTTGCTCCTGATTTTAATGTGGAAGCTTTTTAGTGCTGGACACTGTTTCCTTCTTGAAGATTCTAAGACAGATGCCTCCCACTTCCCATAAACCACTATCGTATCGGAATCATCTTTATTCTCAGCAGGTCCTTCTTCCTGCCTGGCCAAATTCTCTATTACTTGAAGTTATCCTTGTTTGATTTTCACTTACCTGGGTATAAGCTAGACTTCTCCTTCCTTATTTTAAATAAAATCTTATATTTGCTTAAAGACAAGAATAAGCATCCCAGCCTTTTCTCCTATGAGTCAAACAACTTCCATTCCTTTTTATCCAAGTGTGACACATTCATACAGAAAAGAACTAATCACAAATGTATATAGGTTCCTAAAATTTTTACAATCCCCATACTGATTTTTAAAAAGTATGAGCTCCCCCCACTCCCCGGTATCTTCCCATTTATTCTCCACCCCATGTTAACCATTCTGACACCGAGCAGAACCAGAGGTGCACATTGCCTGTTGTGAGCTGTATATAATGTAAGTAGAGAGTATCCGCTCCTTTGCATTTGGGTTCTTTTTTTCCTTTTCCTTTTTTTCTTTTTTTAGTGCCGCACTCATAGCATATGGAGGTCCCCAGGCTAGGGGTGGAATTGGAGCTGTAGTCGCCAGCCTACATCACAGCCACAGCAATGCCAGATCTGAGTCTCATCTGTGACCTACACCACAGCTCACGGCAACACCGGATCCTTAACCCACTGGGCAGGGCCAGGGATTGAACCCGCATCCTCATGGATACTAGTCAGGTTCATTAACCACAGAGCCACAATGGGAACTCCTGCATTTGGTTTCTTTGGCTCACCATCTTCCAGTGCATGGTGGTACTTTGCTCCTTTTGGTTGCCACAACGTATTTATTTAGTTCACTCTTGACGGCATCTGGGTTGCTTCCTACTAACACCTGTTATGAAGAGGACCATGTCATGGATATTGTCATAAATGTCTTCCAGGATAGAGAGGCACACCTTCCTTCTGGGAATCCCTTGGTTGAGTCCAAGAGTTGAATCACTTGGTCATAGCTGTAGTATCAACTGTCAAGAGTTTTTCAAAGTCGTCATGATATTTCATACTCCCACAATGTACAAACATTTCAACTGCTCCAAATCTTTGCCAACACTTAATAGTGTCTACTTCACTTTAGCCATTAGTTCATGATAATTCATTTCAGTTTTAATTTGTAGTTCCCTGAGGATTCATGATCTCGAGAACATTTTCATATATTTTTTGGCCATTGGATATTGCTTTTTTTTAATTTTATTTTATTTTTTGGTCTTCTTGCCTTTTCTATGGCCTAGGCATATGGAGGTTCCCAGGCTAGGGGTCTAATTAGAGCTGTAGCACTGGCCTACGCCACAGCCACAGCAATGCCAGATCTAAGCCGCGTCTGCGACCTACACCACAACTCACGGCAATGCCAGATCCTTAACCCACTGAGCAAGGCCAGGGATCAAATCGGCAACCTCATGGTTCCTAGTTGGATTCGTTAACCATTGCGCCATGATGGGAACTCCATTGGATACTGTCTTTTGTGAAGGTCCTATTCAAGTTTTCAGCCCTTTAAAAAAATTGGGTTGATGGAGTTCTCGTCATGGCGCAGTGGTTAACGAATCCGACTAGGAACCATGAGGTTGCGGGTTCAGTCCCTGCCCTTGCTCAGTGGGTTAACGATCCGGCGTTGCCGTGAGCTGTGGTGTAGGTTGCAGACGCGGCTCGGATCCCGCGTTGCTGTGGCTCTGGCGTAGGCCGGTGGCTGCAGCTCCGATTCGACCCCTAGCCTGGGAACCTCCATATGCCGCGGGAGCGGCCCAAAGAAATAGAAAAAAAAAAAAATTGGGTTGATTTTCCTGATTGATTTACAGAAATTCTTCATATATTCAATATTGGCTACAAATCCTTGGTTAGATATATCTGTTTATCCGTCACAATTATCATCTGCCTTATATGGCACACCTTTTTTGATATTACATGGGGTCTTTTTTTTTTTTTCCTGTTTCAGCAGCACCCACAGCATATGGAAGGTCCCAGGTCAGGGATCAAATCTGAGCCACAGCTGTGACCTATGCCAGCAGGAATGCTGAACCCACTAGTGTCAGAGCCAAAACTCCCTACATTGTGTCTCTTGATGCTCAAGAGTTCTCATTTTTAATTGAATTTTAAAATAATCCAATCGAATGATGTTTTTCTTTATAGTTGGTGTTTCATGTTTTAGCTACAATCATGAAAATATTTTCCCATGTTATCTTCTAAAACCTAGTCACGTTAGCTGTTACAGTTAGATAAAACATTTTACAACTCACCTGGAACTGAATTTTTTGGGAGTTATGTTCCCAACTGATTCAGGATGATTTTTCTTCACGTCATCACTGTGGCCCTTTCTCATACATCAGGTGACCTTGTATATGTGGACCATAGCTGGGCTGTCTGTCCTTGCTCAAATTCCTCAATGTCTTGCCTACCTCAGCTTTGTTGCCTTAATTAATTTAAAAAACTAATTAAAAAAAAATAGGCAGATGACCTGATAGATATTTTTCCAAAGAAGACAGGCAGATGGCAAATAGGTACATGAAAAGATGCTTAACATTGCTAGTTATTAGAGAATTGCAAATCAAAACAATGAAATATCAGCTCACATCTGTCAAAGTGACTAATCAAAAAGTCTACAAATAACAAATGTAGGCCAGGGATGTGGAGAAAAGGGAATGCCATTGGTAGGAATGTAAACTGGCGCAGCCACTGAGGAAAACAGTATAAAGCTTCCTCAAGAAACAAATATAGAGCTACCCTATGATCCCGCAATTTGACTCTTGGATATATATCAGAAAAAAATGAAGACGCTAATTCAAAAAGATACATGCACCCCAATGTTCATAGCAACATTATTTACTATAGCCAAGATATGGAAGCAACGAAAGCGCCCATCAACAGACAAATGGATGAAGAGGATGTGAAATATACATGCAATGGAATACTACTTGGCCATAAAAAAGAATGAAATTCTGCCATTTGCAGCAACATGGATGGACCTAGATAAATATTATGCTTAGTGAAATAAGCCAGAAAAAAGATAAATTGTGTATTATATTACTTACATGTGCAATCTAAATATAAACAAATGCATATGCAAAAGAGAAAGGTCCTACAGAGATCAAACAAATGTTTACCAAAGGGGAGACGGAAGGGGAAGGGAGCAAATTAGGGGTAGGGGATTAATAGATACAAAGTACTATGTGCAAAATATGTAAGTAATAGGGTCTAGCACTGGAAATTATAGCCATCATTGGGTAGTAATTTCTAATGGACATAATCTGTAAAAATACTGAATCGCAATGTGGTACCCCTGAAACGAATATCATATGTAAATCAACTATACTTCAATAAAAAATAAAACTGCACATGCTAAAAAAATTAAACCATATTAAAACTTTATGCTATCAAATTGTCATCCATGTGATTCAATTGCAGAACTGTATCTCTTTTTTTTCTCTTTAGGGTGGCACCCGCAGCATATGGAAGTTCCCAGTCTAGGGGTCCAATCAGAGCTGTGGCTGCCGGCCTACATCATAGCCACAGCATCGCCAGATCCAAGCCGTGTTTGTGACCTACACCACAGCTCACGGCAATGCCGGATCCTTAAGCCACTGAGTGAGGCCAGGGATCGAATCCGCATCATCATGGATACTAGTCGGGTTCATTAACTGCTGAGCCACAACGGGAACCCCCAGAACAGTGTCTTGAATGAAAGAACACAGTCCACTGAAACTAAAGGCATTTAAAAATAATTCAACAACTTCATTTTTCTCGAGCATCATTTCTTGAGTAGCTTCCTCCTCCCCATCTCCATCCACTCTCCTACTTTCCATCACAGAAGGCAGAAAAAAACACAAGGCCCTCCCTGAAGGGTGTAAGGGGCAGAGGGCAGGGAAATCCAGCAGATTCAGAATCTTTTTGCTGGTCAGGGAGGAGGAAAAGGCTAGAGAGACTTCCTGTTAATCATTCATTTAAATTTGTCTGGTTTTAAACCTACAGAAGCCATACAAACATTTGATACATTTCAGTAAATGGAAGGAGAGGAATCACATATATTTCCAACAAACTGAACAATGATAAAATTTAATGCATCTCTGCCTAGTCTTTATTTCACATGTTTAATGAGTCATGGCTTTTTAATTTGACATAAGCGTTAGAGTGCATTATTGCAACTTATTCATAAATTCTATTGTAAATGAACACAATATTCGATTAGATGTATCAGCAAAAGTTATGTAATCTTTCCCCTACTACTAAGGGTTATTCCGGATTGTTCCTAGAACAGATCCTACTGCCATGCATGCCTTCAAGTATATGCTTGGTTGATATACTTGGTTGATTTCCTCCTATTCGATTATTTTTTTGCAATAGGTTTTACAAGCTTTTTGGGTTTTTGTAGTGGTTGTTTTTTTTTTGTTTTGGGTTTTGGCTGCACCCACGGCATATGGAAATTCCCAGGCCAGGGATCAAACTCACTCCATGGCCGTTGCTGCGGTGACAACACTGGATTCCCTAACCCGCTGCACCAAAAGGGAGTTCAAGTTTATCAATCTATCTATGATGGATGGATCGATTGATCTATCATCTTTTTAGCAGCAACATGGGATCTGAGCCATCTCTGTGACTTTCACCACAGCTCACAGCAATGCTGGATCTTTAACCCACCGAGCAAGGCCCGGGATCGAAACGGCATCCTCACGGATGCTAGTCAGTTTCATTTTTGCTGAGCCACAATGGGAACTCCAAGTTTTACTAATTGATGTGACCACTGGCCATGTTCAGTTTCAATATACAGACTGTGAATTAATTTCAATTTTTAGATGCGTGTGAATCTTTTTCTGTGTTTTTCTAGTTACATCTCCATTTGGTCCTTCGTGCATGGATTTGGCAGGTCTCAATGTATTTCCTTTCCGTCGGCATGACGCATCTTCAGATGACAAAAACAGTCATTCTTTGTCTTTCGTTAGCCCTTGTGTGCTTTCAGGTCAGGGCCAGTGAGGAGTCCAGACACGTTCAGGGGCTGGTGGGCACACAACAGGCACGGAGCATGCGCTCAGTCGATATTTGCTAAGGTGAGTGAAGGCATCTTTGCTTCCAGTATCTCCCCCCATCTATCGTTGCCGTCTGTGCTTTGTGCATAGAAGGCCTTCATAAATATCGATTGTTTATGATGATAATAATGACATACAGCATATTTACGTTTAGTGGCAGCTGTCACTAAGAGGCCCCAATTTAGTTATTTCAGTCTGACCATCTTAACCCACTGAGCCACCAGGAAACTCCCCGTTGTTGGGGTTTTTTTTTGTCTTTTTTTTGTTGTTGTTGCCATTTCTTGGGCCGCTCCCGCGGCATATGGAGGTTCCCAGGCTAGGGGTCCAATCGGAGCTGTAGCCACCGGCCTACGCCAGAGCCACAGCAACGCTGGATCCGAGCCGCGGCTGTAACCTACACCACAGCTCACAGCAACGCCGGATCGTTAACCCACTGAGCAAGGGCAGGGACTGAACCCGCAACCTCATGGTTCCTAGTCGGATTCGTTAACCACTGCGCCACGACGGGAACTCCTGTTGTTATTTTTTAATAGACTTTTTTTTTTGTCCACACCCAGGGCATGCAAAAGTGCTCAGGCCAGGGACTGAACCCATACCACAGCAGTGCTGAAGCCACAGCAGTAACAATGCCGGATCCTTAACCTGTTGAGCCATCAGGGAACTCCCTATCCGTGTTGTGACACTCTATGGTAGTTGTTCTTGACTGGGGCAATTTTTTTTTTAAGGACCACACCTGAGGCATATGGAGGTTCCCATGCTGGGGTCAAATCGGAGCTACAGCTGCCGGCCTACACCACAGCCACAGCAACTCAGGATCTGAGCCATGTCTGCCACCTGCACTGTAGCTCATGGCAACACTAGGTCCTTAACCTGCTGAGTGAGGCTAGGGATTAACCCACATCCGTAAAACCTGGTCCTTTTGTTTGTTTTCCGTTCAGAATTTGCATCAGGAACTGCTTCTGGCTACCCTAAGCCAATGGGACTTTGGGAGCTCACAAAATTGCTGAAAAACATGAGGACGTGGAATCTGCAGGAGCTGAGTGGGCTCCTGGGAACCGAACAGCAGTGGGAGTCAGGAATGGCTTTACAGGAATTCCCACGGTGGCCCAATGGGATCGGCAGTGTCTCTGCAGCACCAGGACACAGGTTCAATCCCGGCCCGGCACAGTGGGTTAAAGGATCCGGTGTTGCCTTGGCTGCAGCATAGGTCACAACTGCAGCTCAGATCTAATCCCAGGCCTGGAAACTTCCATATGCCTCGGGGTGGCCAAAAAAGAAAAGAAAAGAAAAAAAGGCTTCCTATCTGGACACACAATCAGGATAAGAACATTGAGCCTGTGACTCTTTCTTTTCTCCTTGATACTCATTCCACAGTCCAAACTCTAGAGGAGAGAGCCCAGTGGGGCACCTGGAGGACACAGGCCAAAAGCACCCAGCAGAGGAAGGGCCTGGCAAGAAATCTGCCCAGGGACTGCCTTAGCGTCCCTGGTGGGGAGCAGGCACCCACATTTCTCCCTCTGGCCACACAGAGAGCCGAGTCATTCCTAGAAGAACTCAGCACACTGGCAAGAAACAGAAAAGGACCCTGGGCAGCCAAAGACAGACAGACAAACACCCACTCTTCCCTTTCTCTCAAAGACCTGTCAGTTGTTTATTGTTTATCTGGGTTTTTTTTTTTTTTTCTTTTAAGGGCTGCACCTGCCACATATGGATGTTCCCCAGCTAGGGTTCAAATCAGAGCTGCAGCTGCCGGCCTACACCACAGCCAAAGCAATGCCAGATCCTTAACCCACTGAGTAAGGCCAGGGGTCGAACCCATATCCTCATGGACACTATGTCAGGTCCTTAACCTGCTGAGCCACAACGGGAACTCCTGTTTATTGCTAAATCACGAGTGAAGGATACAGCCAGTCTAGGGGCCCAGGGGCCATGCTGAGGCCGGAGCTGCAGGGCTTTTGAGGAAGGGGCCTGAGGGAATCCCCCCAACTCTTCCTTCTTGGAAGCAGGAGGGTCTATCTAAGCGGGTCTGTCCTCTCCCACTGGAGAACATTTCAAATAGATGTTGGGTAAATATCTCCAGAATCCCTGAACCAAAACAGCGTGTTCCGTGTAACACTCGTCCTGCAAGAAGCTTATCGTGCAAAGGCCAAGCAGCTCTGCAGAGTTTGTACAAATATCACCCTCAGCATAATGCGGATCCTCAGAGCCCCTGAGTAAGGAAACCACTCACGTCTCTAACCCAGTGTTCCCCAAACTGATCTGACCCAGGGATGCTTTTATAAAATATAATAAGCAGGGGAGGGAGAGATAAAGTAGGAGTTTGGGGTTAATATAGACACACTACTGTATGTAAAACAGGTAAACAACAAGGACCTACCGTAGCGCACAGGGAATTATAGTCAATATCGTGTAATCGCTTTTAGTGGAAAAGAATCTGAAAAAGAACATCGACGCATATGTACGTATAACTGAATCCCTCTGACGTACGCTTGAAACGATCACCGCACTGGAAATCAACTAGACCTCGATAACTTAAAAAATTCAATAAGATGAATGGAGGGATTGGCCCAGGGCCAACTCTACCCGGTGTTCTGTGACGATGGGAGAAGAGTCTGCAAGAGAATGGATGTGTGCACATGTGTCACTGAATCACTTTGTGGAGCGGCAGAATGTCTTACAAGGTTGCAAATCAACTATATGTCAATAAAACTTTAAAAAATGAAAAAAAAAACATAAAAATGAAAAACTCAGTAAGTATCCGGCATCCTGTTTAACGGGTAACCAATGGAGCCTCCTTAGGGAACTTGAGGCAGGAGTGTCCTTTCCGGGTCTACCCCCCCTCCTGCCCCCCCCTTCTCCCTCCCCCCATCTCACATCTGATTGGTTCCCACCATCCTGAGAAGGGGGAGCTCAAAGCACGGAGGGCGGAGGAAACGTGTCAGACAAAGCACACATTCTTTGAAAAGAATCCGTTAACCTCATTTGGCAAATTCCTCACTTTCTTTAACTGTGTCCAAGATCAGAGGAAGTCAAGGGTGGGGGACTAGAAATTTAACTGAGGATGAAATGCAATCACTTCATTTCTTTACACTGGTTGCCTGAATTTTATCTTCATTCCCACAGTGGGTGACTTTGAGGCTGGAGACGTCCACACAACGCTGGAGCCCCCCTCAAAATGTGGGAAGACCTTGGACCACTCTCCTCTGAACTAAAGACAAGGGCTTTGGCCAGGCCAATCCTGCTTCTCCACGGTCCTTCAGAGAATGTTGGCCTCCTAGAACCCGCAGCAGTCCCGGCAAGGAGGGAGGGGAGAGAGCACCCGGCTGCCCTGAACCACTGACTGCAGCGGCTTCAATTAAGCGCAGGGGTGTGGAGGCTCAGGGCCAGCTCGGGAACCCCCGTGCCTCCCCTCTTGCCTGCCTGTGAAGGGCTCATTACTGAGATGGCAAAATCTTACTCTGGCTTTAGACGCGTTCTTCCAACTTAAGAAAGGATTACTGTGTTTTTGATATCACAATTAAAATGGATCCGTAGGGAGAAATCATGATTGATCCTTGAACTCCTGTGCTGATCTGTTGAAAGAGCAAAAATAGGCCTCGAGCAGAAACCCTGAACCACTGAGATCAATATCAGAGCCCTGCCAGTGCCATGGCTGCAGGCTTCCTGGGCAGGATGAGGCTGGCAATTAAAGGAAGGGGCTTGGTGGGAGTTCCCGTTGTGGCTCAGTGGTTAACAAATCTGACTAGCATCCATGAGGGTGCAGGTTCAACCCCTGGCCTTGCTCAGTGGGTGGGAGCCACTAGCCTGGGAAACTCCACATGCCGAAGGTGCGGCCCTAAAGACAAAAAAAAAAGTACCACTAAAGGAAGGGGCTTGGCGTGAACACCTCACCGGGGACATGTGACCTTGACTGCCAAGTGAACAAACAAGTGTCCTTGGGGCTGTCAACACCCTCACCGCTTCTTTGGCAAAAATGTCTGCAAGGACCTCAGCTACCAAGACAAAAGCCATCTTGCTAAATTGAAACAAAGCGCAGTGAAACCAGGTTGGCCATGGAAGAGTGATTTTTCTTTTTTTTTTCTTTTTTTTCTTTTTGTCTTTTGTCTTTTTAGGGCCACACCTGCGGCATATGGAGGTTCCCAGGCTAGGAGTCGAATCGGAGCTACAGCTGCCGGCCTATGCCACAGCAACGCGGGATCTGAGCTGCATCTGCGACCTACACCACAGCTCACGGCGACCCTGGATCCTTGACCCGCTGAGCAAGGCCAGGGATCAAACCTGCAACCTCATGGTTCCTAGTCAGATTCGTTTCTGCTGGGCTGTGATGGGAATTCCCGCTTTTCTATTTACTAACTGAGATACACTGGTTATTTTCATTTCCAAAGAATGAAATCCCTTTAATAGGCCTCACGGCTGATGAGAAAAACCTCAGTGTGGTCCATGTTGGTGAAACAGCAACACAATAGCACCTGATCTTCCGCAAAAGGAAACGTGCAAGGAAGAATCCTCTCTGTGCCTCTTGTCTCTGGGCCTCCAGTTCTGAGGCCAGACTGCAAGTCCAGAGCTGTGGCTACTCCCCTAGAGGCCTGGGGGAGAGGATAATCCACCTTTAAAAAGAGAAAACTCACGTACAGCTCATTTCTGCATTTTGGCAGTGACAGATAAAGAGGCAGAGGAAGCCTGATGGCTAAGTTTACACACCACTGTTTTTCTTGGCTCCCCCCCGGCAAAGAGAAAACCAGGACCCCAGCTGCTTGGCAGAGTGTGTTTCCACGTCAGTGTGAGGATATCTGGTTTATTTCTGAACGTGCTCGGCTAGTTTTCTCTATCGAAGTTAGCACGTGGCTCTTGGAAACATACATGGAATTCTACCCAATCGCTAAAGCCCACGTCTGTTCCCATCATGAAGAAAGCTCCTCAGGGTGGGGCATGACACCTCCGTCGGCGGCCACTTCTGCGGCCGCGATTCCAGCCCCGACGGCCTGGGTCCCTCCTCTACTCGATGCGTCGGATTGGACAGGAGCTCTCTGAGCATCCCCTTGACGTCCACACTTTTGGGGGCGGGGCAGTCTTCAAATGTCCATTTACTGCTTTTTTTTCTTTTCTTTTAATGATTTTTATTTTTTCTATTATAGTTGGCTTATAGTGTTCTGTCCATTTTCGATTGTACAGCAAAGTGACCCAGTCACACACACACATGTATGCACTACTTTTCTCACCTTATCCTCCATCAGGCTCCATCACGAGTGACTAGATATAGTTCCCTGTGCTAGACAGCAGGATTGTTTATTGTGCTAAATTCAAAACGTCTTGTGTTTTATTTATTTATGCATTTTCAGGGCCCTCCTCAAAGTTGGCACCCATTAGATGCTGGGTGGATGGGTGAATGTTTGGATGGATGGAAAGAAGGAAGGAAGGAGGAGGGAGAGAGGGAGGGAGGAGAGTTAGGGTTGGCTGGCTGCATGCCACGCTTCTCACGGTGTTGTGGGTTCCTCATTGGTGGAGAACCCAGCGGCCACAGGGAGCCCTCTGCTTGAGTCTGGACTGTCCCGGGAGCACCCTATGGGGAGGGGGGGGGCTGGTCTAGCAAGAAGTCAGCTTGTGGCTGAGCATCATTAGCTCCTGCCTCTCGGCTCTGAGAGCAGCTCAATCATAAGTAACCTGGGACAGATGTGGCTGAGTGGATGGTTCTGGACACTCTGCCATCACCGCGCCTAAGCTGGGTATCTCCCTGGCCACGTGCCATCGCCCAGTCCCTGCAGCTTCCCTGAGACCCGCCTCACCTACTCAGCCCTTTCTGCTTTCCTCTTAGACGGGGGGTGGAGGGTGGGGGTGGAGCTGGTGGCCCCAGGTCATGACAGTGCCTTCTAGACACCAAGCCGCTGCCATGGTTCCCCCGCCGTGTGTGGCAGCACCCCCCCACCCACCATGCCCTCCATCCCAGGGCATGCCTGGCCTCTGAGAACACCCCTGATTGGCCTTCGTGTAGGAAGCTGCGGTGTAAACCGAATTCCTCACCACACAGCGGACCCAGAAATTAAGATTCCAGACACGAGCCAGTGTTCCATGTAGTTCCATCCTCTCTGGGCTCGGGACGCAGAGGCAGTCTCGAGACGTGGCATTTAGGGACCCCACTGCTCATGAAGGCTGAAGGCTGATTTCTGCAGCATTAATTTCCCATCATTGACCTCTCCCTGCATTAATTGTTAAGGGTGAAAACGTCTGTGATGACAGCTTCTTCGAGGCTAATTCTGTCTTTTGGCCCAGGGAACAAGAAGCCTGGTTTACGCCAGAGGCAGGCCCCCTCTGGCCAAGATTTCCGAGGAGCCGCGTCTGATGGACACATGCTAATGAAGGCGGAACATCTGGCCGGAGACCGCCTCCCGCCCCCTCCATCAGACCCCTGCTTCATGCCCGGCACATCTCAATTACCAAGAAAAGCCTGCGCTGAGACAAATGACAGGTGTTAAAGGCAGAAGCGGGAGGTGCCGCTTCCAGCTGCCCGACAGATGTAGACTTCTGAAGGCATCTATTCTTCATACGACGGCTTGAAAGGGGGAAAGTTTTCAAAGTAATTTCAAATTCCACAGATTTAAAATTTGAGTCCAACTTTATCAGAACAACGGATGCTCATGAGGGAGGCGAAGCCATTTGTAGAAAAATGGGCTTATAAATAATAGGGGCTACGCATGCTTTGTATTCCGCGTGGATACAACATCCTTTCCCATTAGTAAATCCACATACTTTGTATTCAGCAAAGAAAGGAGCCACCAGCTCTGCAGAGCTCTGCCCAGGGACGGAGCCAGGCAGTGCGGGGTTTGATGAATGCCAGCAGCAAGGCAAAGTGTGTGGGGGCAGGGGTCGAGGACCCCAAAGACTGTCTATGAATTTCACTGCGTGAGAGTCTCCTGTATGCATCCAGCAACTTCCCTTTGAACTTGCAAATGTTCCCCAGAGCTTTATCTTACGTGGACTAAATGACATTGTTCACCCTTCTTAAAATATAGACAATAAAAATAGCCATGGCCCCTGTGCACGCTGGGTGCTAGGCATGGTGCCAGCATGACTTTGTTTAATCCTTTCAATGAGCCTGTGAAGCAGGGACTACCAGCATCCCATTTTAATAACAAGAAACAGGCCGAGGAGCTTTAATCCCTGGAGCCCTTGCACAGAACCAGCTTTATGCCAAAGACCTTCATTCAGCCAAACTTGACGGGACACCTACTGTGTGCTGAGCCCCGGAGATGCTAGGATGAAGGGTCCCATGGGACCCAGTGTGTCTCCCCTGTGGGGAAGCAGAAGAGGAGGGAGAAGTGACGGCCCCAAGTGGGATGGCCGGGGCAGGACTCCCAGACACAGCCGAGTGAGCCTGGGGTTAGGTCAGCTGAAGCCCAGCAGTGGGAGAAGAACACGGAGTGAGGACAAAGAAG
Organism: Phacochoerus africanus; assembly: GCF_016906955.1. Classification (NCBI taxonomy): domain Eukaryota; kingdom Metazoa; phylum Chordata; class Mammalia; order Artiodactyla; family Suidae; genus Phacochoerus; species Phacochoerus africanus. Next base: position 136,253,265 of record NC_062558.1, read on the forward strand.
AGAAGGAAGCAGAGTCTTTTCTGAAGTTTGTCTGAAAGTCAACCATCCCATTGACCGCCCGCCCCAGCTCTGCAGCCGCCCCCTGCCCTGCCCCAAGCACATGGGGACAGGGGGCTGACAGGAAGCTGCTTCAGAGCAGCCCAGCCAAGGTTCAACCTGACACTGGGCAGTGCTAAGATCTGGGCAGGTGACAAAACCTCCATGTGTCCATTTCCTGGCTTCTGGACTGGAAGCGATCATCAGACAGAGAACAGACTAGGGGTTACCAGCAGGGAGACGGGAAGGAGGACCAACAGAGGGGAGGGAATTAAAGGTACAAACTAGTTTGTATAAAGTAAGCTTTAGGGAAATATTACGCAACACAGGGAACGTAGCCAATATTTTACAATAACTATAAATGGAGCATCATCTTTGAAAATTACGACTCGCTGTGTGGCACACCTGTAACTTACATAAGATGGTCCCTCAACTATAACGCAATGAAAAAAATTTTGTCAAGATGATCATGAGGGAGGAGTTCCCGTCGTGGCGCAGTGGTTAATGAATCTGACTAGGAACCATGAGGTTGCAGGTTCGATCCCTGGCCTTGCTCAGCGGGTTAAGGATCTGGCATTGCCATGAGCTGTGGCGTAGATTGCAGACGCGGCTCGGATCCCACATTGCTGTGGCTCTGGCGTAGGCCGGTAGCTACAGCTCCCATTAGATCCCTAGCCTGGGAACCTCCATATGCCGCAGGTAAGGCCCTGGAAAAGGCAAAAAGACAAAAAAAAATAGATATATATGATCATCAGAGAGTTCCCACTGTGGCGCAACTGGATTGGCAGTGTCTCGGCAGCACCAGGACGCAGGTTCAATCCCTGGCCCAACAGTCAGTTCAAGGATCCGGCGCTGCCACAGCAGCAGCGCAGGTTGCAACTGACTCAGATCGATCCCTGGCCCAGGAATTCCATATGAGGAGGGGCACCCCAAAATGAAAAAAAAAATAAATTAATTAAAATTTTAAAAATAAGACGATCATCAGCCCCTCCAGAGGTATGGAGAGGGTGGAGGAGACGCTTCGTGTGACGGGAATTTCTCCATCCCCTGCTGCCTTCAGCCAAGCCTCGAGCAACATCTTTGGGCTCTATTTCCAACACCTACCTGAGTGCATCCAGTTCTCCGAGGCCACCACCCCAGCCACTGCTCTCTTTGGACAGCTGCTGCAGGCCTCGAACTCACCACTCCTGCCCCTCTTCCCTCATATCATTGCCAGAGAGCCAGTGCGAAGCAGAAGGAGCTGCAGGCCCCCAGCCGCACGCACGCCCTCCCAAGCCTCTGCCAGGGCCCTGCACTTTTTGTACCTGTCATCCTGTGTCCTGTTTCTTAAACGAGTTTGCCCAAATCATACAGGCTTTAAGCCTCACCACCTCTGAACCCGCTCCAGCATGCATAAGTCGTCTTGTCACTAAGCTGTGTGAATTTCAATAGCATCCTTTTTTCAAATGCTTTAGTTGCTTCTGCATTAAACAGAAAGGCCACCTGTGGGAGCACAGCCCTCTGGACTCTGCCTGACCCACTTCCTGACCCACCCAGCCAGTCACTTCTCTCACCACTCCCTCAGTGTGAGCAAGCCACAGCGGGTCTCCTTTTGGCTCCTTGAATGCACCAGGCTCTTTCCTTCCTCAGGACCTTTGCACATCCCTCCTCCTCTGCGTGAAACACTGCCACCCCCCTCGCCCCCCAACACACACAGTCTTGAGCCTAGTATGGCAGGACTTTTGCTGAGTCAGAAGTCACGTGCAGACAGGATGTAGGACATTCTAGGGCCAGGAGACGCCTTGGAGAGGGGACAGCAGTGTCTGCCTGACATGCAACGGCACACAGGGCAAGGAGGTCACCAGACCCCCACGAAGTGCTTCCAAGCACAGGCCAGGGGTACAGGTCTGATCCATCCTTGGTGGCCTGCCAAGGTGGCCAGAGACAGGGATAAAGTTGGCCATAGAAGGTGTGGGGCCAGGGGCTCCTGTATACTGAGAGGAGAGGGCTCCTTGTCTGGGATAAAGCTGCAGAGATAAAGAGGGAGGCAGGTAGGGGTGGGCGGATCGGGTGACCCGCTGTATATGTCACTAACAGGTGGAGAGCTGCCACTTTCCTGGCGTGGCAGATGCGCAGTGAACACCCAGACCTCAGCCCATAGGTGGTTCTTCCGTCAGCACGCCCCACCTCAACCACCATCTCTCTCCTTCCCCCCACATACCGCTCAAACAGAATATTTCAGAAAGTGAAATATGGATGTTCCTATCGTGGCTCAGTGGAAACGAATCTAACTAGCATCCATGAGGATGCAAATTTTATCCCGGACTCGCTCAGTGAGTTAAGGATCCAATGTTTCTGTGAGCTATGGTATAGGCCGCAGCAACAGCTCAGATTCTGCGGTGCTGTGGCTGTGGTGTAGGCCAGCGGCCACAGCTCCGATTAGACCCCTCGTCTGGGAACCCCCATATGCCATGTGTGCAGCCCTAAAAAGACAAAAAAAAAAGAGAGAGAGAGAGAAAGTGAAACATAACATAGCCCATAAGCATCTGTATTTTGAAGAGTAGGTGGGGAGAGGGTTGGTATCCTGAATGCTAATTTAAAAATCAATGCTTAGGGTTAGGGTTAGTCACTACTCATCCAAGAAATACAAATCAAAATCACCATGAGATTGTCACCGCACATCTATTAGGATGGCTCTTAAGAAGAAAAAAAAACACAAAAGACAAGGGTTGGCAAGGATGTGGAGAAATTAGAACTTTTGAACATTGCTACTGAGAGTGCAAAATAGTGCAGCTACTATGGAATACAGTAGGGGGGGTCCTCAAATATAAGTACTGAAATCAGAATCTTTTTTTTTTTTTTTTTTTTAAGAGCTGTATCTGAGGCATGTGGAGGTTTCTAGGCTGGGGGTCGAATCAAGCTGCCGCTGCTGGCCTACAGCCCAGCAACTCAGAATGTGAGCTGCGTCTGTGACCTACACCACAGTTCATGGCAACGCTGGATCCTTAACCCATGGCATATGGAGGTTCCCAGACGAGGGGTATAATCGGAGCGAGGCCAGGGATTGAACCTGTGTCCTCATGGATACAAGTCCAGTTCATTATCACTGAGCCACAACAGGAACTCCTGAAACCAGGATCTTGATGAGATATCTGCCTTCCTATGTTCATGGCGAGCTCCATTCATGACCACCAGCACATGGAAACCATCCAAATGTCCATTAGCAGACAAACGGATAAAGAAGAAGGTGATCTGCACAGACAACGAAATATTATTCAGCCCTGAAAAAGAAGGGAATCCTGCAAGGTGACAACATGGAACAATCTTGAGGTCATTTTGTGAACTAAGCCAGCCACAGAAAGACAAATACTGCCTGATGCCACTTATGCAAGATGCCTAAAGGGGTGCAGCTCATAGACTCGGAGACTGGCGCAGGCATAAAGTTTCAGTGAGATGAACAAGGTTGCATCTCATCATTAAGAAAGCACCGCACGCTTGGAACGTTTGCTTGGAGGGTAGATCTCATCTTAATGTTCTTATCACAATAAAATAAAGTGTTCAGTGTTTAGGGTGAGTGTGGTACATGCATTACAACGATTCCTCAGAACAACCGTGGAGGGAGGTAGTACCCTTCCCGCCTCACAAACTGTGAAGCTGAGCCTCACAGCGTCAACCCATCCCTTGTCCAAGAAGGAAGAGTGGAAGAGCCGGGATTCTCCAAAACCTCCTGGTTGACCCCAATCTTGCCGCAGAAGGCAGAAACTGTATCCTTTGGCCCCCATGTTAGTTCATGCTCTGAAGCCATGTCCCCAACCTTGTCACCTACAGAAGCACGGCTTTCTGGAAGGGCAGCCCCTGATCCCCAGCGTGGCTGGCTTTCAAAGCTGTCCAGGATCAGGGCTTGGCCAATCTCCCCAGGGCTGCCCGGCTCGATGCTTAATCACCCTCATAAACTGTCTCCTCTGTCCCATGAAAAGAACAAATCAGACTTAAGCACACGCCAGGCATTAGAGAAGAGCCCCCATTTGGAGGTGAGTCGGTAGCTGGAGGCCTTCTAGGGCCGGTGGGAAGGAGCGAAAAAACTATGAACGGAGGGTCATTAAAGTAAAGCTATTTAATCCCGGAAGAGGACTGGAATGTTAAAAGCACCATCCTATTACAAAGGCTTGCTTCGTCCCATCTTCCAGTTCAAACTCAGGGCGCAGTCCCACCGCTTCTATCTTCGCGGAGGGCCCCAGGGGCCACATCTGCTCCGGCTCAAAGGCACGAAGACCAGGGCACTGGGGAGAGCCATCAAATACAGCGGGGACGGAGGAACCCCAGGGCAGATCACCAAGGAAGCAGGCGATGTCTCCAGGTGAAAACGGCCCACCCACCGCCATAACCTGCACATCCCACGGCCCCGGGTAACTGTGAAGACTCAACGATCCCAGGAAAAGTGACCAACTTCCATTCAGATGGTCCGTGCTCTCCCTCCAGCCCGGTGGACCACGGCAAGGATCACGTCCCCACGCCCGAGTGGGCCTCCGGAACCCCTCCGCAGAGAGGCCTGCCTGGGCCCATGTGCTCACCGCTCCCTGATGGGCCACGGCACCTCTGCTTCTCCATCGGTTTGACAACGTGGCCTCCTAGCAGATTCCATTTTAGGAAAGCGTTCCATTTTTTTTTTTTTTTCAAATGATATTAAAAAACTGCTGGAAGGAAACTCAGCCTTCTGTGGTCAAGGCAGTTTGTGCAAAACAGAAACATCACAGCTGAAGCTCTTAAAATCTGATTCAGGAATTGTCTCCTCAGCCAGAGGTCAGACAGTGGCCTTATCAAATACCAGCCTAAGGGGAGAAAGTTCCAGAAGCCTTTATAAACCTAAGGGCTCCTCATGTGCCAAAGCAGGCCTGTAACATGAGGCCGAGGCCCTTTCAAGGACAAGGGCACCTTTGAAGAAGCCACATCTTCCCTGTGTCCTGCTTGAACTCGGGAGTTTGCACTGCGACACGGGAGTCTTTGGCCTTCCGTGGAAGCTGGGAAGGGGTGTCAGCCCTAAGTTTCCTTTGGTGGCACTGGTGGCCTCCCGGGCTCCTTACAAGCTCTCGCTCAGCCAGGCAGGTGCTCCCCCTGCTCCTGCATCTCATCCCCTGCGCTGAGGGCAAGCTGTCAGCCACCAACCCACCGCCCAGAGAGAGTGCGAGAGAGAAGCAGTTTAGGAGGTCATCTGCTCACGAGCCGAGGCTTCACAGCGATGCTCTTACGTCCAGATGGGGTTTTTTACCAAGCCGTAAAATAGGCAATGAGCGTAGACAGGTTCGCTTTGTTTGGAGGCTGCTTTACTCAGATCCCCGGGCCTCCGCCTCAGTCACATTATAGCTGCCAGATACCTGGTCCTTTTGGACTGAAGAGCTGGACAGGCTCACGTGATCACAATACTAAAACCACAGTAAGCTTCAAAATTCCATTTAATTCCAAGTGTCACTTGTCAATGTATGTTGCCTTTGTTTATATCCTTTTTTTTTCCCCAAAAAAACTCTTTTCTTTAGCTGGCCAGCTGGGTGCAAAAGATACCCACCCCCCCCAAAAAAAATACCACTCTATCTTTTAATGAAGTCTGTGTTCTCCAGGCCTTATTAACAATATTTCACCCAAACCAAGCCGTATTCTGTGCAGCGGGGCCCACAAGACGTCAGGAAGGTGCCTTCTCTTTGCAGCCTTTCTCCAATAACATACAGCCCTGAGAAGGAGCGTGTGACTTCCAGCAACGCTCTCTGTTATTTCTCTCTTGGGGGCCCTTGATATACAGCTAGCAATTAATAAGGAAGGAGAAACCAAGGAACCTCTGTCATGTAAAGCATCCTGAAATCGCGCCAATAGTAACGGCTAAGTACTAGGCAGACCTCTGCACAGGCCGGGGCTCAGGGCTCTGGGGCCAGGGAACCCCAGCAGGTGTGATGACATCAGAGGAGGAGACAGACTCCATGGGGTCGGGAGAGAGGGTGGGATCCGTTCAGAGCATTGGAGAAAGAAAGCAGAAAGGGAATCAGACACAGCGCCTCGGTGTCTCAGTGTCATCTCAAAGTCCTTTTGATGTTGGCTGTGGTGCTGTGTCTGATTTCCGGTCCCTGAGGCTCTCCAGGTTCCAGGGGTGGCTGACTTCCTTCCTCCAACCAGCCAGTTTATCCCCCCGATAGGTGTTTGTGGGGGCACCTAGGCTTGGCACAGGGGCCGGCAAGCAACGTCTAAGCTCCTGTGCAACTCAGTCTGGACGAGGAGCCAGATATTCATCAAGCACAAATAAGCAGAATGCGATGGTGACAAGGACAGCAAAGGAGAGGAAGGTGGATCCCAGGTCCCTGAGGTGGGCTTGGTCTTGAGATCAGGGATGGCTTCCTTGGACCTGCGGGTGAGGATCTGTAGGCTGAGTCAAAGTCACTTAGGGGGAACGGAGCAGGTGGCATAGCTCAGGCAGAGGGATCAGCTCACACAAGGATCCCACAGCAGAGGGCACGTGGAGAGCAGAGGAGGAGCAGAAAAAGAGGGAGAGGGAGGTGGTGGAGTTCAGGGGCCAGTGCCTCCAGGGCCTCTGAGATCACAACAAGATCTGTCTTTGATGTAAGAGCCATTGAAAGGCACGGGAAGGTTCTCAGCAGGGAGGGGTGTGCCCCCACCTCATTCTGTCTATAGGTGGCAACTTGACAGAGAAAGCACAGACTAGTGCAGTAGACCAACCAACGTGGCAGCAGAGATGAAGGAGGTGGGTCCCAGAGATGAAGAGGAGGTAAATCCCAGGGATGTGGTCATGGACTGGACAAGGGAGTATGAGAAAGGCAGAAAGACTCCGGGGTTTCCAGCTTGGCCAGCCAGATGGATGGTGGCCATTCCTGAGATGGGACAGCAATCCTGCATTTAGGGAGGCAGCAAAATGGACAGAGGCTCCCACACTTTGAGGGGGCATGAACTGGAATTGAGGGTCGCTCTCCTCATTCCCCTTTCTAAGACTGAGACACACTGGCCCCCAGGGACTGTCCACTCACGTCCACCCCAGCATCTGACTGCCTCAGATCTGGAAGCTGTTCTTTCGTCTTTGGTTTGCAGGAGGCAGTAACAGCGCTCCCGTGCCTCTGAGAGGAGGCCGTCAAATCTCGCTGGCTGCGGCGCCTTCTGACACAGGGCCACACGGCTGGGAAGTCTTCCGCTGAGCTCTTGGTACATGGTAGCACCAAGTATTTTTAAAATCAGATTATGTACCAGGTGATGGGCAAAGACGAAGCTAGAGGCAGAAACTCACGGGGAGGGGGGGGGAACGTTGCTGATTGCACTATTCGTGGGCGATTGCAGCAACACTGAGGGTCGAGACCCAGGCAGCCGCTGAGCACAATTCCGGAGGGGATGTGAGTAGCACCACTGGTCATCAGAGAACAGACAGGGACCGTCCCATACGCCCCTGCAACAAAGGCATCTTGGTCTATTTTCTTTCCAATAACAGTCGACACAAGTTGGCACAGCTGACCCACACGTGTCTCTTTATGTCTTGCTCAGAAAGCAGGACAAAATGTTCTTTCTTCTCCAGGGAAAAGAGAGTTGTGCTGCTTTTTCCCACCTCCCTCTTGTAGAACAGAGTGGAAGCGGGGGTGGGAAAAGCACCAAAAGACGCCACAGAAGCCACTCAGGTGGAAGGCTGTCCCTCTCACAAAGGAAGCTGACTCACAGGACGGGTGCCTCTCCTGCAAAGCCCCAGTAAGAATCTTGGCAAAATCTAAAAAGAGAGGCTCTCCCCTCAGCGGCTATCCCAGGATCCAATGCCCAGCCTGCTTGGCACAATCTGGTAGATAGCTTCCACCAGCCAGTCCCTGCGCTTGGGGACACAGAGATGAATGGGACAAGGTCCCTGCCCTCTAAACCACTGTCTCAAAGGGAAAAAAGACAAATCTCCAAGGGAAACAAGAAAGCCCTGGAAGGACGATGATGGTGGAACAGGCAACGCCCTGGGGTGGATGGGGGTGGGCATTGATTCAGGGAATGCATCTGAAAAAGGAAGGATTTTTCTCAACAGAAATCTATAGAGGTGAGTTTCAGGAGGTTCTCTCCACAGGCAAGGAGAGATGTAAGCAAGTGCTACGTACAGGTGCTATGACTGGAGAAAAGTCTAGAAGGATGGACTAGAGCTGGAGGGGTGGGTACCAAATGCTGAGGACTGAACTGCCATTTTGTTTTTGTTTTTTTGTTTTTGTTTTTGTTTTTGTTTTGTTTTGTCTTTTTAGGGCTGTAACCACGGCATATGGAAGTTTCCAGGCTAGAGGTCAAATCAGAGCTGCAGCTGACAGCCTACACCAGAGCCACAGCAATGCCAGATCCTTAAGCCACTGACTGAGGCCAGGGATCAATCCCGCATCCCCACAGTCACTGGTCAGGTTTGTTACCGCTGAGCTACAACGGGAACTCCTGACCTGACTTTTGACCAGAGAGGTTGCTTTGATTAAAGACACTCTTAAACACAGCCCTCATCCCCCACCCCGCATGGGCAGGGAAGACTCTATAATAAGGCAGATAAGTGCAGCATGTTCAAAACAGCTCCATAAAATAATAATCCATATCACTCTACTCCCACAATTAGAGCCTTAACAAAATAGTTTTTTTCAGAGAAAACAAATAGACCAATTTGGAGTCTCTCAAATGAACTTATTTATGAAGCAGAAACAGGCTCACAGACATAGAAAACAAACTTAAGGATACCAAAGGGGAAAGGGGGGGGGATAAAATAGGAATTTGGGATTAGCAGACCCGCGCTACTGTGTATAAAGTAGATAAATAACAAAGACCTACTGTACAGCACAGGGAACTCTAGCCAATCTCGTATAATAAACCATAATGAGAAAGCATCCGAGAAAGAACAGGTATACGTGTGTAATGGAATCACTGAGCTGCACCCCTGAAAGGAGCACAGCATTGGGCATCACCTCGACTTCAATTAAAGCAAATAAATAAATAATAATTTGGTGTCCCTCCTATGCCTCGTTCACAGAGAAACTGCAATTACAAATGACTTCCTGGAGCGAAAAGGGAGGCAGCTCACATCAGATCCAAGGGGGGTGGTTAGGATATAACAGAACACGCCTTCTTCAAGGCAAGGTCAAGGGTATGTTTCACTAGGGCAACTGACTGTTTCACGCTATGAAATAATTTTGAGACTATGATTATGAAGGCAACAAATCACCGGTCTTGTAAAAGCTGGGATATATGGACAATTATCCTCGTGTGTTAAGTAGAAATATAATTACTTCACCCAATTCATCCATCAAGACCCACCCTTTAAAAACTGCCAGTTACAAAGGTCAGGCTTAACTGATCAGAAGGGAGAAACTTTCATGCGTCCCACCTTCCTTCCTAAGCCACGTGAATTAGTCATAGCAACATCCCAGGGACCTTCAGCAGGTCCCTTTATATCCAGCTCCTGTAAGTGATTTTCCCAGAAATGGCAGGTGTGGACACCCGTCCCCGCAATCCTTCCTAGATCCTCAGGTCAAGCAGTCTCATCGGGAGGCAGGTAGCACCGTGACGGAGAAACGGTAAATGGAATCGTTTTACAACGCACAGAATGGAAATTTGAAAGGGGCTTCCTACCTTCCCCTGATTTTGAAAACAGATGTGAGTTTGGGCAGCAATAGTCACATCCTTTCTACATTGTTTTTTTTCTCCCTTAGTGTTCGTTTGGATCCTGCTGATTAAATTGAAATTTTACCCAGGCCAACAGAGTTCAAAAGTCTTGCCAAAAGGACAATTCCACCATAAGAAATAAGCTCCTGGCCCTTCCCAGGGCTGGACTGTCCAGTGACCGGGGCAGTGAATATTGGCATTGTGCCAGTGAAGGAAACAAAAACGAAAATTCAGAGATGACGTTCAGTTCAGATTTCCGGCATATGTGCTCTGAACCCCGTTTGGACCAAATACCCACTGATCTAGCTTCCAGAACAGGGGCTACCACCCACCTCACTGAGGTTTACAGCAGCCCCGTGGACATAGGAGACTCCTCAACCACCGTTATCTAGGATGGGGGAGCGAAGAGACGTGTTCAAAAATACAGGACGAATGGAGGGCAAAGACAATACTGGTGCTGGACCTCGACTGAAAACACAAACACAGGAGTTCCCATCACGGCGCAGTGAAAGTGAATCCCACTAGTATGCATGAGGACATGGGTTCGACCCCTGGCCCTGCTCAGTGGGTTAGGGATCCGGTATTGCTGTGGCTGTGGTGTACGTCAGCAGCTGTAGCTCCAATCAGACCCCTAGCCTAGGAACCTCTGTATGCTGTATGTTGGGCCTTGAAAAGAAAAAAGGAAAGAAAGAAAGAAAGAAAGAAAGAAAGAAAGAAAGAAAGAAAGAAAGAAAGAAAGAAAGAAAGGAAGGAAGGAAGGAAGGAAGGAAGGAAGGAAGGAAGGAAGGAAGGAAGGAAGGAAGGAAGAGAGAGAGAGAGAGAGAAAGGAAGGAAGGAAGGAAGAAAGAAAGAAAGGGAGGAAGGAAGAAAGGAAGAAAGAAAAGAAAGGAAGGGAGAAAGAAGACACAAAACCTGAGAGCAGGTGAGCAGTTCCCAGGCCAGTTCTGCTCCCCAGCCCTTGCTTGGGGTTCTTTAGGCTTTGAGGCCCACCTTCTTCCCACCTCACACACGCTCCTGCACTCACCTCAGCTGTTCTCCCGTTTCTCATGGGACCCGCCTGTAAATGATGGTTGTGTCGAGATGGGTAACGCTGAGCTGTCTCTTGATCTCCACACCAAACTTCCAGTTGCCTCCTAGGCATCTAGCATAGAGGGCCTGTCCCACAGACTCGACACGGGCCTTGACTCCTGAATTTCCCACCCCAGTGATGGTAGCGCCACCTGCCCCGGCATCTTCATCTTCAACATTGTTCTCCCCTCCGTTATCCAACAGCCTGTAGATATTTCTGCCATTTGCTCCAATGGGTCCCCATCCCCTGCCCCCATCTGAGCCTAAAACCCCTATCATCTCCTTCCTGGAATAGCAGAGTTGCCTTCCTGGAACCCAGGTCAGATCACACACTCCAGCAACTTAAGACTCTTTAATGGGTCCTCTTGGCCTCCTCAATACAGACGAAAAACGAAGAGGATTATTTATTTTGGCTCAAAACAATCTAAAAGCTTTCTATCCATTAAAACAACTTACCAAAGGGAGGTGGGAGGGCAGATAAATTAGCTGTTTGGGATTAACATATACTCACTATATACATAAAATAGATCATTGGCATTCCCACTGTGGCACAACGGGATCGGTGGCATCTCTTTAGTGCCAGGACTTAGGTTCAATCCCTGGCCCAGCGCCGTGGGTTAAAGGATCTGCCATTGCTGGCCAGGGAAGCCCATATCCCACAGGGCAGCCAAAAAAAAGAGAAAGAAAGGAGGAAAAAATAAATAAATAAAATAGATAATCAACAGACCTACTGTGTAACACAAAGAACTATGCTCAATATTCTATAATAACCTATAAGGGAAAAAAATCTGGAAAAAAATGGTAAATGTATATATATGTATAACTGAATCACTGTGCAATACTCCTGAAATTAATACGACATTGTAAATCAACTACACTTCAACACAAAACAAATAATTTTAAATTAAATCAAATAAACGCTTTCTAACAATTCCAGCTCTCTGAGCAAGTCGTGAGCTACCTTCACAAAGAGTCAGGCCCCCGTCCTCAGGACTCACCATGAGGCCTGCCTCCTGTACAGAGGCTTCCTCACTCCTACCTGGGAAGGAGGGAAAGGGATTTCAGGTACCAGGGAAAAGCTGGACGAAATGACTTCTACAGCCCTTGAGAGTCTGTGGTCCTTATGCCTTTGAGACATCAGCCTGGCCTGTGGACCTCGCTAGGAGAACTGCCCCCCTAGCCATAAGGCTGGAAGCCCGGGAGCCATGTTTCTGACGTCTGACCTTGTCTCCAACCTGAGGTGACTAAATCAGGATGGAGCCTGACAAGTTCCACCCAGAAGCAGGTGCTTCACATCAGACACCCAGCAGTACCACGGCTCTAAGTGAAGCTGCAACCCAGAGAGCCCCCTCGGTTCCTGTGCTTTCTGCAACCCGGGGGCTTGTTCTACAAAGCTCACTTGTTTCCTTACAATGGTTGTTCTTTCATCTGAAATCATATGTTTTTAGTTCTTGCAACCCCAACCCTGACCTAAAACTCTGCTCTCTGGGTTCCCAACGCCACTGAGAAGGTTGCAAGAAATCTCATCCTTTTTCCAGGCCCTTCTCAAGAGTTTGGGGACAGAGGGGTCTAATTTTTAGCAATCTCCTTGTTCTTTCCTGAGGGAGCCAGCTGGACCACAGAGAGGTCAAACAATAGGTGAGGCCCATGAATGACAGCACAGGCCCATTGTCACGGAAGAGATGTGATAAGCTCCCTCCTGGACCAGACTTTAGACAGGCTCCTCTGAGAGCTTCTCTTAACAAGGCTGCTATCTCCATCTACTGCCTTGGCCTCCAAGGCCCATGAATCCCGTTGAGTTTTAGAGAGAATCCTGCTTAGCTGGTTCCATGAGACTTTTCCTGACCAGTGATACCTAGTCAAGTTCTTCCCAGGAATTTTCCATCGCTGAGTCCCTCAGTCAGCCCGTCAGCTGGAGGTCCCCAGATGCCTGCCAAACTCAGAGCTGAGCTCAGTGCTGCACTCAAGTCTCTCCCCTACTGCAGTAGCTCAAATAAAATCTGTCTTGCCACCTTCAACAAGTGTCCAGTGCAATTTCTCTTTAATAGTTGGCAGTGACTTGTGGGAGGACCCGGAGGGCATGAGTGTCCCCTCAGAGAGGGAGGTTCCCACAGAAGCGTGGTGCCCACACACACACACTGACTCCAACAGAGACTCTTCTTCACCAAACTGGAGTCCGTCTCTGAGACTTCTTTTTGACAAGCTCTCCCTCTTGGGTTCTGTCCTTGGCCCATTTAACCCAAGTTTAGCAGGAATCCCAATTTAGAGAAAATCCCCCACTCTTGATATCTGATCAAATTCCTCATTCCCTACCAGTCGAGTCCCTTCAGCCCCAACTCCCCTTACCTCTGATGTTTCTTTTTAGACATCTTCCATCCACTGACACCCCTCCCCCTGATCTTTGGCTATAAATTCCCACTTTTCCTTGTATCTGACTTTGACCCCAGTCTCTCTCCCCTACTGTTAGGACCCCACCATCGTAGTCCCCCCGAATAAAATCTGCCTTATCCTCAACGTGTCATGAATGATTCTTTCTTTAACAACTTCTTCTGCCAGAATAGCCAACATTTAAGACCAGCTCTTAAGTGTTCTTCCAGAGGGAGTTCCTGCTGTGGCTCAGCAGAACAGATCTGACTAGTATCCATGACGAGGTGGGTTTGATCCCTGGCCCCGCTCAGTGGGTTAAGGATCTGGCGTTGCCGTGAGCTGTGGTGTAGGTTGCAGATATGGCTCAGATCTGGTGTCACTGTGGCTGTGGCACAGGCCGGCAGCTGTAGTTCCAATTCGACCCCTAGCCTGGGAAGTTCCATATGCTGTAGGTGCAGCCCTAAAAAGCAAAAATAAAATGAAGTAAGGTGTTTTTCTAGAATAGGAACTTTGCAAATACAGATATAGCCCCAAAAGGAGAGAAGGAATCCAGGAGGCCTGTCTCTCTCCTCAACCAGGGTGGCCTTGGGTACATTGCTGGCAGCCTGGACCCTTAAACTCTGCCCTCAGGGCCAGCCTGTCCTTGTTTCCTTTCTTTCTTTCTTTTCTTTTTTTTTCTTTCTCTGCTTTCTAGGGCCACACCTGTGGCATATGGAGGTTCCCAGGCTAGGGGGTCAAATCGTAGCTACAGCTGCCAGCCTACACCACAGCCACAGCCACGCCAGATCTGAGCTTTATCTGCAACCTACAGCACAGCTCACAGCAATGATGGATCCTTAACCCACTGAGCGAGGCCAGGGATCGAACCCGCATCCTCATGGATCCTAGTCAGGTTTGTTAACCACTGAGCCACGACGGGAACTCCCTGTCCTTGTTTCTAAGCGGCTAACCACCTCGTGAGCAGGCATTCCTGTCTGGAGAGCCAGAGCTGGCCCATCTGGAACTGACCTAGTCCTCAGGAAAGGAAGAGGAACCGAGCCTGACTGTTCTCCCGGCACCTCTGAGCACCCCCGGGAAACGGCATTCATTCTTCTCAATGTCTCCAAAGTCCCGGTGGGGAGCTGTGCTTCCTGAGCTCGCATTCTTGCCTCCAGAAGGCTTCTATCAGTGGATTCACATGCTTACTGCAGGCAATTTCTCAGCTAGGTATTTAAAGGATCCAAACTAAATAGCTGCCACTACTAAAGAATAAGCTTTTAAGCCATGCCTTGCGGGGGGGAGGGCTCCTGAAAGGATTAACTGGGAAAGCTCCTTTCAAATCACTTTTTTGTCTCGGGTTGACTGTGTCAGTTTAGGAAAGGATTTCAGATCCCCGATATCTTTGATATAGGCAGATGGGGAGGGGAAATGAAAAGGAAAGAGACCAAAAAAAAAAAAAAAACAAGAAAGAAAAGAAAAGGGAAGCTACGAATAGGTGTGGGTATAATCACAAACACACACACACACACACACACGTAAGCACATATATACCAGCTCATCAGCCCCATTTCCGAACAAAAATTCAAATGAAGATTAAAAGATAAAACTTGCTCCATGCAAAACAATTCTTTTAGAATTTATCTTTGCTAGAGTCTCTGAATTGAAATACTCTATTACCCAGCAGCCTTCAGACGAGACCATCAGAACATTTGACTTACACCCAAGTGATTTCTCTCATGAAGGGAAGGGAAAAAAGCTTGTTTTTGTGCCATTTATGTTAACAAACTTAACGCAGGTAGGAACAGGAAGCATCTCACCTAGTGTTTCTACGGCCGAGTGCCTATGACTTGAAGCTTCATTAAAAAAATGAGTTATGAATACAGATACCGCGCTGGATGCAAACTGCACCTGCTCGGGTCCTGAGAAGGGCCCACATTTGCCCCATCCTCACTCTGGGGGGAACGCTGCTCCACGCTGGCCTGACCTCCCCACCCCCACCCGACGATCCAGGGTAACCTCCCCTTCCTGAGGCCACCAATATTTCTTCTCCTTGTTTGCTTCTGCAGTGACTGCCGGCCTAAGAGCCTGTGTGTTTGGAAATTCAAATCAGCTTCAAATCTTGTCTGAGGCCCTGAGCTCTCATTTCATGTTTGTGGGGGGAGATGGCTCCAAAGCACATTTCATTATTAATAAAAATAAAGGAGGGAGAGGGGAAATAAAGGTTTGAAGGGAGCGCCACCCGGTTAGAGGCGAGTCCTTTACCTGCTTTTGAAAGACTCTCATTTCTTTCCCAGGCAGAGTGATCCTTGGGGCATGAGAAGAGCCGACTGTGGATCTGGAAAATAAACAGAAAGCTTCCCAGTTCTGTATGTTTGGGACCAGATCTATAATCTCCAATAATGTATATTACGATTTTTTTTTAAAAATCGAGAAATGTCCCTGGAATCTCTCCTTTTTCCCAAGAAAGAACTAGATGGTAATGAATAAACTTACATCTATTTTCTCCCGTGCTGAAATTCCACCAATGAATAAAGGGGGTGGTTTCTGATGACTGCAAAATGCACACGAAGGAGGCCGGCAGCAGGAAAAACGAATCACCCAACATGGATTTTGCCAGTAGATCAAAAAACCACACCTCCTATTTCTTTTCTATCCCAGCCTTGTGCTGAACCAGTGTTGAGCTAAAGTGGGACATTCAATACATAGTGATCCATTGATGAATCATGAGTAATCAAAGTTCACGAATTAGCCCTCAGGGCCCAATGGAAATAAAATTAATGTATACAAAAGCATTCAGCTGTCTGCCAGTGTGAGCAGGATGCTGACTTGCGTTGCCAAAAGACCGAGGTTTCAAGTTCATTCTGAAAGCAGTGGGCTGTGGGGGAGTCTTTGGGTTTGGATTTGTTAACTTCTCATCAGACTCCGGAGCCCCTCACTCCTCATGGGGTCTCCCGATACCCCTGCCCCGTGCCCTTCACCCCTCTGAGTACCCCACGGCCTTTCCCAAAGCTGAGGAATAACTCTTCAGACCCCTCTGCTGCAACCTCATCCGTATCTTCGTGGTGAGCCCCTAACTCAGAACCCGAGTTCCCTGCTTCGTCCCGGGGCCGAGTTAAGCTGTTTCGTGTTCACGTCCTGTTTTTGGCCCCCTTCACATCCCCAGCATCTGGGCAACCAGTGTGGGGATTGCAGAGCACCAGCTGACTCAGCCCCACAGCCCTCTGCAAACGCTTGGCTCCTCCGCAGCCTGGAACCGTCTTATACAGGCTCTAGGCACTACTCGTCCAAGAGTTCCCAACAGCAAGGGTGCTTCAGGAACCTCAGGTATCACCTTGACCCCGGGTCACAGTCCACAGGCATCCTGGAGAGACGTGACTTTGGCTCTCCTCTCTGATTTCATTGTAATCCCTTCGTACAGAAGACCAAGCTCTCCCTTGCCCACAGGACAGAGCATCAGAAGAAACCTGTGTGACCCCCGGGCCTTTGCACTTGTTGCATCTGCTCAGCCTGTTCTTTCCTGGTGCTCCTCCACATCCTGACCTGCTCGTGTCTCTCTCCAGACACCACGCTCAAAACCAGGTTTCCAATGTACAAGCTCTACCAGAAGCATTCTTTTCCCTCAGAGCACTCGCCTTGTTTGTAAATACACACCAACACGTGTGAATCTACAGCCGATGTCTGCTTCTCCCCTAAGACTCTAACCCCTCTGAGAATAAAATTATATTTGTCTGGCTTGCCAGTGGTTTCCTAACTCCTGTTTCAGGGCCAGACACATATCAGGCTCTCCATACGTATTTGCTGGTGGTGAGGGGGGAGGATGAAAGAATTGATCAACTAACTGATGAACACAAGCAAAGCTTCTCCCTCGAGTGAAATTGTGCACCGTGTCTTCAGAATCCCTTCTTCCATCTCCTTGGCGATAAAGCACCATCCAGGGTCCCCACTCTCCCCTCCCTCTTCAACTTTGCCCTCTTCAGTGTTTCTGACCACATCCAAATCCTCCTTTTTGTTCACTTTGTAAAATTGAAATATAGTTGATTTACGACGTTGTGTTAGTTTCTGGTGCACAGAAAACGGATTCGGTTTTATATAGATATATATCTTCTCATATTCTTTTCCAGTATAGTTTATCGCAGGATATCGAGTGGGGTTCCCTGTGCCACACAGTAAGTCCTTGCTGTTTATCTATTTGAGGTGCAGTAGTGTGGATCTGCTACTCCCAGCTCCTAATGAATCAGTCCCCGCCCCCTTCCCCTTTGGAAGCCGTAAGTTTGTTTTCTATGTCCATGAGTCTGTTTCTCTTTGGTAAATAAGTTCATTTGTATATAATTTAGGTTCCACCACCACCTTTCTTAACTTAAAAACCAAACGAAAAGACCCCCTCCACGCACACGTGCCACCTTCCCACTCGCCCCGGAGCTTCTTGACACAGACACACCCTTTGTCCCACCGCCTCGACCCCCACCTGGTCCCAAGTTTAGAACGGGCTTGATGGAGCCACTCTGTTCCATGACACGGAAATTCTTTTCCCTGGGTTTTTCAGGGCCCACCTTCCCGCCTTCCAGTGCCCAGCTCCAATGGATGGGCAGGACCCACAGCTCCTGTGGTCACATTTCCTAAGTATCTCCCTCTGCACCTCCGCCTCCCTCTCCCCACCACGTCCACGGAGGGCCTAGGGACTCTTGCCCAGGCTCACACTCTTGGCTTTCTAGTGAATTTAAGATAGTTAAAGTTATTGAGTTGTTTATCTGCCCTTGAAGTTTAGGAGTTCTCTATATATTCTGGATATAATTCTCTTATCAGACACACGATGTATAAATATTTTCTCCCATTCCATAGGCTGCCCTTTTACCCTGCTGATATTATCTTTTGATACACGAATTTGAAAAACTTCTCATAAATCCAATTTTCCTATTTTTTCCTTTTGCTGCTTGTGATTTTCTGAGTCATGTCCAAGAAATTACTACCAAATCCCATGTCTTGAAGACTTTGCCCTATGTTTTCTTCTAAGACTTTTCTAGTTTTAGGTTTTATACTTAGGTCTTAGATCCACTTTGAGTTAATTTTTTATTTTTGGGGGCCATACTCACAGCACGTAGAAGTTCCCGGGCCAGGGATTGATCCTGTGCCACAGCAGCGATAACGCCGGATCCTAGGCCACGAGGCCGCCAGGGAACTCCACTGGGAGTTCATTTTTGTACATGGTGTCAGGTAAGGATCCAGAGGAGTGGTCATGAAGTGACTCCTAACCAGTCCGTTCAAGACCTGGTCTCACCGCGTCTCTGAAGCCCTTGGTGTGTTAGGGAGCGAATGGCAACAATAGTTTAGCACAGCCACACAATCGGGGAGGGATGTAACGCCTCCTTCCCGCCTCTGCTCCCAGAAGCTGCTGAGTCTGGGGTGACACCGGGAGCCATGGCTGTGGGCTCATGCCTGCTGGGCGGCTACCCCCCTGGTTCCTAGGACAGCTCTGTGGGAGAAATGTAATTATCACTTCCAGTCTACAGAGGTGGAAAGGAAGGCAACTGCCAGAGTCACACACACACCCATCAGCCAGTGGAGGGGCACAGACTGGAGCCCAGGCCGTTCGGACGACTCCTTCCGAGGAGCAAACCATGGTGAGGACCAGGCGTGGGACAAGGATGGTGACACCTCACCATCACAGGAGATGTGCCAGTTCGTGACGCTCGTCCATACATCAGCCCATCTGGATCCTCCAACGTCCCTGAGAGGTGGCCGGAACACAGAGAGCTCCTCAATCCAAAGAAACCAAGGCCCGGAGAGGGTAAGAGACAGACATGCCCAAGAACAAGACGGCCGTCCCGAGCCTGGTCTGGGGGTGCGCCCACGCCACCTCACCCCTGGCCACCTCAGAGAGTCCCACCTTCCAGCGCGGACCCCAGCAGAAATTCCGTGGTCAAGTCTCACACCAGCTGGGCTGTTGGTCACACTGACAGCAAACTGATCTAGGAATTCCACCAGGAGTCAGCATCTATGCCCTGGCGAGATCTGAACACTGCAGGTACCTTAATGCCGGAACCTTCCATTGGTATCCGACTAAACGCTTTACAAAACCCCTTCCACCTTCTCTCAGTGGATCCTCCCAGGTCCTGCCATAATAGCTGTGCTCTAATGAGCACATATGTTATTGCCTCTTGCTGGTTTTGCTGTTTGCTGACTCTCCCTTCAAAATATCCGAGTAGTCACTCTGGGCCCTTGATCCTTTATGCGTGATTCTAAAAGCCAGGAAACCCTCGAATCTGAGTTTTTCTCTCTGAGTTTGCAGAAAGCTCATCTGACAGCAAAACCTTACCTGAACTAACCTGAGGCTATTCCTAATATTAACTTATTCCATGTAATGTGAATATTCATATATTTTATCATAGAAACATCAGTGAGTTTAATTACAGAGCACCACCTTAGGTCCTCCTGGGAACCTCATGCAGTATCACCTTCTTGAAATAAAATTTAAAGTCATCGTTGAATTACATTTGGCCCCAAGAGCTCTGGATGGAGCATTGGATGGGTACCACGGATATTTAATGACTGTACCAGCCCCTGGGTTAGGGTTTCCCAAAGACCCATCACATGGTCCCCATAGGACAGACATTATCTCCACTTATACAAGCAGACACTGGGGTGTGGAGCCAGTAGTTTCCACTACATCACAGAGCTACTAAATGCCAGAGCCAGGAAAACTAGAACCCCTTATTACCAAGTGTGTGTTTGTGTGTGTGTGTGTGTGTGTGTATAGAGATGAACCCCTTATTACCAAGTGTGTGTGTGTGTGTGTGTGTGTGTGTGTGTGTGTATAGAGATGAACCCCTTATTACCAAGTGTGTGTGTGTGTGTGTGTGTGTAGAGGTGGGCCAGGGAGTTAGAGATGACTCATGGGCTTTGTAAAGCACTGGGCAAGTGAAACAGGCCCTAAGGGAGATCCTCCGTGGCACAGTGGGTTAAGGCTCAGAATTGTCAGAGCAGCGGCTCAGGCCACTGGTTCGATCCCTGGCCCAGGAACTTCCACCTGCTGCGGGCACGGCCAACAAACAAACAAAACAAAGATAGATAAATAAAATAAAAATAAAGTGGTCTGAAACTTCATCTGCCCCGGGAAGGAGGAGAGAGGAAAAGACAGGAATTTCCAGGCCTGCAGAGAACCCCGCCTCCACTTTGCCTGGACACCTTCCTGGTTGGCAGAGAAAAGAGCAGAGAGATGTTGAAACTACTTATACTCCAAGTTGTCAAGGACCAAGGGGGGGCTGCCGCGGGCAGGGTCTTCTTCCTAGGATAATGGCAGACATTGGCTGGAGTTTGCCAGCAGAAGAACAGGAAGGAGGGCCAGGACTTCTCAGCATCCCAGGCTTCTCCTGGGGAGGACGGAGGTCCTTCTACAGGGCAGATAACAAGCCCAGGGTGTGGGTGGTTCCAGGCTGGACCGCAGATGGGTTAACACAGGTCCTTGGGGGCTGGAATACACTCTGCAAGGCTAATTTAGATGCATGCTTGGCCTGTGCCAGTGTTGTGTGCTTGTATTCCATCTTCTGAAGTCTCTTCTGCAACAATAATTAATGTCGGAGCCATTTATGGATCAACAGTGTATTTTCTGGTTAATGCAACGCTGCACCTATAATAACTCAAAACTGAGATGTATCACTCTGCCACGATTCCCTCTTCATGCTTCATCTCTTCGTGTTTACATCTGGTTTAACTTTTTCTAATCTAAAATAAATCAGCATGAAAAGCATTAGATTTTTCATTTGGATTCTCAATTGCCTTTTATTACCGAGATAATATCCCTTATCTGATTGCAAGTGGCAGGACCGTTCCCTTGCCAGGATCTGAACTAGGTTTTGCCTCGGTTCAGTCTCTGCACCTGCACCCCCCACCCCGCCTCTCCCTCACTTTGGTTTTCAAGCGGGGTGCCTGTTGGGGCTCAGGTCTGACCATGAGACAAATCAGGATGTGAAGAGGATGGACTGGAGTCCCCAATGTGGCTCAGCAGGTGATGAACCCAACTAGGATCCATAAGGATGCGACTAGTATTCATGAGGATGTGGGTTCAATCCTTGGCCTCGCTCACTGGGTTAAGGATCCAGCGCTGCCGTGAACTGCAGGGTAGGTCGCAGAGGAGTCTGGGATCTGCCAAGAGGTGGTCTTTGGAGAGTTTGTTCTGTGTTTTCCCAACCATGACTTCAGTCTGCTGTCTGTTTGCAGGGATAAAAGGGAGCAGCAATGACCCAGCCCTCTGCAGAGACTTTTATGCAAACATCAGATGTGGGGGGCGGGGAATAATACCGTAATGTAGGCATGTTAATTGCCCAGTTACAAAGTCAAATTTAGCTGAACTACTTTGACTACTTTGTATATCAAAGTAGTCCCCTGACTCCTTGAGTTTTCCTTGCAGCTTTTGTTCCATTACATTTCCTATCATTGGCCACATGTTCTCCTTACTTTAGTGAGAGCCGAAGATTCCAGAAACGGAATCCACTTCTTACACCTGGTGGGAAGCTTCCTCCCCTGGTATTTGTTTACTGTCACTGTCTTTCCCTTAATTAAGTCCCCAACTGCTTGAAATACTTCAGCATCCAATGCCATAAAGTTACCCTGACTTTGGAACACCTTGGAAAGTTCCGAGAAGTCAGTTGCCCGTGCAGTCCTATGACGTTTAACTCAATTGCTGTCACTTCTTCTTCTTGCAAAGAAGACACGACAATAGAGAAGGAGAAGCAAAGGCCAGAGGTATTTCCTGTTCTCTGGCTCACCTGTTCCCAGGAACTCCTCCCCGGGGGCCTGCAGGAAGAGGCCTTCCCATCTCACACGGGTGGCTACTTTTCACAACATTTTTTTTTAGACAGACGGACAGAACGCAGTCTAAAAGGAGCCTTTTTTATGGCTGACTTCCACATCTTTTCAGCATTAGGAGGAGGGACGTCTTTTACTTGGTGAGAAATAGCAGAATCGGGTCTTTCACGTCTTATAAGGGAATAAGAATAACAGCTACTCTAAACGGCGGTTGGCACGTGCAGGCTCTGGGCTAAACGCTCAACAGGCATTATGCAATCTCCATGGCAACCCCCGAGGAAGGTACCACTGTACTCCCGACTGAGAGGTGAGGAAATATTATTCTTAGTGCTATTATTAATAATATCGGTAATACCATGATAGACTCACAAAGAAAACAATCTTACAGGTACCAAAGGGGACGTCGTGGGGGCGAAACCTTAGGAGTTGGGACTAACATACACACACCGCTGTATGTGAAACAGACAACCAACAAGGACCCACTGTAGGGGAGCTATACTCAATATTTTATAGTATCCTACAAGGGAAAAGAATCTAAGAAAGGATAGATATACACGTGAGTATAACTGAATGACTTGGCTGTACAACTGAAACTAACACTACCTTGTAAGTCAAGTGTACTCCAATAAATAAATAAGGGAATTTTTAAAAAATAATAATATTCATAATAAGGAACTGAGCGTTACTCAGTTCTTAGGATGAGCCGAGCACGGCCTTGTCTTTCCTTCTACCCCTTTCTTCAGTGCCCATAAAGTCACTAAATTAATTAACTCCATCCTGTAGACGAAGCCACTGATGCTGAAAAAGCTAAGCGGTCCTGCAAAGTCAGAATTCGCAAGGGGCAGAGTCAGGATCACAATCCAAGGTTCCTTGAATCGGGGCCCAAGCCCTCACCCCGCTGCTGCCTCAGTTGAGCATCAGCGTTTCATTAGGATGCCAAAGAGGTAACAGAACGTTGTCACGGTCCTAAAAACACCCCTGCATTCTGCACGATTTCAGTTATAGAACATGACGGACCAGGCAGAACTAAAGCGGCAGAAAGCAGAGCCGTGGTGGCCAGGGCTGAGCTGGGGGGTAGACTTGAGGGCAAAGGGCACAATGGCACTTTCCGGGTCAGTGGAAATGTCATGACTTGGGACTGGTTACATGACTCTATGCATTTGTCAAAACAACATGAAGTGCGGGCTTATAATATGCATGAATATTAATGTATGTAAATTATACCTTTATAAGGATGGCTCGTGAATAAGCTCCCGCTTCACTGAGAGTCTCAACTTAACAAGCAGAGTTTCAGAAAGAAATGACAGGGACCCCAACTCTGGGGCTCTCCCCAGCTGGTGAAGGAGAACTGTCTTAGGTCACAACTGACACAGGTTAGTGCAGGGACACCACCCATTGCTCTGCACCTGCACCCGGAAGGGCCATGTGCGGGTTTGGGGTCACCCTCTTGGGTTGTTTTCTCACTGTGATCCAATTAACTCGGCATAAAATGTACCACTGTCAGTATCCAATTCCATGAGATAAAGTACCTTCTCCGTGTGGCGCAACCCCCACCGTCATCTGCCTCCGGAGCTTTGTCGTCCCCCCCAAACTGACCGCATCCCCATTCAACACTGATCCTCCATCCTCTCCTCCGCTCAGCCCCGGGCAGCCACCATTCTACTTTCTGTCGCTGTGAATTTAACTGTTCCAGGTAGCTCTGAAGAGTGGTGTCCCACAGCCCACGTCCTTCTGTGACCGGCTTCTCTCACCGGCACAAGGTCCATGGTGCAGGTGCACTGCCGCTCACTCTGTTGATGAGGTTCCTGGGTGCACATTGGAGTTTTTCGCGTTGATGAAGCCCAGTTCATGCATCGTTTCTTTTGTGGCCTGTGCTTTTGGTATTGCTATCTTGAATGCTTTAATAATTTTGTCTTTGAGCTTGTGTTTTGTGTACAAACCCCATGGGACAGCAGAACACACATGTGAGCAGAAAGACGTGTGCAATGAGTGTTTGCAGATCTACGGGTCATGTCAGTCACAGGTGTTCAAATGCCCCTTGATCACAGAATTTGGGTGAACCTACAATGTGCGGGAGATCCAAAGTGAATGCAAGGTGGAGTTCCCCTTGTGGCTCAGCAGAAACTAAGCTGACTAGCGTCCATGAAGGTGTGGATTCGATCCCTGGCCATGCTCAGTGGGTTAAGGACCTGGCGTTGCTGTGAGCTGTGGTGTAGACTGCAGATGAGGCTCAGATCCTGCGTGGCTAGGGCTGTGGTTGTGGTGCAAGCTGGCAGCTATAGCTTCAATTAGACCCCTAGCCTGAGAACCTCCATATGCCGCAGGTGCAGCCCTAAAAAGACAAAAGACAAGGAAAAATAAAAGTGAATATAATGCAAGCAAATTACCCCAAGATCAAGTAAGTGGAGGGCGGACAGCCCCCAGGGGTCATGCTTTCCACTGGAACCAGACTGGCTTCAAATGCAGGAAGAAGGCTCTAGATTTCTGAGAAACACAAATGACCAAGCAACCCGCCCATGTCCATTCTCACTCCTGTTCCATCCCTGTATTAACTGACTGCTTACAGTGAAAATGATGGCGCAGAAGGAAAGGGAGAGATGGGCAACCACAGTCAGGAAGCTGAGGGTAAGAGTGTTGGCAGAATATGATTACACCAAAGAATGAACCTAAAATTGGAATTCGTTTCTGCAGTGTTTCCGTTGTTCTGTTAAGATTGCATAGATGCATGGATGAGAATTAAAAAATAAAAACTGTATCATTTCAGTAATTCTACCCAGCAGTTAAATCCTTTTATGTTTGTGTTAAAAACTGGCATCATACAAACAGTAAAATTCATAGCAATGGTTTAAAATTTTAATTTTTCTATACTTAGACTAACATTAAATAGCAAATAAGGAGTTCCCTGGTGGCCCTGCAGTTAAGGACTTGGCATGGTCACTGCTGTGGCATGAGTTCAATCCCCGGCCTGGGAACTTCTGCATGCTACAGATGCAGCAATCTATAAATAAATAAATATATAAAACATAAATAAATAGCAAATAAAAACACTCATAACAAATCAAGAGAAAGACCATGGAAGAGAGGGAAAGGACTTGGATTTTTGAACCAGCCATGACTAGTTTCCCTGGCTTTTGTTGTTTTTTGTTTTGTTTTGTTTTGTTTTTGCTTTTTAGGGATGCACCCATGGCATTTGGAAGTTCCCAGGCTAGGGGTTGAATCCAAGCTGCAGCTGCCGGCCTACACCAGAGCCACAGCAAGGTGGGATCTGAGCCATGTTTGTGACCTACACCGCAGCCACAGCCACACCAGATCCAAACTATACTGCAGCTCCCAGCAACACCAGATCCTTAACCCACTGAGTGGGGGCAGGGATCGAACCTGCGTCCTCATGGATACTAGTCGGATTCGTTACCACTGAACCACAAAGGGAACTCCTTCCCGTTTTTTGTTTGTTTGTTTGTTTTTTGTCTGTTTAGGGCCACACCTGTGGCATATGGAAGTTCCCAGGCTAGGGGTCTAATCAGAGCTGTAACTGCCAGCCTACGCCAGAGCCACAGGGGTGAACAGTGTGGCTTTGAGCACACAGCATCTCTCTTGCACTGCGGGCCCCTCCACGTCTCCATCCACGAAGCCCCCCTCCGTATCCACACCTGGCCCAACCCACCGCCACCACCGAACAGGCTCCCTCTGAAACTGCAAAGCATCGCAAAGCAGCTAAGCCAAGAAGCCAGCCATGTCCAGAAATCATCAGTGAGGAGCCGAGCACATTTGCAGCTAAAATAATGAGTTTCGTGAACTTTCTGTAAATGGAGGGCCAGATCAGAGGCGCTGAGCCTGCCTCAGGGTAGCCACTTGGGGGCTGCCCCTCTCACCCAGGGGCAGTGGCTCTGCTAGAAAAGGCTTCTCGTCCTCGGTACAAAATGGGGAGCAATTTGCTTTAAGAAAATCACTCCCCCCCATCTGTCTTCAACCCTGTTTGTTTCTCTGATACATTATTATTATTTCTAAATCCTGGATGTTTTCCAAGACGCTCATTTTTGGAGCTGTCTCTCAGTCTTTTCTGGGTGGAGAAAGGATACAAATTTGACTCCCAGGGAGGAAATTAAGCAAATTCTCTCTTTGGAATTTGATTGATGAAAGGGGGAGGAAAAAGAGCGACCTCTGTTCTGGAGCTTCATTTCAGCAAAGCTAGAGCTGATGTCTGCCTGTCTGTCTGTCTGTCTGTCGAGTGAATCTGGAAAGAACGCCTAACATACATATCAGATCAGAGGAAGCTCTCTTCAATTATCACTCACTCTGGCCTCAGGTTTTCATTTAAAACATACTTCCCGCAGTTCTGTTTCGTTCCTTCATTCATTCACACACGTATTCCACAATGTTTCTTAAGGGCTGACCTGCACGGTGATGAGTTAGAGCAGGGTGGGGCACCTTTCCTTATGAAGCTTCTAGACAAAGGCTCCACCTTATATGCCTTCAATTCCAGGGCTTCATTTTATCTCCTTTCGTTGCACAGAATCAAAAATTTTAACTGCATCATGGTAAGCAGAAGACTCAGGTAGCCCCCACATGTTCTCTTTCCTTCGAGTGTGAGCAGAACCTGTGACTACGACGGGCTACCACTTCTAGAATTATGTCAGGTTCTATGGCAAAGGGGTTTGGCCGATGTAGTTAAGGCTGCTCATCAGTTGATGGTGAGTTAACCAAAGAGAAATTATACCAGGTGACCTGACCTAATCAGGCACATCTTTAAAAGATGTGGAGGGAGTCAAAGCAGCAGAGGTTGCCCTGCTGGCCCAGAACAAACATGCTGTGAACTTTCTGTGTCCACAGCAACATGGCCAGGACCTGAGGACAGCCTCGAGGGGCTGAGTGAGCCAGCTGAAAGCCTTTGCGGCAATAGGGACGTCAGTCCTACAGCCACAAGGAACTGAATCCTGACAATAACAGGGATCTTGGAAGAGGCTGCTGAGCTGCAGATGATCACAATCTCATCTGGCACCTTGATTCAGCCTGGAAAGACCCTACGCAGAGGGGCCACAGCTGTGACATAATAAATAGGTGTTGCTGTAAGCTGATAAATACGTCATCATCTGTTTTGCAGCCGTAGAAAGATGATACAGTGTGTGCCAACTAGTTTAGCTTGTTGTCTAAGAGCCAGTCCAAACTGCAGCTATGATCTACCCCAAAGGGATACGATCTCAGTCATAAGTAAATAAACAAGGGGCCTCAGTTCATGTACGCAGAGTGAGCACCAGGAAACAAATATATTCCCTGGACTGGAGAAGGCTGACTGATAATACCGTGGATCACCAGGCTGGGGAAAAAAAAGATATGATTTAACATGACGTGATGCTGTACTTGAAGTCCACCTGGCAGATATATTATGAAATATAGTTAACAAGAAATGCTTTGACCCAAGTCCCGCTAATTTGGGAAGTTTTCAGCCATTATTTCTTCAAATTATTTTTCTGCCCTCACCCCACCCCCACTCCTTCTGAGATTCTAATTATGTATGTCTTTGATCTTTTGATGTCCCTCCCTTTTTTCTCTCGTCTTCAGTTATGAATCTCATTGATCTTTTTCTTTATAGCATCCGATTTCCTGTTTATCCCACCTAGTAAAATTTCCATTGCAGAGAGTATTAAAGTATCATTTTTTTCTTCTCCATATGTTCTTTTTTTTTTTTCTTTTGTCTTCTTAGGGCCACACCTGCAGCACATGGAGGTTCCCAAGCTAGGGGTCAAATTGGAGCCGTAGCTACCAGCCTACACCACAGCCACAGCAATGCCAGATCCTGAACTTCATCTGCAACCTACACCACAGCTCACGGCAACACCAGATCCTTAACTCACTGCGTGAGGCCAGGGATCCAACCTGTGTCCTCATGGATACTAGTCAGATTCATTTCTGCTGAGCCACGACGGGAACACCCGTTTGGTTTGTTTGTTTGTTTTAGGGCTGCACCTGCAGCATACAGAGGTTCCCAGGCTAGGGGTTGAACTGGAGGTGCAGCTGCCAGCCTACACCACAGCCACAGCAGCGTGGGATCAGAGCCACGTCTGCAACCTACACCACAGCTCACAGCAACGCCAGATCCTTAACCCACTGAGCGAGGCCAGGGATCAAACCCACAACCTCATGGTTCCTAGTTGGATTCATTTCCGCCATGCCACGACGGGAACTTCTACTTGGTTTATTTTTGTATCAGCTATTTCTCTTCCCATTATAGTAATATCTTCTCTTAAATCCTTAAAATTAAGGGGAAAGCAATATATTTACAATTTTTTTTTGTCTTTTTTTGCTATTTCTTGGGCCGCTCCCTCGGCATATGGAGGTTCCCAGGCTAGGGAACAATTCCTACAGCAATTTAAAACAAACATTTTTAAAAATTTGAGTATAGTTGATTTACAGTGATGTGCCAGTTTCCGCTGTACAGCAAAGTGACCCAGTTGCACGTATGTATATTCACCTTCCCTTTCTCACACTATCTTCCACCGGCCTATGCCAGAGCCACAGCAACACTGGATCCGAGCCGCGTCTGTGACCTACACTACAGGTCACGGCAATGCCGGACCGTTAACCCACTGAGCAAGGGCAGGGACCGAACCTGCAACCTCATGGTTCCTAGTTGGATTCGTTAACCACCGCGCCACGACAGGAACTCCTATTTACAATATTTATAACAGCTCTTTAAAAAGTCCTTGCCTGCTATTCCATCATCTCTCCATCCATATATGGATCTGCTTCTATTCATCATAATTTCCCCTGGTTAAAAATCATACTTCCCTGCTTCTTTAAATGTCTAGCCAGCTTTATCTGAATGCCAGATATTTTTAATTTTTTATGATTGCTTGATGGATTTTGTCCTAATCTTTTCAAGAGTGTTGAACTCTGTTCTGGTGGCTGTTAAACTCCTTGTGAAAGAACTTGATTCTTTTGAGAACTGTTTTAAAGAAATAGACTCACAGACACAGAGAACAGACTGGTGGTGGCCAAGGGGGAGGGGGAGGGAGTGGGATAGACAGGGAGTTTGGGCTTAGTAGATGCAAACTATTATATTTAGAATGGATAAGCAATGAGGTCTTGTATTCCTGTACACAGAGAACTGTGTCCCGTCTTGGGAGAGACCATGATGGAAGATAGTGTGAGAAAGGGAAGGTGAATATACATACGTGCAACTGGGTCACTTTGCTGTACAGCGGAAACTGGCACATCACTGTAAATCGACTATACTCAAATTTTTAAAAATGTTTGTTTTAAATTGCTGTAGGAATTGTTCTATCTGCCAAGTATACTTCAAGTATATCATCAATTTCAATTATTTTAAATTCTGTTTTAAATTCCATCACGGTCTATCCCAAGAGACTGGCTGTGGTTCCCTGTGCTGTACAGCAGGACCTCCTTGCTGTAGGATGCGTCTAGAATAGCCTTTACTCTACAACTAGTTTAGCAGACTTCCAAGGCAGGTCCCTGCCAGGATTTCTACTGAATTTAGCCTACATTTAATGAGGTCTCTGCGTTGTGGATGGTGGGGAACTTGAATGATCCATGGCCCTGGGTGAGCCTTGAGAACTGTTCCTCTGAGAGCTCCCCAGCAACTCTTCTGTCCTTGCAGGTTGTTCGTTGGCCTCATGGAGTCTCGCATCAGAGACGGGTCTTCACGCGAGGGAACTGTGGCACCTTCTAGAGCTCTTTCTCTGCCTGGCTCCCTCCTCTCACCAACTTTGTCCAACAAATTGTGGCTGCCATTCTAGAGACCCCTGGGTTCTGTTTAGGCTCTGTCTTGCTGTGCTGGAAATTGCCATTCCATCTGCCTGAAATGTCTTCTGCTTTCTTGCCCCATATTCCCATGCCTCCTGCTGGTCCCAGGAAACTCCTGATCCTCGGTGAGGTACGTGACGACTGTGCCCAGGCATCTCCTCTCCTTGCTGAGTTCTCTGTGTCTACAGCTCCATGTAGATACCCTGTCTCCACACTCATCAGAATGGCTGCCTCCCCTACCAGACGATGGGAAGGGCAGGGACCCTGCTTTAGGACATCCGTGTCCCCAGCACGGACCACAGTTCCCGGCACATAGTAGGTCCCTGGTGCCTTTGTTTCTTTCTCTTTCTTTGTTTCTTTCTTTTTCTTTCTGTCTTTGTCTCCCTTCCTCTCTTCCTTCCCTTCTTGTTTTTTTCTGATCACGCCTGCAACATGTGAAAGTTCCCAGACCAGGAATCAAACCCACTCCACAGCAGTGACCCGAGCCACAGCAGGGCCCATGCTGAATCCTACCAGGGAACACCAAGGTCTATGACACATCTTCTTTAACAATCCAGCCCCACATTTCCTCTTGGGTCCATCTGCTTCACTGCAGAGCAGAGAGAACCTGGGACAGCAAAAACAGAGGGTGCTAAAAACCCAAGTGGGCTTACGAACCAGAAGAAGGTGCTTGGCGAAAACGCCACGGGAAGGAAAGATGCTAAAAGCTGGAGAGGGAGAGAGTCAAGGGGCTCTCTAACTGCCTCCTACCACCTGATCCTCGTACAGTTGACTTTCTCCTGGGCCAGCTCTGAGGTCCCCGAGGTCCCCAGCCACGGCTGTCAGGACAAATGCTGCTTCCCCCCTTCTCCCCCAACCCTGTGCAAGAAACACAAACCCAGAGTCAGACGTAACTAAGGAAGAAGCTTCCTTCTGCTGCTCCTGTGTCTCTGTGCAGCCTGCATTATCTATTCGGGCCTCATGGAATTTTCTCTTTGGAAAAACAGGGCTCATGTGCCTCCTGCAGCTGTGGTGGGGAACAATGAGGCCGTTCAGGGACCAGCCAACACAGTCCCTTTGTCCGCCCCCATCTCAGCTCTCCTTGCACCCAGTGGTCCAGCCACGCCCCCACCAACCCCCCAGCCCCCTCATGCCGGTTTTCTCACACAGGCAATTCACACGGGCTGCTTTGCCATTTTCTCCTCAGTTTACAAGGTTGGAAAACATCAACCTGAAATTTGCAGAGATCACAGTTGCAGACCCGCAGTAGGATCACCTGGTTTTCACGTTTAAAAACAGATTTCTGTGCTCAGCCATAAAAAAAGAATGAAATAATGCCACGGGCAGCAACACGAATGGAACTAGAGAGTCTCATAGTAAGAGAAGTCAGACAAATATCCCATGATATCCCTTATATACGTGCAATCTAAAAAAAAATGACACAAGTGAATTTATTTACAAAACAGAAATAGACTCACAGACATAGAAAATAAACATATGATTACCAAAGGGGGAGGGGGGGCTAAACTGCGAATTGGGGATTAACCAATATACACAGCTACATATCAAATAGATAAGCAGCAAAGACCTGCTGTATGACGCAGGGAACTGTATTTAACATCTTGTAATAACTTAGAATGGAAAAGGATATATATATATATATCCCACTTTGCTGAACACCTGAAACTAACATGACATTGTAAATCAAATATTCATCCATTAAAAAAAAAAAAGTCACTCCTCTGCTTAAAATTCTCCAGTGATTTCCAAATGTACTTAAAGCTTAAAAGCTTCAGAATAAAAACTTAAAAAAAAAAAAAAAAACAACCCCACAAAAACCACAGAGATTTCTGGACCCTACCCTTCCTTGGAGCCCATCCTTAAGAAGCCGTCCTGAGGACTCTACAGGACACTGAAGTGTGAGGGCCATTCTGTTCTTTACAAGGTGGGAAACCCCGCTTAGATCTGGGTGGGTCTTCAAAGGGTGGGTCCACCTTCCATGAAAAACATCCTGTTCACGCTTCCTGACCTGACCCTGGCTTGACCCTTGGCAATCAGATGTGTGTGGATTCATCTCCTCCAGGGTGTCTCGGCACAGGTGGAATCTGCAGCTGACCACAGGACCAAGTAGCTCAGGGTAGATGCTCTACATTCAGCTCAAGGTCAACTTGGTGGCTAATCTCCGAGGTGCTTGGGGAATGGCCATCTCCACGCCAAGGGTATAGAGGGCCAGGGGTCCCTGTCACTTGGCACTTTGAGGGTGGGGACGGTGGGAAGGGGATGTGCGGCCAATTTAAACACGACTTCTGACACAAGGTCAGCCTCCTAAAGCACTGGTCACAATTAGCCTGGGTCCAGGGGCCATGTCTTCATGCCATGGTTCTGCGACAAAGTTGGGGATGGCAGAAAAAGGCACACTGGAACTCGACATCAACAAGGACGCACTTTTCCGATATGCCGCCTCCAGCCCAGGCCCGAGGCTCAGCCTGTGTCACAATGACCTCCCCTGATCCTCCAGCAGCCCTGTAAGGCAGATGTCACCACCTTCTCATGAACACAGATGAGGAAACGAAGGCTCAAAGAGATCAAGAAATTGGCCAAAGGCACAGCTAGCAAGACTGCAGAAAGACGGCGTCCCATGGCCTCACTCTCAGTCGCACACACCCCCCTTTCATCTGCCATCTCCCCCACTTTGTGGGTGGAGATGTGGTCCCCACCCATGGCCAGTTTCCTGATGGAAGTCGGCCAAAACCATGTCAGATGGCTCTCACGAGCCTTGGCTGAGAATGTAACTGTTCACCTTGCACTTCACGCCTAATAGACATTCAAGGTGCAGTTAATTTGGAGACTTCAGGCACCAGGTGTGCTTCCTGAATAGCACGACTCATCTCACCTCTGACCTCCGGGGCCTCATCGGGACCTTGGCCCCAACAGCCAGGCTCCCGTCGTGGGGGAGGGGAGGGGCTGGAAGGATAGGCGGGCAGGCAGCCCCTATTCCAAGGGCTGGTCATTCCATCGTTTGCCTCTTGGATGCCCTCCTCCTGCAATTGGACAGAGGCTGCCAGCCATCATCCGTGGGCCAGTAGTTGAGGCTTCTAGAAGATTCTAGAAGTACCAGGTACCCTCTCGGGCCCTGGGTATGAGGCAGTGGTTCTGACCTGTTCATCGGGTTGCAAAGCTCATTTCCTTTGCAAAATGGCCTTTTCCCCAACCTTCCTCCCTCGAGAGGGCTCAGTGCCTCCCCTGTAAACAGAACCACCCACATATCCCAGTAAAAACAGCACGTGGAGGCCAAGACTTTGGGCAGAAAAGTGAGGCTCTGAATACGCTGATCTGGCGCAATCCTTTCAGCCTGGTTGGGAAATAGGTAAGGGGTTCTGTACCTTCTGATAACTGCGAGAAGAAAGAGGATGTTTGTTTTACCTTCTGTTTGGTCTCAGTGACTCCTTTGTTCCCTGAATAAAGTTATCTGGAAACCAAGCACTTAAAGCTTGAGTGCTTTTATTTCATACGACCTAAGGGCTCCCTTCAACCACTGGAAAACATTCATCAAAGCCCGGAGTGGCGTTTCCCCACTTTAATGGGACATCAAAACCACCAGGGGAGACACGTCTATTTCCGGCCACGATGGAGTAACAGACAAATGCTCTGAAGTGATTGTTTCCAGACACTGGACATGAGCATCGCGGGCTGTGATCCTGCAGAGAGGCAAGCAGAGAGCTGAGACCCGCACCTGTCCCCACCCACAGGCGGTTTCCAGGCTGCGGATCCAGAAGGGGAAACCCGAGAGGGTCTGGGGTCTGGCTGCGTGGAGGCGGCACGGGCAAGGATTCAGAGAGGCTGAGGCAGCGAGCATTTCTGCGGCCAAACCCCAAAGCACAGCAAGGAAAGGAGGTGCCTGCAGCCTGCAAGGGGCCTGCAGTCCTTGGCCAGACCCAGATTTTCACACGCTTACTGGAACTGGGAAAAGAACTACCAGAAGGTGGGAAGCCAGACGCTTGCGGGCACCCAGCCAGAGCTGGAACCTGTGCATGCTCCCATTGGCCCTGTGGAAGCTCTCACACACACAGGACAGTTAGCAGGGTCTTCACAAGAACTGGGTCTTCAGGGTGGGGCTGAATTAGCCCTGGAGTGGGGTTTCTCAGCCTCCACACTATTAACGTTTCGGGCCCAGGAGTTGTTTGCTCTGGGGACAGGGGACTGTCCCAGCCACTGTAGGTTATTTAGCAGCACCCCTGGCCTCTCCCCAGTAGGCACCAGCAGCCCCTTCCCTGAGTTGTCACAACCACAATGTCTGCAGACAGTACCCAACCTCCTCTGGGTGAAGCCAGGCAGGACCCCGGGGCCTTCCCAGAACAGACCCCTCCACGCCCTCCACTGCCTTTTGTCTGCGGAAAAACTTTGGTTAAAGAAGAAACTTAATGCAAGAAGTGAGAAAATGCAGACAGGAAAACAGTCAAGCCAGACACAACGATGACAGTTTAGCCAGTCAACAAAGTCAAGGGCCTTGGGTTCTTCCTCAAGGACTATACATAATATTCTTTTTTTTTTTTTTTCAGGGTCGCACCCTTGGCACATGGACGTTTCCAGGGTGGGGGTCAAATCGGAGCTGCAGCTGCCGGCCTACACCACAGCCACAGCAATACCAGATTCAAACCACATCTCTGACCTACACCACAGCTCATGACAACACAGGATCCTTAACCCACTGAGCGAGGCCAGGGATCAAACCTGCATCTTCGTGGATATTAGTCTGGTTTGTAGCTTCAGAGCCACAATGGGAACTCCTGGATAATATTCTGAGCCAAGTCCTTGGAACTGTTTTGCATACACTGGAAGCCCCCCCCCCCCCAGGTGGAAAAGGTCATCTATACGCGGCCCACGAGCTCATAGACCCCAGACCACTTGGAACCAGATGCGGACTCCCAATGACCTGACCCTGAACCAATCAGAAGAATGTCCACAAGCGACCACATCGTGCTCCTTGAACACTGTAAGACTCCTCACTACCCCCACCCCTTCTGGGGCGGGGACACAGTTTTGAGGGTATCCAGCCTGTTGTGGCCCCCTCTGCCCACCAAAGCAATTCTTTCCTACCTCACCCAAAACTCTGTCTCCACGTTTCTCTTAGGCATCATGGGGCCAAAATCACCCAATTGAGAAGCAACGCCCCTGACTAAAGTCTACTGAGGAAAGTAAGGTGCAAAAGGATCAAAGCGTTTTCAAGTAACAGAATTTCATGCCAGAACAAAGTTCAATGCTCTCGTAAAGACGACGCCAAAATCAAATACCCGCCCGCACTGGGCCTTGGTGGCCTTGGCTGGGCCACAGGCATATGCAGATTTTAAAGTTCACCATGAGGAAACAACCCAAATGTCCACTGAGAGATGAACAGATAAAGTAATATATACATGCTGGAATATTATTCAGCCTTGAAAAAGAAGGAAATCCTGCCATTTGCAACAACATGAATGACCCTAGAGGACATTATGCTAAGTGAAATAAACCAGCCACAGAAGGACAAACTATGACGTGTCCTACATGATTCCACTTATATGAGGAATCTAAATTGGGCAAGTTCCTAGGAGCAGAAAATAGAAGAGTAGTTACCAGGGGCTGGGAAAGGGGGAAATGCAGAGTTGCGACTCTTCTAGTATGAGGCTTCATGTGTGCAAGATGAATAAGTTCCAGAGCTTTCTTACACACTATAGTGCCTGTGGTTCACAACACAGTACTGTTACTTCAAAATATGTTAAGAGGCTAGCTCTCATGTTATGTTCTTATCATCCAAAACTAAAACAAGAGCAACCTGCAAAAGAACACAAGGAGCAGAGCAGTTCCCTTGGTGGTGCAGCAGGCTAAGGACCTGGTGTTTTCACTGCATCGGCTCAGGTTGCAGCTGTGGCATGGGTTCCATCCCTGGTCTGGGAACATCCACATGCTGAGAGCATGGGCAGGAAAAAACCAAACGGCACACACACAGGGAAATTTTTAGAGGTGGTCCATATTTAGTACCTTGATTGCGGTGATGGTTCCACAGATGTGTGCATATGTTTAAACTCATCAAAATGTATCCATTAAATATGCACAATATTTTGCCTATCAAAAAAATAGATAAATATAAAAAATAAAAGTTGGAGCTCCCGCTATGGCACAAGCTGGGAGTCTTGGAGTCTTGGGAGAGCTTGAATGAGGGTATGGTCCCTGGACCAGCACAGAGAGTTAAGGATTCAGCATTGACCCTGCTGCAGCTTAGGTCTCGACTGCAGATTGGATCTGATCCCTGGCTCGGGAGCTTCACAGGCCACGGGGTGGCCAAAAAAGGAAAATAAATAAATACATTTTTTTTAAGTTTGCTCTGATTCTTATATTCAGAATTGAGCACCACAGCCAAATCCAAAAAAGGAGAAAAAAAAAAAAAGAGGATGAATAGGAAGGGGAGATGGAAATGATGAAGTATGGCCAAATGGTGATCACCAAAGACAGAAACGTTCCCTGCTTCAGCTAATGATTAAATGCACGAGAACCTGTCACCTACAGGAAGACAGATGAGTGAGACCGGGCTGGCAAGCCCCAGCTTGCGCCTGTCATCAGAAAGGTCTCGACAATCCACTAACAGAGGCGACTCATATTCAAACACCTCCCTGAGGTCTACGGGGCTTCCCTTCCTAAAGTCAGGGGGACCGCCCACACTCTGCTTCACTGGGCATCTCAGAAAGCGGCCACGCTTGCGATATTGACAGCGGCCAGAACTCAAAGACAAATCCATCTCCTTGCCCAGTCATGGCTGTTGTGAGGTCTAAAATGGATCAGGTACGTATGCAGAAGGAGAAAGACCCTTAACCTACTGTGTTTTTAAGAGTTGGGGGGCTTTCTGGAGTCAGCAGGGAGCAAGGCCTTGGAAACATGAAGACCAAGACCTTGGGCTCCCCCACCGGCACCTGCTTCCAATCCTAGCTGCCTCTCAGCACAGCGCATCTGCTTGTTATTCTATTAAAAGGCAGTTTAAGTAAAGGAATGAGTGTGGCTGGGCCATCCCTGGGCCAGAGTTAGGCTGGGTCACTGCTTGCCCCAGATGAGAGGCAGCACCCCTGTGCATCAACCAAGCTCAGGACCGAGGCCACAGTTTTCGAAAAATGGCCGCCTTAGACCTCCAACCCAACTCAAGCAGATCTGTACATCCTCCTGGGAAGGACTTGAAATCCATCAGCCGAAACAAAATCTCCCAAACTCATTTTTCCTAGAGAACCGGCCAGTTCCTTCCACCGAGCACTTTGCACATGGTGAGTTCCTCCCATGACCTTACTCATTTCTCGCCCCATCAGGTACTTTATGGTTAAAGCCCCGGCAGTTTAACCAATGGCCTTGGAGCCTTTGAGAGAGAAAGGGTCACTGGACCAATGCTAACAGGACCCAGAGGCTGTTAATTGGGCTCTCGTACGTTCAGCTTGGAAGTTGAGTAAAGAAGTTACCTTCTTGCTAGATTTTCTAACCTAAATGGTGCTGACATGCCGCCGCGGGAAAAGACATGAAGAACAGCTCAATGGTTATGGAATATTTAAAACGCTGAAGTGTTTGCCACTAAAGGAACAGAGCTCGGAATTCAGAAGGACAAGAGGCTCAGACCCCAGGTGATGGTTTTCCAACTTGGCCTGCCCTTGAGCAGAGGAAGTGGGCCCTGCCAGGGCCACTTTTCAAAGCACTGACACAGTGAGGACTGGCCAGCTGGCCAGCCTGATGGTTGTGGGTCTCAGACTCACTTTAACCTAAGATTCGAACAAATGATAACTGCTGGAGAGGATGTGGAGAAAAAGGAATCTTCTTAAACTCTTGGTGGGAATGTGAATGGATGCAACCGCTGTGAAGAACAGTACGGAAGTTCCCTAAAAAACTACACATAGAACTACCATATGATCCAGCAATCCTACTCCTGTATACCCAGAGAAAACCATAACTTGAAAAGATACATCCACCCCAGTGTTCATTGCAGCACTATTGACAACAGCCAAGGCATGGACGCAGCCTCAGTGTACATCGACAAGTGAAAGGATAAAGATGTGGCATATATATACAGTGGAATATTACTCAGCCATGAAAAGAAGTGGTGCCATTCGCAGCAACATAGATGGACCTAGAGATGATCATACTAAGTGGAGTAAGCTAGACAAAGACAAATATCATTTGATACCATATAGCCTACACGTGGAATCTAAAAGAAATGATACGAATGAATTAATATACAAGACAGAAATAGATCACAGACATAGAAAACAAGCTTATGGTTACCAAAGGTGAAAGAAGGCAGGGATAAATTGGGAGTTTGGCATTAACATTTTTTAAAAAAGACTTCATGCTCCAGGTTACATTCAAGCATCAGGCACACAGCCGCAATTGTTGGCTGTATTTGGTTGGGTAGTTGGGGGTGGGGGTGGGTCACTCACACAAAAATGTAGCTGTGATGGTCAGTGTAATAGCTGTTTTTTACAACATCCTACAAAGACGCACTTTTCCACCTTGTCACCTTAAATGTTGCTGGGGGATAAACAAAGGTTTATGCATACAAAAAAGGCAAAAATGAGAGCTGCTCTTTGCCATTTCAGGGTTTAAAATGGAGCCATGAACACTTTTTTTTTTAAGTGGAAGATGATATAATTCAACAAGTTTTTCTCTCTCTCTGGAGGACTGAAAAATAACCTCAGGGAAAATTACACAATGACGAAATTCTGTCCCCATCCGATTAATTACTTGTGAGTAATAACATCCCTGGTTTCTTTCAATTATATTCTAATTGCACACCTTTTGCTCTGGCTGATTGGGCAATGAACTAATGAACATCTATTACTGAATTTAATTAACACCATTATTTCTGTGGCCTTTACATCTCTGTTGTGAACACGGAAATTCACAGTCCCAGAGCTGGCACCTGGGAGAAGCCAGCCTTGAACCCTGCAGAACAGGTTCTGACATTGCCCTGGAATAAGGAAGCCCAGTGTGGAGAACAAAAGACCTGGAGTTTTTGCCAGCATTCACAGGAAGCCTTTCCTAAAAACAGCATCACTATTCAGAAAGGTTACCTCTTCATAAGACATTAGCAATTTGCATGTTACATTTATCAAAGGGGATGGGTAAGTGAGCTCCATGGGAATCAATTACAATGTCATTCATAATTTATTCCATGTACAATAAAGAGCTGATCAGATTTCATGTGTGTTTACTTTCTGAAGGGTAACTGCTTGTGGCTTATTCTAGTTGCAGAATACAAATATGTTTCAGAGTAATGTGTTTATCTCACTTTGACATTCTCAATCTCCGAAGTTCTCCTTCTTCTCCCATGAAAAGTAGTTTCTGCTTGAAAATAAGAGTTCATCCTCAAAAAATAAAAGCCCATTCTTACTGGTGAAACTTAAATCATTCTGTTTTAACTTGATCAAGCCAAGGCACAGATATTCTCCTGCCTAACGCATCAGGAGACAGATAGGAATTTGTTTTTAAAGACAGGTGATTGCAAACTTAACAGAGCTAAGACTATTTAACTGGCAGGAATACATTGCCATTTCTAAATATAGATATGATTATCCAACACTTTGGAGCACTATTAAGTGTTTATCAATGTCACATGTAAATTACAGTCATCCCATATGCTCCCCCCTCCTCAGATTTCAAAAACTGAAATAAATGGAGATGAGAAAGACTTTTTCCAAATCCCTTGGGGAAAACTGCAAGCCGATGATTAATTTATTAGAGGAGATAGAACATCTGAGCTGTCTGTTTGATAAGCAACCATCCATTTCTCCAAATAAGGGGTGCCCCCCAAGCCAGCCTTACCTCGTATCTGCTGGCTGTCTGCTCAGCTGTCTTCAGGCCTTGATACATATGGATGATACACGCTTTGGCTCTTCTCTGGGTGGGAAACCAATTCCTCTTCACAAAATCCATGACCATCACATGGTTTTTCAACTCTGTGCTAAACGTTCTGATCTGAAAAGTCCGGTGGATGGCTGTTTCTGCCTGGTGGGCAGCAGACCCCTTCTGATGAGGTTTTGCAGGAATTCCAGGCTGCTGCATGATACGCGGAATCTTGTGACTTCAGCCAGCGAGCCTGGCCAACACAATTTGCTTTGTTGAATCCAGGTATCGAGTGCAGTGGGAGGCACTTGGGGTGCACCTGGGCCGGGGCATCTCCCGGAGATTTCCAGCTCCAGACCTAGTTGTTGCCAAACCCCAGCTGCAAAGTTTGCAGGACAGGCATGTGGGAACCTCCAGGGTGACCTCTGCGTGCCCCAAAAATCCTCCTCCTTGCGGCCATCCACCTATCTCCAGCACTTACACCTGTGTTCTCAGGTTGCTTGACATCTCTGATTTCAAAGACACGTTTCTCTTTCCCGCTGCATTCAAGTTTTAAACGCAGAATCAGCCTGGTTACTGCACCGTGCAATATGTTTTCCAGTCTCCGGCCCCTCGAATCCAAATAAATTATTTACAGGGCACTGTACATAGGAGCCAGGAGTGATAATTGCCGCTTTTTAGAGTTCCTGCTTCTTCTTGCCAGGACTGAAAGGAACAAGAGCAGACACCCACTGACACAAAGGGTGACCTCAGCCCTGGAGAAGATAAGAAGCACATTCAAGTGAAAAAGAGAAGTCGCAGAGGCAGCGATGGCTGCAAGCAGGCACCAGGGATACAGAG
Source organism: Phacochoerus africanus (assembly GCF_016906955.1). Taxonomy (NCBI): domain Eukaryota; kingdom Metazoa; phylum Chordata; class Mammalia; order Artiodactyla; family Suidae; genus Phacochoerus; species Phacochoerus africanus. Next base: position 136,293,564 of record NC_062558.1, read on the forward strand.
GGTGGGGTACCACTCAGGAGCATGTGCACTGGCTCAGCTGAGGGCTCTGGTCCTGGGCCAACCCTGGCAATCCCCCCCCCCGACCCCGCCCAGCATCAGTTTCCCCATGAGGAAACTTGACAGACTGCTACCTGCCACTCATAGGGTTGTCCGTGTAACCGAGCAGGACCCTATGGCGTCCGCCCTCCCAGAACGGACCTCGCCCTCATCCTCCACCTGCCTTTTGGCAGTTGGAAAACTTTAGTAACAACATAAACTTAACCAGAGAAATGAGAAAATGCAGAGAGAAAGGGAAACAGTCAGGCAAGACAAAATAATAATAGTTAAGCCATCCGGCAAAGTCAGGGACCTTCAGCTCTTCCTCAAGGATAATATTCTGAGCCATGTCCTTGGAGCTCTTTTGCAGACTGAAACCCCGACCAGGTGGAAGAAGTTAAAGTCAATGGCACGCTGCCAACAAGCAGGTAGACCCCAGACTGGCTGGAACCAGAAGGTTGATGATGTTGACGCCCAGTGACGTCACCGCCCACCAATCAGAAGAATGCCCATGAGATGACCACGCCCTGCTCCTTGAACACTGTTAAGACTCCTCACTACCCAATGGACACGGTTTTGAGGGCACCAGCCTGCCCTCTGCCTGGCAAAGCAATCAAGCTACTCTTTTCTACTTCTCACCCAAACTCCAATCTCCTTGTTTCCATCCGGCATCAGTGCACAGATGCCTAGTTTTGCCAGCATTGATCGGAAGGACCAGGTGAGCGAAATGGTGAGAAAATAGTGTGTGATAGAGGCACATGAAGCATCATTTCCAAAGGATAGGTGCGTGTGTTCTGCCCAAATTATTTCGCACACAGTCCTTGTGATAGGGAAGAACAGACCTGATTCTATATCTGTTTCTTTCACTTTAAACTTTGTATTCTATTGCTTTGGCTAAAGTTAAGAATGTTGCCTATAGCGTGAAATAAACGAGATCGCCCATTCTAAAGGCTCTGACCTTTAAAAGTATAACACTTTTCCATCCACAGAGAGATAAAATGTTGCAGAACAGAAAATAAAGGTTTGTCTTATTGAAGGTTTATAGGAACGCTGCAACCGCCCCCTGGGACCTCCAAGGACACCTGCAAGGGCAAAGGATTCCCACACCAAGAAGCTGGCAGCCACTAGCCACACCCCCTCCCCTTTTGGTATAAGAGAAGCCTGAATTCTAACCTGGGGAAGGTGAGTCTGTCCACCCCCTTCTCAGTCTGATGGCTTTCCAGAAAAGTCGCTATTCCTGTCCCAACACCTCCACTCCCGATTTAGTGACTGTGCAGGACCCTGTGATCAACCTGCTTTTTGTCTGTAGAAAAACTTTAGTCAAAGTTTAGCCTGGACTCCATAATATTCTCTACACATGTAATAGAATGGAGATTTAAATGATGCTGAAAAGTACTGGATTTTGAATTTCAAGTCATTTAGAGATGTAGGTGCATGAGGGAGTCCTTTTCACTTCATGTTTTGGTACTATTTCTATTAACCCAGTAATTGAGGTGTGGAAATTGCAAGCCTTGAATCAGGGGTCTGGGCCAGGAGAAAACAGGTGACAAGCCCCCAGGCTGGGTTCTGAGTCCACACACAGAGAACTGAACTCTGTAGGCAGCTGTTGCCAAAATCTGTACCCTGATGCCAAATAGAAGCTTGGAGACAGAGTTGGAGGAAACCAGAAAGTAGCCTTAATTGCCAGGCCAAGAGGGAACACAGAAGGCAGGTGCCCTTGAGGCCTGTGCCCCCCTTGGAGGGCGTAGTGAGGAGTTTTACAGGGTTTGAGGAGCAGGGCATGGTCAGCTCATGGACACTTTCCTGCTTGGTGGGTGGCGAAGTCATTGGGAGTCAGCTTCTTCACCCTTCTGGTTCCAACCAGTCTGTGGTCTTCGTGCTTGTGGGCAGCACACAGTTAACTTCTTTCACCTGGTGGGGTTTCAGTCTCTGCAAAAGAGCTCCAAGGACCTGGCTCAGAATATTATCTCTAGTCCTTTTTTTAAAAAATCCAGGCCTGCAGGAACTGCAGCTAGTTAGTGTGTGTAAAACTTTTATAAACAATATATTTAGAAAATTATACTTTATTTTAGGATCTTTGTACTACTTTCTCCTTTAGTCTTCAACTATTTGAGTTGAGTTTCTGTCACTTGTACCCAACAGAGTTTGAGCTAGTCCTTAAAAATGCATGATTTATTAAACACATGACAGGCAGATGAGACATGCAGATGAAAGGGACGCTCTGCTTCCATGGAGGGTCCCCACCCTGCAATGGGACCGAAGGTCCTCAGAGCACAGGCAGTGCTTCCAATGACGTGTGACTGAGCAGGACCCTATGGTCAACCTGCTTTTTGTCTGTAGAAAAACTTTAGTCAAAGAATAAATTTAATTAGAGAAGTGAGAAAATGCAGAGAGAAAGGAAAATAGTCAAGCAAGACAAAATAATACTTTAGCCATTCAGCAAAGTCAAGAACATTTAGTTCTTCCTCAAGGGCTGCAGATAATATTCTGAGCCATGTCTTTGGAGCTGTTTTGCAGAGACTGAGCCTCCCACCAGGTGGAAGAAGTTAACGGCATGCTGCCCACCAGCACTTAGACCCCAGACCAGTTGGAACCAGAAGGTTGATGATGTTGGCTCCCAATGACCTCACCACCAGCCAATCAGAAGACTGTCCATGAGCTGATCCCACCCCCTACACACCCTGAATCCTTCCCCCTGTCTTTATAAATCTTTCCCTGGAAGTCCTTTAAGCACCGGCTGTCCTGGCTTCCTTGCTTGGACGCCCTGCAATAAACACTGCACTTTCCTGCACACACCCCGGGTCTCTAGACTGGCTTGATTGCCCGTGGGCAAGGGGACCCAAATTGGGTTCTGTAACAGAAGAGCTTTGCACTGGCTGACGGAGACCCTGAGACGCTCTCTAGGAAGACAGGATATGGCATCTAGCCTTGTAGGGTGTCTGGTGGGCTGCCAAACCCCTGCAGCCGGACTTGCAAGAACAAAAGTCAACTGTAGGCTTTCACTTTTCACTTTCCAAGCTTATCTTTTGTCATAATGCGCCATAGCCAACAAGGGGGAAAAGCATTAACTGAAGCCATATTTACTGCAAATAATCCTCCCTCTGTATGGAAAACAACAACCTGAATCTTTTTTTTTTTTCCTTAAACCAAATAACTCAGTCGTCTATAAAAGTTAGACCTCTGACGTCCTTGATGTCTTGCAGAAGACTCTATTTAATTTCTCCAAATTAGTCCCGGGGGTAACCAACTGCAACCGCACTGTTGTTGGCAACTGCAATCCAGTGACACCAAATCAACATAAAGGAGCCTTGAACGTATTTAGTGTTGAAATCTATGTGAAATTAATCTCCTAGGTCTCCCTGATAGAACATGCAGGGCTGTATAGGATATGCAGGGAAATATCTAAATAATGAATTATTCAAAAAGAAAAGGAACTACAGGTACCTGATGCCAGGAATTTATGCCTGTGAATTCTTAATCTCTTCTCCAATGGGATTAGCATTTACGACTATGAAAGATGTCCTAATTATGCAGAGTTTCAGAGCTGATTTTCTGCAGGGCCTGCACAGATCTAAAAGCATTAGGCAACAATAAAAACAGATGACTATGAATTTCTGCATTCATAATTTGATTTCCCTTTCGGGGAAAATGACATTTTTATTTATGGGTGCTTTGCTCATCAGGTGGGAGCTGAAGTTTTGTCTCAGAGGCACAGCGAGACCATCTAAACATCATCCTTTTAAGACAGATGTGCGAAATTCACAGGCCGTAGGACCCGGAAATGATGCCACGGATTTCTATGCCTCCCACACCCCACCTGCTGGGGTTCTAGAACAAAACGAGAGGATGGAGAATAAGATGGCTGATGACCTATTAATAAATATGTATTAATAGATCCTGTACTTTTTAACCAGGGTAGGAAGAGAGGGCAAGTTTCCTTGATGAACCCCAGGCCCTTGCAAATCACTCAGCTGTGCCAGATGTGAGCATCAGCCCTGGGAAAGGGGATCAGTCGGTGACGAGGCGCAGGTGCTCCGTAATTAATCAGTGGGTGAATAAAATGAAAACGGATCAACTCTCTTTCCCGACATGGTTGACTTTTTCTCCCACGGCTGGCCTCCCAGGGATAAAAGTCAACCCACCGCAGGCCTCGCTGTTCACTTCCTGTGCAGACATTTTGTCATCAAGCGTCACAGCCAAGAACGGGAAGCGTTCGCTGAAGCCACATTTCCTGCAAATAATCCTCCCTCTGGATGGAAAACAACCACCTGAATCTTTTGCTGTGTTTGTCTTAAACCCAATAACCTCGTCATCTCTAAGTGACGGGTCTCTGATCTTCTGCACGTCCTGCAGGACCATTCTGTTTACTGTCCCCAAGTGAATCCCTGGGATACGTCAAACTGTATACTTTTTCCCTTCTGTCATGGAATTGCTTTTCCTTTTAACCGCACAGTGTTTGGAAACCACAGTAATTCCACCTGTCTCCTAATTTTCCCAGGAGAAGTGGCCAAATCAAGGAGAAAACTGGAACAGTGAGTGGCCAAAGCCTGGTGCCATCTTCATCCACAGCATGGTCTTGCCCCCCTGGCAAGCTGTTCCTACTCACTTACCTCGCACCCCCGGGCGCTCAGCTCTGGGCCGACCACTGCAATTCCATGTTCAAAGTGTCAGAAATGAAGATAACGCCGGCTCGGGTCTCCAGTGTCAGAAAGTGAGACACGTGGACAAGGAGGAATCTCGACAAGGCTCTACTTCTGCAGAAGGGCGTGGGCCCTCCAAAAAGTGCACGTGCCCAACAATGGGCCCTCCCCTATTGATCCCTAACGCAGGTGATGGACCCGTCCCCTTCCCATGGGTCAGGTCAGGGCGCACACTCTTCCCAGTTGGCTCATTGAAACCACTTGTTGCTGGGAAAAGAGGTCAAGGGGAAGGGGGTCGCAGAGGCGTTTCCACCAACACCGGAGCAACATGGAGTCACCAAGGTTTCCTTTGGTAGAAAAGACATGAGGTTATTTCCACAATAGCCCCTTCTAACACTGCTGAAAAGCAAAGCCACCCACCCTGAGACCGAAATCACACAGCCCTCCTTCAAACTCACTGGGAGAAGGAGGTTATTTGAACACAAAAAGGGGTGTTTTTATATGCACCCTCCAGGTTCAGAACAGATTTCAAATAAAGAGAAGCAATGACTTTGTTAGAAGGCTGTTTGATTTTTAAGTGTATACTTTGGCGAGCGGGAGTGGGGGGTAAAGTCTGTGGGGGAGCTTTTAAGGGGAGCTGAGACACAATTTGCCACTTCACATCCTCCGTCGAGGTGACCCCAAAGGAAAACTTAGGGTGTCAGTTTCTTGTCACCCTCCTCCCACAAGAAATGGATGCCAGGCCAGGCTGTGGGTAACGAGGGTGGGGAGGCCTCTGCCGATGACCCGAGAGGGGACCCTCTGTTCTGTCCATATTTCCTTCTCACAAATACACATGGACTGTCACTCTTGGCCATGTAACTTGCTTGTATGAATTAATTGTTTCAGCAGTATATTGAACAAATTCCTGAACTCAAATTTTATCAGCAAAACACCCAAACCCCTGGGGAAGTCGCAGGCCTAGCACCAGCTCATGGTGCGGCCACTGCTAAACCTCCAGGACTCCCAACCCCCACCTCCCCTCCCCTGGGACAGCAGGTGGTTGGCTCTCAGAGGGGAAACCAGACTCTCCCCGTTAGTGCCACGTGGCAGCCACCTGCGTGGATGAGGCTGCCTCCCAGGCCACAGCTGTTGCTCTGAAGGAGAATGGCCTTCACATGCACCCACTGGCTGCCAGGCCCCTGCTCTGTGCCAGGCAGTCTGTCCCGGTCAGAGGACAGGCTCTTCCGGAGCCCCAGAGGGTCCCCTTGGTCCCAAAGTGGATTCCAAGATTCTCTCCCACTTCGTGGAGGAAACGCGAGCAGCCAGCCAGGTCGCCCTCACATGCTAGGACCAACAACCAGGGTGGGCCGGGTCCTGATTTCCCCAACATCAGGAAACCAGTCCCATGCAATAGCTGTGCCTGCCTGGGCCTGCCCCCACACACGCGAACATCCACGGGAGAAGAGGTGTTTCTGAAAATAAAACAGGCCCTGGGAGATCGCGCTGTGACTCAGCAGGTTAAGAACCTGACATAGTGTCTGTGGGGTTTCAGATTCGATCCCTGGCCCCACTCAGTGGGTTAAGGATCTGGCGTTGCCATGAGCTGTGGTGTAGGTCACAGACACGGCTCGGATCCCATGTTGCTGTGGCTGTGGTGGAGGCCGGCAGCTGCAGCTCCGATTTGACCCCTAGCCTGGCAACCTCCATATGTTGAGGAGCAGCCCTAAAAGGAAAAAAAAAAAAATAGGCCCATGGTAAGTTACCTTTTAGGTCCTTTCCTATAAATATAAATAAGAATTTTCTAGCCACCTCAGCTGTCCATCAATGAGTAAGACCAGAGGCTTCACTGTCCAGGCAGCAGCAGCAGGAGCAGGCTCCCTCCCCACCTGGGCAGACTGCCCCCGGCGACTTGAGAACAGGATTCCACTTCTCAGCTGCATCTGAAGTGACCTCAGGCCCCCGTGGGAAGCCCAGACCTGCGAGATCTCCTAGGGCTGGTCCCTCTTTTTTTGTTGTTTTACGCTCAGCTTGATTAGCCTTTTTTAATTCTTTCTCTTTCATTACAGTTTATTGTAAGATACACTGACTATGGTTCCCTGCGCCACACAGCAGGACCTTGCTGTTTACCCAAGCATCTTCCCTCGCCATCACCCGGTGGCCCTCCCCTCACCTCCCAGCACCTGTCCCGGAGGCCTCTTCCAGCCAAGGGGACAAACCACAGCACCCTCGCTGACAGCAGGGTGAAGCCTGCTGGGCCAGTCGGGCCAGTATCTGTGTCCAGCAAGCAGTGTCCTCCGTGCCTGCTCCCTGTGCCCGGACACGGGGCATGGGGGTCAAGGCCACCTCACAGGGCCAACTCGATCTCCCCTCCCATATGCGCCCAGGTGCTCAGCTTGGAGGCTCTTCATTCTCGGCTGTGTCCCCGGGCCTGTGTTCCCGGTGCGGCTGTCACCGTCAACTTGGGGAATGAACCTGGGGTTCTGCCCCCTCCCTGGGGCTGATCACAAAGGGTTTCCTGTGAGCTTTTCTCCTCCTGGGCTTCAGATTCCCAGCTCCTGCCTTCCGCCCTGGCTAAGGTTTCTCGGTGCTGCTCACCCAGCCGTCAACATTCAAATCGGTTGACAGTCCTATTTTTTTCTTCCCCTAGATAGTCCTTTCTTTCTCCTTCACCTTCTCCAAAACTGGGCTGAAGAAAGTAAGAGATGAATTTTCAAATGGATCATTCGACAAGTTCCTAACTCCACATTGCACAGAGCTCCTGATCAATGACAGAAAAGGAAAACAAACAAACAAACAAAACAGAAAGTTATTCACTTTCATCTTAGGCAGCTGAATTTGTAGAAATGTTCCCTGTTACGCTATGAAATAAGAAGCAACTCGCCACAATTCCAGTAATTTCTATCACAATCTGAATTTAGAAATTTAGAAAAATTAGAAAGCTGTTAGATGTTAACACGGCAGTGAGAGTTCTAAGGGTTTACTCACCGTAACCCAGATTCATTGTTTCATAAACAAGGAAAGAGCCTTGTTTTGGAGAGCTGGAATGAACAAGAAGCATAGGGCCAGACCTGTCCTGTGCCCTTTTCAAAAAGAAGAAAATAGCCTGAGGATTTGGTTTGAGGGGTTTTGTTTCTTGTTTCTTTCTACAGCTGCAGCTGTGGCATATGGAACTTTCTGGGTTAGGGGTTGAACCTGAGCTGCAAGCTACAGGCCTACACAAGAGTCACAGCAATACCAGATCCAAGCGACATCTGCAACTTCCCCTGCAGCTTGCAGCAATGCCAGATGCTTAACCCACTGAGCGAGGCCAGGGATCAAGCCCACATCTATGTCAGGTTCTTAACCCACTGAGCCACAACAGGAACTCCTTGTTGGCGGGAGGGGGTGTTAACACAAAGAATCCCCCCTGCCAGCCAATCGCAAAGGTTAAAAGAGTTTTCAGAAATACAGCCCAAGTCCTCGGAAGAAGGGCGTGGCAATCCTTTTGGCCTCTTACCTGGAAAATGTTGACCAAAGTCCAGGCTTTCCTGCCTCCCCCACCCCACCCCCGTTGAAGCTGATGATCCCTTGACTTGACCAGATTTCAGGGAAGCGGGCTGCCCCTTGCTCAGCACTCGCTCCACAGACACTTTCTGAGCACAGCCCCCAGATGACAGGCACGGTTCTAGGCAGCGGGCAAACAATGTTAGGTCAAACCCAGCCCTGATGGCGCCCTCTTGATGGGAAGTAAACAGTATGATGGATCCATAAGAAATTACATGTGGGGAGTTCCCATCCAGGCGCAGCGGAAATGAATCCAACTAGGATCCATGAAGACGCGGGTTCCATCCCCTGCCTCGCTCAGTGGGTTAAGGATCCAGCTCTGCCGTGAGCTGCGCTACAGGTCACAGCTTTGGCTCAGATCCCAAATTGCTATGGCTGTGGCGTAGGCCAGCAGCTGTAGCTCTGATTCGACCCCAAGCCTGGGAACCTCCATATGCCGCAGGTGCGGACCTAAAAAATAACAAAACAAAACAATTAAATGTGGGAATACCACGTGATCCAGCAATCCCACTCCTGGGTGCACCCCCCAAAGAACTGAAAGCAGGATCTCAAGGAGATGGCTGTACCCTTGTGCTCCCAGCAGCCTCAGTCCCAGCAGCCTACGGGTGCCCACTGTTCATCCTTCTGATTTCAACACGGTGCTCTCCACGCAGGGACCCAGGCCCACCCACCAAGGACAAGCCACAGGAGAGACCTGACCCTGTGTATCTACTCGGAGCAAAGCGGAGGGCCGGGTACCCTGATTTCAAGCATCCCTGCCACTCTCACTCGAGTCCCCACAGTCACCTGCTTTTCTCACATCTCACCTGTCTGTCTATTAGGGGAAACAGGGATGGTTTGGGGGTGTTCTTCTATCTCAGCCAGTTGTGTTCATGGGAGGCTTCATACACCATAATCTTTAATCTGATTAACAGGCTTAAGTCCTCTGTTTTATCTTCTCTTGTCCTGCTTGTGTTCTCTCAATCAGGTCACAATGCCGAAAGTCACCAAACTAACATAACAGAAGCTTATTCTTCCCTGACTCGTGTAACCTGGTCACATTTATCTCGCTATTGCTCTTTTGCCTTACTTCTTCAAAGATTACGTGAACATTCACATGCATTAAATTAGAAAAATACACAACCTCGCAAGAGGGAGTTAGCATTTGCATAAATTACTGCCACCTGACAGCCTCGTAAGCCACTGTAGACGTGGCAGGTCTTAAATATGAAGTTCAAGGCTGCCTCGCCACATGGCAGATGTTTTCCAGGAAAATACAGCATATTCGGGGAGTTCCCTGGTGGCTCAGTGGGTTAAGGATCCAGTATTGTCATTGCTGTGGCCAGGGTTTGACCCCTGGCCCAGGAACTTCTGCAAACCACAGGTGCGGCAAAAAAAAAAAAAAAAAAATTGGGTCATTGAAATACTCAAAAGGAGCTTTTTTTTTTTTAAATAAACTGGTGGTGAGTCATTTTCTACAATTAAAATGCTTATGGAACTATTAACTTCTTACAGAGTTTACTCCAAGTTTAAACCATTGTAATGTTTTCTCAAGCAGGATGTACTGCCTGAGAGCTTGTCCCTCCATCAGAGTGCCTCAAGTCACATGACGCCAATGACTGCAGATGATTGGGTAAGAGGTGGAGGGTCCATTCAAGCTCAACCAATCAAATTTTCCCAGTGAAGCTTTGTAATCGGAGACAGAGAGACTGAGCCAACTAGCCCACCACCTGGGAAGGTGATGCGACCAAGGCCAACCGTGCCAGGCTCATGGTTGTGGAGATGAGCAGGGAAGCTGGGCTGCAGAGAGCAGGAAAAAGCCACCTGGCATTAAAGACCAAAGGGGAGAGGGAGCTGCCGGAATGACCTGGTCCGGCTTGCCGGTCCTCACTGTGTTTAGAATCCAAGAAATGCACTTTCATTCTGACCAGAAATCCCACATCCCTTGCTCCACAGGAGCAGACTTTCGTACCTGGCAGTCACGCTGGCTGGGATGCACGGAGTCACGCAGGACAAGCTCACCTACCCTTTTCCTCAACACCAGAGGCTTCTCCCAGGCCGGCAGCCTCACTTGCCCCCGCCCTTCCTTTCTAATTCACCAGCTGTTCCTGAGTGGCTTCTGGAGAGGACTTCAGGGACCCGCAGCGGGTGATCGTCTGAGAAGCCCACGTCCCCGTGATGGGAATTTCCAAGTTTTCATGCACTAGGGCCTTGGTTAGAACTAATGGAATTTTCAAGTTGAAAGGAACATTGTATTAACCCTATGGCCAAATTTGCAAAATAGTCCAGATTTCAAACATTCTGTTCCAGGAGTTCCCACTGTGGCACAACAGGATCGGCAGCGTCTTGGGAACACTGGGACACAGGTTTGATCCCCAGCCTGGCACAGAAGGTTAAGGATCCATCGTTGCTACAGCTGCGGCTTCGGTCTCCACTGCAGCTCAGATCTGATCCCTGGCTCGAGAACTCTGTATGCAGGGTGGCCAAAAAGGGGGAAAAACAAAATGTGCCATTTCCAACCAATTATTTTCATTTCAGAGCATGCTCTTCCTTTTTCTGCTGGGGATTGGACAATAAGATCGGACCCAGGGGCTAATCTCAAGGAGCTCACAGTCTAGTGGAAGGTCAAGCCTATACGGTGTGTTAGGATTCCTGGGGTTGCAAATGACAGAAACCCACCTGCACCAGGTTGGACAAACAGAGGAACCCATTGGCTCAAGGAATCCAAAAACTGATCAAAGAGTCACAGGGCCAGAGGGCAAGGATTTACTGGGAATCAGAAAGAAACGAGATTCTCCTTCTGCTTCCACCATTGAGGCTTAGTTTACTGATTCATGGGGTGGAGTTGGGGGAGCTTGTCTCCCATAGAGAATTGGGATAAAGATTAAATTTCCATATCTCAGGGAAGCACCTCAGACGATGCATAGTAGAAGCTCAATAAATTTCTCTATTTCCCCTTAAAGGTGTCTCAGAGTAATGAAGCCCAAGAACACACGGTTTGTTATCCAACGTGCTTTGTGTGGGCTGTAATGGAAAATGGAAGATTGGAAGAAAGGCAGGAAAAGCAAAGATAAAGGCAGTTTTGAGTCCAACGGAGATATTCTCTCCTCACAAAAACCAGAGAGGTTTATTCAACCACTCTCCCTCCCAGGATCATTGCAAAAATTATCTTGAAGAAAGCGTTATCACAAAAGAAACCACACCTCCTAAATAATGCACAGATAAGTAAAATATTAAAATGGAACATCTCAAGCTAGAAAAATAGATAGGTATTTACAGTGTGTAAGGAACTGAGTCATAAAATTGCTGTACATTCGAGAATAAATTTGGACTCAGCCTGATAACCCTCTGGAATTAGCATATAAGTATTGACTTACAATAAAGGAGCATTCTTAAACCAACTGCTTCAGGCTGATGCTGATTAGTAGATGCGAAGTAGAAAAACTCAAGGGGACCAAAGGACCCAGGGCGCAACTGCCCACACCACCTCTCGCGAAGACTTCACCAACACCCCGATGAGAAGCGATCTCCAGGAAGTAATCTGGAGTGAGGAAAGACGTTTTTTTAATGGCAAAGGTGCTAACGAATGATCATAGAAGAAAAGAACCAAGGGAAATGCCTGAGTGAAAAAAAGGCAAGTTAGACGGTCTGCAACATCAAATTATACACACAGAGAGCTCTCTGAAGGGAATATGATAAAATACTACCGGGGGTCTGCTTGTGGGAGGCCACTATAGGCAACGTCTTCTTAATGCTTTTGCTTTTCGTAGTGAATCTGCATTGCTCTTCATTAAAAGCAGTTTTAGGGAAACACTTAAAAATGACTCCTCTCATTGCTGAAGAGTGGTGCCTTAACTGGCATTTGAGGAGAAGTACCAGGAGCGTAAATTAGGCGCATCGCTGATAACTCCTGGGTGATCTGGTGTTCCAGGCACCGAGCGGAGGGCTTAGTGGAGAGCTGTAATTCTCAGAACCACCCCAGAGGTCGTCCATACTGTGGAGGGTGAGGTGAATGACTCACCAGGGCAGAGGTGCGACGTGGAGGTAGGCTTAGGTCTGACTCAGACCCCACCCACTAAGCCTCTAAGGGGAACAAGTCACCCTGTCAAAGCTCTTTCTGTGCAGAGAAGATGCTCCCTTAAGGCTGACACCAGAGTTGCTTATTTAGTTCTTGTAAGGGGCCTGGGGCAGGCGGAGACACCAAGTCTCAAAAAAGTCAGGCACACAGGACATGGAGGCACAGCTGGAAAGGATCGGAGTACAAACGCTCTCCTTCGTTCCTGACTCTGATTATCTGGCTGGGAACTAATTTTGCTTGCCCTACCGCAGTCCAGGGTTTTTGCGGAAAATATGCAGTAGCATATTCAGCAGGAGTGCAGCAGGTGCTTCCCCAGGGCTAATCACCAGGTTCCCGAAGACAATGTCCCTGCATGAAGGAACACAGGTCTGCCGGGATGTGGCACGCACACACTCACAACCTGGACGTGACTGTGATGGGGTTAGGGTAAGGCTAAAAATCTTCCATGCAAGACCCAGGAGGGTGCCCTAGTGGCCCAGGAAATAAGGAAATAAGCCAGTTAGTGTCTTCTGTAGGCCTGCAAATGGTGATCAATTCTCCTGTGGAACTGAGGCCAGTGGCCTTTGAATCTGAGACGGGGACACTCCCAAGAGATTCAGCTTCACACAGAATCCAGAGGGGCATCCCACCTCGCCTATCTCATGTCTTCCCCTGAGATCCAGTTAGTGCCCTGCTGATTTAACTTCTTTCATCAGCAAACGCACTATGGGCTGCATATCATGCACAACTCTAAGCAGAGGCACCAGTTCAAGAGCCAAGTTTCCTGGGAATGTTCAAACCCTCACTTCTGACCTTGGAATCTTGGAAGGACCAACTGCAGCCATCTCTCCATCTCTTGCATCAGATTTGATGACAGGCTACAGTGAGCTGATATGGACAGTAGAGAGGAAAGAACAATGAGAAAGGGAGCTGAACCCCCCAATTCCAATTCTGTCAGTAACTGGATTCTCTGCCCCCCCCCCATATCTATCACCCTCTTTTCCACATTATTGAATACTAGATATGTTCTTGAATACTAGACTCACTTCCTTTTATAACTGGGATTAGCCTTGACACTGGCTGCCTCCTATAATGAACACAAGAAAAAAAAAAAAAGCATAAAAGCGTTAAGAACTCACTCAAGCAGTTCTCTTGTGGCACAGCCAGTTAAGGATCTGGCATTGTCACTCCAGCAGTTTGGGTTGCTCCTGTGGCATGGGTTTAATCCCTGGCCCAGGAACTTCCAAATGCCATGGGAGTAGTGAAAGAAAGAGAGAGAGAAGAAGAAAGAAAGAAGGAAAGAAAGAAAGAAAGAAAGAAGGAAAGAAAAGAAAGAAAGAAAGAAAGAAAGAAAGAAAGAAAGAAAGAAAGAAAGAAAGAAAGAAAGAAAGAAAGAAAGAAAGAAAGAAAGAAAGAAAGAAAGAAGGAAGGAAGGAAGGAAGGAAGGAAGGAAGGAAGGAAGGAAGGAAGGAAGGAAGGAAGGCAGGCAGGCAGGCAGGCAGGCAGGCAGGCAGGCAGGCAGGCAGACAGACAGGAACGAAGAAAGACAGACAGGAACGAAGAAAAAGAGGAAGGAAGGAAGGAGGATTCGAGTTCATATAGCCACCTTGAGGTGCCCCTTGCATTTATTTTAAATGGAAGCAGTTTGGAGATCATCTTAAACAGGAGCTAAAGGGGGTGGTTTCAAGGAGCAAAAGCAGAAAATTGTGAAAACTGGTTAAGCCAGCAGCTCCAGGAAGCATGGTCACTGGAGGACCCAGAGGTCAAAGCAGTACCCCCCCCATTTTCTCTCCTCTCCCCCATTTTTTGGGGGAGTACATCCCCAGTGGAGTTTCCTGGACACATGGAGTCAAAGTAATGAAAGCCAGGCGTCTGGCTCGAAGGAATAAGGGCAGAGTGTGGTCTGCAAAGCTAGCGATGACCCCCACCTGGTCAGGGCCTTCAACTCTTGTCCCAGCACTGCCACTTTTTCTGTGGATTGAACAATTGGACCCTCCATGCTTTCGTCAGTAAAACAGAGGCAATGTTGGCCTTACTTTAGACAGTAGCCACTGAAGATAAAGTAATCCTGACACTTGTTACAATGGCAAGAAAGACTTTATTCAAGACTATTGCAGTAGGAGAGAGCCAAGCTCAGCTCTGAGCACGATGAGGACAAGTTGGGGTTTATAGCCGAGAAGCAGAACAAGGGGCTCATTGGATGGAAAATTCTAACAGGAGACATCAAGATCAGAGGATTTGCTGAAGGCTAGGCGATGTGATCACATATCAAAGGAAGGAGATGAGAGGCTTGGTCAGATACCAAAGGTAGGGAGTTCTTGCTAAGATGGGCTGGGAAGGCCAAAGGCCAAAGTCAAGACCTAGCAGAAAAGAGGTCTCAGAGGAGGGTACAGTTTGGCCCCAAGAATCAAACGAGACCCTCTGTAACCTGCACATTAGGAAACCTAAACAACTACTTACATAGCTTTTGCTTGTTTGTTTCTATCCCTCATAGTCATTCACTATGAAGATAATTTAGAAATAAGTTGTGTTTAATAGCTGGTAAAAAACAAACAAACAAACAAAACCCACATTTGGCATTTCAAATCTAATCCAACCAAATACACAATCCTCAGGCTCTGGAAACTCTGGAAACGGAGTTCATGAGCCAATGATGTTATGACCACCTGGCTAGTCTTTTTTTTCACTATCATCATAGCTAATGGCCAAGTGGCCCACAGACCACTGAGGGGCGGGACCTACCAGGCGTCTGAGTGATGGGCCCAGCCAGCCTCCTGTACGACTCTTGGGGTGGTTCCCACTGCACAGTTGGGATGTGGCTCAGAGTTCAGCCACAGAGGGCTGTGCTAATTCATCCTGTACTTCCAGGTGGGGGGAAAACAAAAAGAGAAATGACTCAGAGAGGAACTTTCTCATCATATATCAAGCATTTCTAATCATTTTAAAGACCGCTGTTTAATATCTGCCAGGATTCTAGGAGGGGACTTAAATTTGCTTCTCATATTTGAAAACATTGCCAGGAAAAAGATCACCTGGCCAGGTGGGTGGTTTCTCCTGCCATGCTGAAATTACATGTACTTTTACCCGATCAGAGAGCTCTAGTGTGTGCCCAGAAGCATATCAGCAGGTGAACTTAGAAGGCCAAGAACAGAGGATTCATGGCGGAAAATTAAATCTGACCCAGAGAAGAGGACTCAACAATCATACAACACAGCATAGACCAGGCAGAAGTGAACACCTGAGGCCTGGACCGTCCTTCCTCTGCCCCATAAGCCACATGTTTTCTTTGCTTCGGGACTTCTATCCTCTACCACCTCAATGTGAATATCTGAAGACATGGAATATCTGCTTGTTGGTCTGTGGTTGGGGAGTTCAAGATTATCACTGACTTTGGATGTGCCAACGCCCATCACCAACCACCCTTGCAAAAACAAGAGGGAGGGAGTAAGGTTCTGTCCCAAAGGAAGCCTCCCATGATTCCCCAAACTCAACACAAACTCTCTCTCAACCCTCTGAGAGTCTGCGAGTTTTCTTCCAAGCCCATGTTATTGTTTTATTCCATGGTCATTTCTATCTCCCCCACCATATTCCACCACCTCCTTTGATGACCTATTGAGGCTTCTCGAGTCAATCAAGGCATGGGTTCTACGGACCCTGGATGCAGCCGCCCAGTCCTCAGTTACTCTTCCAGGCTGCCACTGCAGGTGGGCCAGAACTGGCATCCAAAATACACCTATGTATTGCCATTTTGAGTCTAGACATGGAGGAACAGCCTCTTATGCTGGAGCGAATGGTTTCAACACTTAATTTGCTTTAGGTTCTCAGCTAGATTCAAATAAAATGAGAAGGCGAAGATCCATGCACCCCAATGTTCATAGCAGCACTATGCACAGTAGCCATGCCATGGAAGCAACCTAAATGTCCATCAACAGAGGACTGAATAAAGAAGATGTGGAATATATATTCCATTTTGCATATGAATGGAATATCATTCAGCCATGAAAAAGAATGAAATAATGCCATCTGCAGCAACATGGATAGACCTAGACATTGTCATACTGAGTGAAGTAGGTCAGACAGAGACAGATGAGTATCATACGATGTCACTTATATGTGGAATCTAATAAACAAGACACAAAAGGACTTATTTATAAAAGAAACAAACCCAGATTGCAAAACCAGTCTTATGGTTACCACAGGTGAAAATGTTCCAGAGAGGGGAGAAGAGGGAGAGTGGGAGTAACATACGCACACGACCGTATACAACAGACGATGAGCAAGAACCTGCTGTAGAGCCCAGGGACATCTGCTCAATAGTTTGTAATAACCTACATGGGAAAAAGAATGGTCATGTTTAAGCAGCCATTATGAAAAAGTGTAAAAGTATGACTCATTCACTTTGCTGTACACCTGACACTAAAACAATGTTTTAAGTCAACTGTGCTCTAGACAAACAACAGCAACAAAACCCAATGGGATCAAATACCATCTCAGTTTAGAAAGTGTAGAAATAAAAGTGTTGATTCTCATTGCTCTCCCCTGGCAAAAAAAAAAAAAAAATGAGAGGTAAAACTTCTCCCCCAAAGCAAATGGAGCTTGGCAAGGCCCTAGTGAGTGAATCCTAGCCTTGCTAAGAAGAGAGAATGTAGATAAATCTTAAAGGGCCCGCATGCCCGGCCTTTTTTCCTCACTTCATCCCTGCGTGACATAAGGTACAGCTCTCATAAGAAGGTGTGGATGCCCCACCAGCCACTCAATCAACTGGTCAGTGTGATCCAGGTTTGGGGAGGTTCCTACCAGAATCCCTCCCTTTGCAGACATCTGATCCTGCAGCGCTAAGGTCCTTGGAGAGCTTTATACAGGGCTGGGGGCAGGGGGCGGTGCTCTTACTTATCCTACAGAGTAAACCCAGAGACTTTGAAAGCAAAGACTGAGGTACGAGGTCTTCTGTCCACCTCATCCCTGTAAGGATGCTTCATCACAGAGCCCTGAACCACACAGTGGACGGGAATCTGCTACTGGGAAAAGGCTTCCTCCTCTGCTGTGAAACATCGGAGAGAGAAAATGTGCTCCTCCCGGGAGGAGAATCCTGGAAATCCCATACAGAGCCCACTGACAGAAGCGTGTTGTCTATACTGAATAAACTGGCAGAGGTCAGCAGCCATTGGTCCACTAGAATTGGAGTCTCCTGGAAAGGTAAAGACTGGGAGAAAAGGCGGATGTGCCTCTTGGACTTGTTTTGGGCACTGAAGGTCGAATTCTACTACGATGCTGAGTCTAATAAAAAGAAACCCTCTTAGAAAAGAAGCAACATAGGAGTTCCTGTCGTGGCTCAGTGGAAATGAATCTGACTAGCATCCATGAGGAGGCAGGTTCAATCCCTGGCCTCGCTCAGTGGGTTAAGGATCTGGCATTGTCATGAATCGTAGCGTGGGTCACAGACGCAGCTCGGATCTGGCATTGTTGTGGCTGTGGTGTAGGCTGGCAGCAACAGCTCCTCCAATTCAGCCCCTGGCCTGGGAACCTCCATGTGCCGCGGGTGCGGCCCTAAAAAGACCAAAAAAAAAAAAAAAAAAGGCAACACAAATATTTTATATGAAAGGGGGAACATGTCCCTCGGGAATCCATGTGAAAATGTGATGAGTGGACATAAAAGACACAGCACCCCACTCAGCCAGCCGGACTCTGAAAACAAGAATGACACAATGGTGGCAGCTGGGCTCCTCTAGGCCCCCACGCCCAGGTCCCTGGTGTCCTCCAAATTCTGGAAGCCTGAGGATTGAAAGCTGCTCCCAGACTGTTGAGGCCACCTGGCTGTCCCTCACAGTCCGTGGTGACCTGGTTGGAGTCCATTGCAAGGCAGAACACGGGGCGTTGCTGCGGAGACCACACAGGAAGAAGGCGAACAGGCAGGTAGGCGGAGTGGGCTTGGAAACCCAGAGCTGGGGGCCCGCCGGAGGGCAGAGCCAGCAGGGCTGGGCAGGAAAGGAAGCCAGGAAGCACAAGAGCTACTGCAGGGCCGCTGAGCCCACTGGGCAGGTATTTGGTTAAGGCCCCTGTGGTCTCTGTCTCCCAGGACCAGTGGTTCGTGGCTGGGGATCTGCCTGCCCTGCCCTCCGCTGCCCCAGGGAACACTTGGCAGCATTTAGAGACATCTGTGCTCTTCACAAACTGGGAGACGTGCTATGGCATCTGATGGGCAGAAGCTAAACACTCTGCAACACACAGGACCATCCTCACAACCAAGGTTATCCTGCCCCAAATCTCAGCAGTGTGGAGCCGAGAAAGCCTCATGAGACCAGCACCACGGACATGCCCAGTTTCAAATGCAAAGGGGTACCGAGTTTGGGGATCTCTGTCTTCTAAGAATTCCTACTTCAGATCCCAGACTCATCCCCAAAGCTGTTGAAACACCTGAGAGTCTTTTTTTTTTTTTGTCTTTTTAGGGCCGCACTTGTGGCCTGTGGAAGCTCCCAGGCTAGGGGTCGAATCAGAGCCGCAGCATTGGGCCTATATCACAGCCACGGCAATGCCAGATCAAAGCCGCATTTGTGACCTATGCCACAGCTTGCAGCTGGATCTTTACCCACTGAGCCAGACCAGGGATCAAACCTGCATCCTCACAGAGACTATGCCAGATCCTTAACACGCTGAGTCACAATGGGGACTCCAACCCTGATATTCTCACTCATGCTGTGAATGACGCAACCTAAGGCCAGAGGGTTCTGAGTGGTGCCCACTCGGTGGTTTTCCTAGACATGTTTTTTGCCGGGGTGGGGGGATGCCTTAAGGAAAAGCAATTTAGGAGAAATGAATTGCTCCCTTCTCTTGCAACGCAACAGGAAAGCTGCCATTTGACTAAATAGGGGTCATTACCCTTTGAAAGATGTCTTCCCTTTTGTCTGTTTCAAACTAGCCATTTTTCATGTAAAATATAAGCTAACTGGGAAATTACATTTCTACTCTTTTATAATACAGATTAGAGAGATGAAGAAAAGTCTGCCATAAGCAATAGAAAAAGCTATTATTCGGATGAAGAATAGCCTGGGGGAGACCTGTTTGCTGGAGCAGCCAGCCCTGAAATCAACATACGGCTCCAGGAGTTACGCGCAGCCCTACCTATACGTCACAACCACCTGATCCTCAGGATCAGGGCACCCCCTGGACCAGTGACCTCAGACGGTGCTCAGTCCTGTGCATCAGAATCACCTAGAGGACTCCTTAAAATTCAGATTGTCGGCCCCACACCTAGAGCTTTCAATCTGGAGGTCAGTAGTAGAGGCTGAGAAATTGCCCGTGTCACAAGTTCCCTGGTGACACGGATGCTGCTGGCCTGGGAAGCACCCTTGGAGGACCACTGCTCTCAGGAAGGGACTCAGGTGTCCCCATGTGTGCAGCCAGCCTTGAGAAGCACTGGTGAAGAACTGGCTTCTGCAAGGGAGGCAGGGAGGAGAAACAGTTCGGCGGGTCTTTGCGCCCCTCGGCTTTACCCAATCAGCACATGAGAATCCCTTAATGGATAGAAAAGGGGAAGGTGGTCTAACTGCAGGTGGACCAAGCCTGCAGAGACCACATCCGAAGACCAAAATTAACATCGCCAGTACTGAGTCACATTGTATCTTGTATTGAATGCCCCCAATGTGACGTGACAAGGAGGGCACACGACCTTTAATCCGAGTTTCTGGAAGCTGTAGATTGGCTACCAGGCCTTGAAGGAGAAGTAGAACTAACACAGAGGGCTTAACACAAGAGTGTTTAAAGACCGACGAAAGGGGAGGACGGGAGCAGCAGCTCCTCAGGATGTAGTGGGAAAAGCATGCTCTCCAGGGCTCAGGAGAACTGCCTGCTAATCCCAGCCTGACAGCTGATACTGACATGCCTCTCTTTCCTCCTGTAGAGCGAAGAAGTTGAACTCCATCGTCTCTAAGCTGTCTTCCAGAAACACTGAAATCTATAGCTCTGATTTAAAATGTCCTAGATGCATCCTTGAGAACACTCTATGTTTTGAATAGCTATGGTTAAGACTCGTCCTTAGTCATCAGAATTATTGCAATGATGAGGTTAAGGAAAGACTGAGCAGGTGTCACAGGCTGGAGAAGGCTACGTCAGGAGGACTCAATGCCATGTGGGACCCTGTGTTGGATCCTGGGACAGAAAGAGGACATGGGTAGGGAACCTGGGGAGATCCAGACCACTCTGTACTTTCATGAATAGCCTTGTACCAACACTCGTTCCTTCGTTTTGACGGATACACCGTGATTCTGTAAGATGTTAACACCTGGTGCAACAGGGTGAAGGACCCTCTATTATCTTCACAACCCTTCTGTACATTTGAAAGGGTTTAAAATTTTTAAAAATGAGAATCCTGGGACTGTGGGATTTTCTCCACTCCTTTCATAATTTGGAATTTATAAAAAGATCCATGGAAGGGGTCCAGATAGTTACAGAGACCTGGCCATTCTCTAACTCAGCTCCCATGGGTTGCTGGTGACAAGGACCAGATAGGGTCCAGGATCAAATCTGGGGCCAGACCTGCGCAAATGTTTTAATCTAAGTAGTAAGGTATGTGGTTATTAGGAAAAATCATTACTCTTCTGTCTGACTAAGATGATACTGAGGAGAAATAGAGAAATGGCACAATTTGTGAAATGCAGACAGGAGGCAGAGAGCTGCCTCAGTTTACCCAGCTACAAAACGAGGGGCTGAGCCAAGGTATCCTTAAACTTTCTTCCCACTGTCCTGTTGGGTAATTCACATGCATATTGGGATTTTTGAATAATCGACCTTTAAAAGAAAATAAGCAAGGCATGCCTATTTCAAACACACTGGAAAATTTGAAGGAACATCTATAATTATCTTTAAATGACTTTATTGGTGATTTAAGTTTCTTCTTTATAATTTCATGTTATTTTCCCAGTTTTGCAAAAAGTGATGTCATACTTTTCTAAATCAAGGGGAAATGAACTAAAGCAAACCCACAACTACAGGAATATCTGTGTTTTCAAGATGCACAGGAAAAAAAAAATTGCATATGAGAAGACCACTGATTGTGGATTTGCTGATGGCACTCTGATCGCAAATTGATAAGATCTGTAAATATGAATACCTCAAAGCTCACAAGAGGCTAAAATAAATGAGTTTATCCTGTTTTCCACAATACAAAATTGATTTTTCTTTTTTGCCTTGAAGTCTCAAATTATGCCCTTTTGAATCTACTCCACCAACATGTTGGCAGGCTGTGGATGTGATCAAGAGTTAAAATGCCCAATAGTGCGATTTGATTCCAGGGCTTTGGAGTGTTAAATAAAAGCAAAAAGGAGACTTTCATGTCTGGCCATGACAGAGTAACCAGTTTCAGATTTCTTCTCTTGCCAAAAGAGCCGTTATGTGCTGTATGCTTGCCGCCCCACCCCCACCCCTCAAATTCACATGTTGAAGTCACTCCAAGATGATGGTGTTTGGAGATGGGGCCTTTGGGAATTAATTAGGTTTAGACAAGGTCATGAGAGTGGAGCTTCTGTGCTGAGATTCGTGGACTTGTCAGAAGAGGAGGAGACACCAGCCTTCCTCTCCCCTGCACCTAAGAAGAGGTCACGTGAGCACATGGCAAGATGGCGGCTCCTAGAAGCCAAGAGCAAAGGGATGGAACCTGCCTGGCCGGCACCTTGATCTTGGACTTCCCAGCCTCCAGAACTGTGAGAAGTAAACTTCTACTGTTTAAACCCCTCGGTCTGTGTATTTTGAGCAGACTAAGACGAGAGCCATGTGTAAAACTGAACAAAAGGTGTACATAGCAACTGTTTTGGGGTTCTGGACAACGGGTGGTACAGGAGAGTAATCCCTAAGGGAAGGGACCCGTCAGGTACATCTGCAATAGGTGCACCGTTGCTGGGGGCAGTTTCCAGAGCCCAGCGTGGAGGTAACCTCCCACGAAGGGTCGTGGTCCTGCAGAGCTGAGTCCCAGGCTGCTGCCGACAGCTGCAAGGGGGGAAGGAATAAGCCAGAAAGGAGGGACCCGAGCATGGAGCTCCCCCTGGGCATTGGCCAAAGGCCGGTGAAACTCTGAAATCTAGCCAAGAACTGGGAGGTGATGAGCAAGCAGAGGTCACACAGAGCCAGGTAT
Organism: Phacochoerus africanus; assembly: GCF_016906955.1. Lineage (NCBI taxonomy): Eukaryota > Metazoa > Chordata > Mammalia > Artiodactyla > Suidae > Phacochoerus > Phacochoerus africanus. The sequence goes on from NC_062558.1 coordinate 136,315,924, forward strand.
CTAGCTAGCGGAGAAGGGGTTCCAGGCACGGAAAAGGGGTGACATCAGTGTGTTCCCAGTGGACTGGATTGGATCAATCACATTACAATCTCGTGAATGTGTCCATGTACACATATGTGTGGGTGTGTATTACACGCACATATGCACCCATCCTAAGAATAGGTATGGAAATTCATACAACCATAGGTGGTATATAGATTTGACAACAGGGCTGTGATGATGTTCTCAGGAAATAGACCCTGAAGAATGTAGGGGTCAAGGGGAATGAGGTCTCCAACTAACTTTCATATAGCTCAGGAAAAAAAAAAAAAAAACAACCCTGTAGATAGAAAGATAATGAAAGATCCAGCAATCCCACCCTGAGCGTCTATCCAGAGAAAACTATAATTCAAGAAGACCCAAGCACCTCCACATTCACAGCAGCACTGCTTACAATAGCTAAGGCATGGAAGCAAACTAAATGTCCATTGACAGAGGAATGGATAAAGAAGATGTGGTACATATATACAATGGAATATTACTCAGCCATAAGAGAGAATGAAATGTTTCCATTTGCAGCAACATGGATGAATCTAGAGATTATCACGTTAAGTGAAGTCAGGGAAAGATACATATCATATGATATAGCTTAAGTGTGGTACCTAAAATATGATACAAATGAACTTACTTACAAAACAGAAACAGACGCACAGAGATAGAGAACAAACTTATGGTTACCAAAGGGGAAGGGGGAAAGGAATAAATTAGGAGTGTGGGGTTAACTTACACACACTACTATACATAAAATAGATAAATAGCAAGGACCTACTATATGGCCCAGGGAACAATACTTGATCTCTTGTAATAATCATAAAGGAAAAGAATCTGGAAGAGAATATACACACACATACATATGTCACTGTACTGTACACATGAAACTAACACAATATTGCAAATCAACTATACTTTAACTTCTAAAAAACAAAGAAAATGATGAAGAAATGGGAATAAAAATGTCAACAGTTGTTGAATCTTGGTAGAGAGATATTGGGCTTTTATAAAATTTTCCGCAACTGGAGTTCCCATCGTGACTCAGCGGTAACGAATCCAACAAGTAGCCATGAGGATGCTGGTTCGATCCCTGGACTCGCTTAGAGGATTAAGGATCCCACATTGCCGTGAGCTGTGGTGTAGGTCGCAGACTCGGCTCAGATGTGGCTGTAGTGTAGGCGGGCAGCTGCAGCTCTAATTTGACCTCTAGCCTGGAAACCTCCATATACCACGGGTGCAGCCCTAAAAAGATAAATAAATTAATTAATAAATAAATAAGTAAATTCCGCAGCTTTTCTCTAAGTTTGAAATTATATACAAATAAAAAGTTAAAGAGGAACTTGTCACGGAAAGGGACAGGAGGCTCCCTCAAAAGCGTGGTTCCGGCCCACCAGTCTCACCCTCAGCAGATGCCAGTGGTGTACGATGATCCCACGTGGAATTACATAACTTGCTGGACATGAGCACGCAGGGAACAAGCCCTGGCGAGTCATCAAGGGTGAGCACGTGTTAACGTTCTCTCCCCACATCCTGCTACCTTGGCCCACTGAGCAGGATAGGTCCACCTCCCGGTCATCCATGTCCCCGGATACTTAGCCTGTGACCTACAGAGCTGTCGGGTATAAAAAATCTTTGTAAACTGGGAGTTCCCAAGGTGGTGCAGTGGGTTAAGGATCCAGTGTTGCTGCAGCTGTGGCATAAGTTGCAGCTGTGGCTTGGATTCGATCCCTGGCCCAGGAACTTCATGTGTCACATGTGCAGCAAAAAAAAAAAAAAAAAAAAAATGTTGTAAATGGGAAAAGTGATGGGGGGGGGGGCGTTGTCTGTCATCCTTATCCACTGGCCACATGCAATAATGCAACATTTGTGTCTTCTCGGGCTGGGGACTTCTTGGGATCAGGGAATGTGTCTCATTCGTGTTGGAATCCGGCTGAAGGCCCACCCCAGCCCCTGGCACATGGGAGGTACTCAGTGTGGGGTGGGAGAGGGTGCCCTGGGGTCAGGAGACATGCATTTTAATGGCCAGTGCTTCTCCATGAGGTCTTGGCCTGCTCACACCACCTCTCTGTGGATTTCGATCCGGTTCCATCATCCACACACTGGTGCTAACAACAGCCAGACTTAAAGTCATGCCTGAGAGTTATTTTTCCAGTCAAGTTTTAATCACGGGAGCAGAAACACCCTGAGTAGCATGAATTAAGGATTTGGTTTGTTTTCATTTTGGTTTTTGTTTTCCTGTAAATTGATAGTTATATTCTTTTTTCAATTGAAGCGTAGTTGATTTACAATTTTTCACGTGTTCAGCAAAGTGATTTGGTTATATATACATACTATATTGTGTATTATATATATAATACACATTCTTTTTCAGTTTCCCATTATATAAGTCGTTATAAGATACTGAATATAGTTCCCTTTGCTATACAGTAAATATTTGTTGCTTATCTATGTTGTATATAGTAATGTATCTCTGTCAATTCCAAATTCCCATTTTATCTGCCCCCCCATGAATATATTAGGTTACATCGCAAAGGTAATTAAGGCAGCAGGTGGAATTAATGCTGCTAATCAGCTGGTGTTAAAATAAGGAAATTAACCTGGATTACTTGAATGAGCCCGATACAATCACAAGAGGCCTTAAAAGCAGAGAGAGAACCGGAGGCATGGGGCTTGAGGATGCTCCCCTCTGTTGCTGGCCTTGAAGATGGAGGAAGGGGCCAGGAGGCACATGGCCTTCCAGTCTAGAAGCCGGAAAAGGCGAGAAAGCAGATTCTCTTCTCCTGGAGCTTCTGGAAGGAAGGTGGCCCTGCCTACACCTTTGACTTCAGCCTGGTGAAACCCATTTCAGGCTTCTGGCATCCAGAACCAGGAGATAACAACTGTGCTGTTTAAGGCACTAAGGTGCAGTGATGTGTCACAGCAGCCGTAGAAAACTAACACGCAGGATAACAGACGATGTCTGGGAATGTATCTAGGATTCTATGGCGTGGCCTCAGTTTCCCATCTCATTCCAGCCATTCTTCCATCTCTAACCCCTTCACCACCTCGTTTTCCTGCCCCCTCGCCCCATTCCATGCCCACTGGACCGCTTGGCCTGGAATCCTCAGGCTTCAGGCACCGGCACTCATGCCTCCACCTGCCATGCGCTGACCCGCCCCCACTCCTCCCAACCTGGCCGTCTGCTGATCTCCTACTCACGCATCAAAGCCCGATGGTCACCTTCTCCCTGGAGCCCTCCTTGACTCCACTTATGTCCACCCCACTCCTCCAGGCCACACAGAAAGGGCCCCTGGCTGATTCACTCAGGCACCATGCTGTTTCATCAGCATTGTGGTTTGCTTTTCTATAGCCCTGTCCAGAGCCAAAACTTTGAAGGCAAAGATAGTGCTTCAGTCACTTTTGTCCCTCGGTCCTGGGCTCTTCATAAACACTGTCCTAATAGCATGGAATTGAACAAAAACACAAGGACACAACCACATTGCCCACACCGGCAGGTCTTTCACCATCTGTAAAAACTCTGTGTCAACAAATTGGAGGCAGCACGGGGTCAAGAGGCTGGCTCTGCCAGCAGGTCACCTGAACCCCCCTCCAGTTCTGCCGCCACCTGCCGCAGGGCCGTGGACAAGTTGCTGAGTGTCTCTGTACATCCCTTTCCTGACCTACAAAGCCAGGAGCCAAGCAGAAAGCATCAGCGATTCAGAGCTGCCAGGATAAAACGCAAGGATGAAGCAGCCAATAAACACTAGGGGTTATTATTTATTATCACTGACGAAAAGAAATCTCCATTTTCACACAAGTCCAAAAATGACACAGGAGTTCAGCTTTTGCTTCTGATGGAGAAAAATGCTTTTGCCAACATAAGGGCTGCCTGACTGCTTGCTCGAGTGCACCTGCCTGTCCCAGGTCTTGCTCTCTCCCATCACACCTTCCAGCCTTCGGCCCCCTCATCTTTGGATGGGGTTTGCTTCCCAAGTGGAGACTCGTGAAAGGCCTCAGAGAGCAGCCAGCACATAGCTCTAGAAATCAAAAAGCTTGACCTATACACACTACTCTATATAAAATAGATAACCAGCAAGGACCTACTGTATAGCACAGGGAACTCTACACAATATTTTATAATAACCTATACGGGGAAAAAAAAATCTGAAAAAGAACATATATATAATTGAATCGCTTTTATGTACACCTGAAACGAACACAACATTGTAAATAAACTATATAAAAAAAAAGAAAGAGAGAAAGACGAGAAAGAAAAACAATAAAGTACAATATCAGGAAAGAAAAAAGAATAAAAGCTTGAAGGACAAGCTGGGTCCGAGATGAAGTTTTCAGAAAAACCACCGAGGAAATATACTGCAAGCCCTCTGAGCCCACTCAGTCCCTGAGACTGATCCCATGGGACCCACCAGCTCCCCAGGCAGTTGTGACGTGTGCATCTGTGGAGCACCTTTGGAGAAAAGCCTGCATCTCCGTCCTTACGTCCTTGCCTGCCCGCTGTCCCCACAGAACTCAGGCAGCAACACTGCAGCAAATCCCTGACTACACCCTAAAGAACTCCTGACCGCCCCCTCCGCCCCTGAGGACAGGTGCATCTGCCTGCCTGCACCCGTTCCCCTCCTTCTGCCATAGCAGCCACACCTGCCTTTGGGAGTCCCCCTCTGCCACAGTACGTGGTGATGCTGGGCCTGCCAGCCAAGCCCCCCAGCCCCACTGCCCAGCCGGGCTGCTGCTGCCTGCAGAGGCCACCATGCACTGCCACTCCCCAGTTCTGCACAGCAGCCCCTCTGAGGCCGAGGTCTGCAGCTTTCCATCTGTCTGTTTACACCCCACGCCCTTTCAGCAAACGCCTTTCATGCCAGCGGCTGTGAGTTTCTGCGGCTTGCAAACACCTGAACCCCTGCCCTGTCTGTGACCTGGTCCCAAGCCGAGGCCCCACTGGCAGGAATGTGACAGGTGTTTGCCTGGCGGATTTCCTAGGAGGGGCCGCCTCCCAAGGATGAAAAGAAAACCCATGTCCTGCTCTGGGTTTCTGCAATAACAGCTATCAATATTCAAGCTGCTTTAACATGAAAGAGCAGCCCTCGAGGGCAAAGCCCTGCCTCCTGTGAGCAGCATTTTAAGAGGATGGAACGCGCCCAGGGAACCGAGTGACAGCGAGGGCCATTGAGAGAAACGTGGGGAAGATGAAAAGCAGGAAGTCGTCAGATCCCCCGCAGACCGCAGATGCCTGAACCGCTTCGGGGCTCAGATTTCGTGTCCCACAAGGGGGATGCCTGCTTGGTGACTGCAGGACCCAACGGGGAGGGGACACCCAGGGCTGGAGACCCCAAGAGGAGTTTTCCCTGCCCGTGGGGACAGGTGGCGCGCGGGGGGGCAGGGGCTTCAAGATCTCCGTGCAGAAGGGTGAGGACCTTCCCCAGAGTCCGAGAGAGCAGGAGGCAGCCTTTCTTGGACCCGGTGAAGGGGACAATTATTCTTCCCATGGGCGGGTCCTTCCTGAGGTCCTACTACCCACTGACAGTGTCCTGGGCCCTGGGACAACTGCGAGGACAAAGATGCAAGTCACACCTGCTGGGCCAGTGATGATGTTTTCAAAGGTGGTGGATGACAAGTGCTGGTGAGGATGCAGATGTGGGTGACCAGTGGGAATGTAAAGCTCGTGCAGCTGTGTGTGCAAAACAGGCTGGGGGGATTCCTCAAAAAGTCAAATATCAAATTACCACATAACCCAGCGGCTTTACCCCTAGGTCTACCCCCAAAAGAACTGAAACAGGTGTTCAAGCGTAACCTTACACACGAATGTTCATCGCAGCACTCGTCACAAGAGCCAAAAGGTGGAAACAACCCACTAACAGATGAGGGATAAATGACATGTGTTCCATCCTTACAATGGAATAGGGTTCGGTCCTGAGGAGGAACCAAGCCCCGATGTGCTACAACCGGGAGGAGCCTGGATAACGTGCTCAGTTAGAAGCCAGACACAAAAAGCCACATGGTGAAGGAATCCGTTTATATGAAACGTCCAGAGCAGAAATAGTCTGTGATAACCTGTATGGGAAAAGAATCTGAAAAAGAATGGATGTGTGTATATGTATAAGGGAATCACTTTGCAGCACAGCAGAAATGATTCCAACACTGCTGATTAATTATATTTCAATAAAACTTGAAAAAGATAAGCAGCTGCAGCTCTGATTCAACCCCTAGCCTGAGAACCTCCATATGCTGTGGGAGCGGCCCAAGAAATGGCAAAAAAAAAAAAAGAATCCAGCATTGTGAGAAGCTATGGTATAGGTTGCAGATGTGGCTCGAATCCTGAGTTACTGTGGCTGTGGTGTAGGTTGGCAACTGCAGTTCTGATTTGACCCCTAGCCTGGGAACTTCCATATGTTGCAGGTGCAGCCCTAAAAAGACAAACAAAACAAAACATAGGAGGTATCTGATACCAAAACCCCTTAGACACCTCAGTGCTGCTGCTCATTCCCCTCATTAAAAAAGTAAGAAAAACAAAAGATAGTTCCATAAACACGGGTGACAGGATGTCTTCACAGTTCCGAGGGAACTTGGGGGGAGCAAGCCACGTGTTCAGCCAGGGGAAGCCCAGGAAGGCTTCCTAGAGGAGGGGCCACTTGAGCGGGGCCTTGATGATTGAATAGAGGTTTCCTCGCTGGGTATGGGGCAGGGAGACGGAGGGCTGGAGGAGAGAAGAGTGAGAGGAAGGGAACAGAGCCGAGCTCTGTTTCAGGAGCAGCAATGAGGGGGCCGAAGCCTTTGGTAGAAGGATGGGGAATCTGAGTTGCCTAATATTGGGGCTGCATTTCTGACTCTCTTTTTTTCTTTTCTTCCTTCCTTCCTTCCTTCCTTTCTTTCTTTCTTTCTTTCTTTCTTTCTTTCTTTCTTTCTTTCTTTCTTTCTTTCTTTCTTTCTTTCTTTCTTTCTTTCTTTCTTTCTTTCCTTCGGTTGCACTTGCTTCCTATGGAAGTCCTCAGGCTAGGAGTCCAATCAGAGCTGCAGCTGCCAGCCTACACCACAGCCACAGCCACGGCCATACCCACCCCGGACCCTCAACCCACTTAGTGAGGCCAGGGATCAAACCTGTGTCCTCATAATTACTAGTCGGGTTTGCTACCACTGAGCCACGGTAGCAACTCCATCTGACTTGTGTTTGGAAGTGTTAGATAAAGGTTCTTACCTTTCCCTTTTCCCTAATTCAATCATTACTTTTTATTGCTGCTCTCATTACTTTAATGCAGCGCCTGCCTCTGCAGGTTCACAATAACCTCATGTTTTATAGATACTGTATCTGCCCTCAGCAGAGAGCACATCTCTGTAGGGAGGCACAGGTGGCCCGGACAGGCTGCAGGAGACAGGCGTTCTCCATGGCCTCAGGAAGCTCTATTAACCCTCGGAGGCCGTCTGGATAGCGAGAGCTATCCATAACGCCCCGTCCTGAGCTCTCAAGAGCAGCAGAAGCTGCCAAGGCTGGGTAGTTTGGCTGCTTTTGCATAACCCGGCTCCTCCCTGTCCTGGACCCTGTCCTCCCTCTGAAGGCGGGTCTTTTGTCTCACTGCCTCCCTGTCCCTCTTTCCCCACTGGCCTTGCAGTCAGGTACACAGGACCCAGCCCAGGATGTCTGGGTTCATCCCTGCTCCTTCGCGCGTTACCAGGGTAACTCTGAGGAAAGGTTCTAACATCTCCAAGCCTCAGTGTGCCTATCTGTAAAGTGGGGATGTGGTCTCGGATACGAGGGGTCAGCATCCACAGTTTCCGGCCCTTTATCACTGTTCCTTTGAGACTCCTGCGTCTGCTGTCTTTGCCTCGGACCGGGGCCCAGACACGGAGGGCGGGAAGAATGGGAGGCACGGAGCGGGGGAGGGGGCAAACATCCTCTGGGCGTGGGGTCTCCCCACTCACAGGGGCCGTCTTGTCCCAGCTGAGCTCGGAGCGGAGCAGAATGAAGAGGGGGGACCGCTGGCTCCGGGTGCAGCAGTGGTCCTGCACAATCATCTGAGAGGGGTGAGCAGAAACCAGAAGGCCCTCATCTTCCCAGCCCCCCTCCCCCGCTCCGTGCCTCCCATTCTTCCCGCCCTTCGTGTCTGGGCCCCGGCACAGCCACAGCAATGCCGGATCCGAGCCACATCTGCGACCTACACCACAGCTCACGGCAATGCCAGATCCTTAACCCACTGAGTGAGGCCAGGCATCGAACTCGCAACCTCATCATTCCTAGTCAGATTCGGTAACCACTGAGCCACGAGGGGAACTCCAGATCCTTAACCCACTGAGCGAGGGGAGGCCATGGATCGAAGCTACATCCTCAGGGACACTGTTGGGTTCTTAACCCGCTGAGCCACAATGGGAACTCCTGGAACAGTTTTATTTGGCATTTACCTCTCTGACTTCCTTGGGAATAAGCCCTTTTGAAACGGAGACCAGCTCATTGACTCTTCTCCCAGGTCCAGGCGCAGCCTGGCAGGCAGGACGTCTCCCCACCCCACCCCGCTCCCTCCCAGGGCTTCTGAAGGAGAGAGCACAGGCCATACACTCCTAAGGAAGCAGTGAGGAAGCCCACTGAGGACTAAGGCATTGTTCTATTTCAAGATGTGGCTTGAATACTCCATGGAGAATGGCCAGACTCATGAATGACACGGAACGATGAAGCCATATGGGTCCAACCCAGCAGGAGGTAAGGCAGGTCCCTGCCTTCAGGGAGCTTGCATTTAGTGGGGAGCAGGTAGAGACGGGCAGTAAAATAAACACATAAGGACGTCTGCAAGAGAGAAAGCAGGCTGTGTCAGGTGCCGTGCTGAGAACTGGAGACAGAATGGTGAGGACCACATCCCTCCCTGACAGAGGGAATCGAAACGCACTTCACGAAAAATGTTGTCATCCCTGGATCCCACCTTTTCCAGCCACAGTCCCAGGCCTGTGCAAAAGGCATTTTATTTTTCACACCTGAACTTACTTTCTACCTTAAATCTCATCCACCTACGGCAGGAATGTAATTTTGGACCATTCAGGTTAAGCCCAGTCAATTCAGGCTCCTTCTTCCCCTCTTCTTCCTGGGTTTTCCTTTACATTCAGGGAAGGGGCGGGGTTAAATTGTGTCAAGCAGAGAAGGGGAAAGGGGAGGGGGCCTTGGTGTCATCTGTCCAAGTGACAGCTGCTGTGGAGCCCTCATTCCCTCTAGTCACTGGTCATCGGTGTCAATTTCTGTTGGCGTCCTCAGCGCCATCTGGTCTACCAGCAAAGTCAACGAGGTCAGTGTGAATCCTTTGCATCCCAGTCTCTAGGACTCATCGGTTTTGCAGCCACCTCTGCCTGCTTTTACACCCCCCCCCCCTTTTCCAGGTTTAGCAAATAAAAATACGCGATGTGGAGTGTTTTGTCAGAGACACCAGAGATGCCAGCTGTCCTTGCCCGAGGCTCTGGGGATGTATAAGCCCCTATGTGTCTCTCAGACCTGCTCTGCCTAAACCCCCTGCCCTACCACATCTCCCCCGACCCGGCAGGATGCTGCCCTACACAGGGTGGGGGACTCGGATGTGCTGCTTTCTAGTCCCCACCAGCGAGTGGAGCTCAGGCCTCCTCTGTTCTAAGATACCAAGGCTTATTCAGAAGTTTTTTCATCTCTCATCCTTGGGAATATTTACCAAACTTCTTGGGGTAGGGAGGGGGCATGGAACAAGCCCCTTTTCAGACTTGCACACTAGCATCTGACTCCCAGGTTCTCCCTCTGACTCTCCCCGGCAGAAACCCAGGAAAGGCTCTCTTCTCTAGAGCAAGAAAATCGACTCCTTAAGTCTCCTTCTGTCTTATCTTATGTCTATACCTCAACTTCTGAAATAAAAGCTGAAAATTGCCTCTCTTCATTTTCTTTGAATTTTGGGTAACCTGACATGACCAACCCTACCCTAAAGGCAACATGTTTAGGGGAAATGGAAAAATAGATGAACAGTTCAAAATGCTATCGAGACATTCATTTCTTTTTTCTTTTTTCTTTTTTCTTTTTTTCTTTTCTGCTTTTTAGGGCCACACCTGCAGTATATGGAAGGGGGAACTTAGGGGTGGAATTGGAGCTACAGCTGGCGGCCTACACCACAGCCACAGCAACGTTGGATCCCTGACCCACTGAACGAGGCCAGGGATCAAACCTAGTCAGATTCATTTCCGCTGCGCCACAATGGGAACTCCAAGACATTCATTTCTAAATGGATGGGGTAATGGACGGCTGACAAGTGCTCCCACCTAGGACAGCTGCAACAGCTTATAAAAATACAGAAATAGACTCGGTCAACCTAGGTTCTCCAAGAAGAAGACATCAAGATGAGACTGACTGTACCATGACTTTATTGGGGGGAAAAAACACCTTGTGAGAGAAAAGTGAGAGGGAGCTGGGAAAAGTCATCAGATCGTGATGCAAGTCTGCTGGCAAACAAAGGAGAAAAGAAGGGAAGCAGATGGTCCAGGCCATCGCTAGAGGTTGCCAGTCAGCTATAGAGGAGTCTTCTGTCTCCCAGGAGTGGGTCAGCCTTTGTACCCACGGCATCTTCAATCACTGGCTGAGAGCAATGCATGGAATGTGTAGCCTCAGTACAGAGGCAGTGGTGATGGATTTCAAGGCACGGCCGCTGGGGATCTTGGTCACTTGTGCTCCCAATAATTAGAGGGTTATGAGGATCTATTGTTTGGAAGCATAGGAAGCTGCTGAGGCAATGCACATTAGAGGGACTAAGATTTCAGAGAAGGATTTTAGAGAGGAAAGCCAGCTAGCATTGGCTGCTGTTACTCTCAGGACACTTTACAATTCTAAGTATGGAAAGAAGGCTGAAAATATTGTAAATCTTGGTGAAAAACAAGGTGGAGGGCCACTTCAGGGGGACAAAACCACCCAGCAGGGTCCTCGTAGATGTTCTGGAATCCTCAAGAAAAATGACCTCTTTCCTCTCAATATTAGCTGAATTCTGAGGCTATGCAGAATGTGAGCTCAAAATGTAGATGTAAACCTCTGAAAAGTACGATCTCAAGAGACAAAGGTTTGCATTCAGGACCTTCCAAGAAGAAGACTTGTAGACTTCACTTGGATCTTAGCAGAAAAACCCTAAGGGTTAGAGATGAATCAGAGTAGATGGAGTCTTACTAAGGCTGCCAACCATCATCAGCTCAGTCAAACCCTGATTGCATCAAGATAATCAGCCACTATCCCCTGTTCTCAGCAGCAAAATGCCTAAGTCCCATCTAGAGGAAAGCAAAATGACTTGGGGACTAAATTAACAAATTACTAGGTTCACCAAAATCACATGACCAAATAACAAGAGGGAGGAGAAAACCCTAAACGGCACAGACATATCCACGAAGATCCAAACATTGAAGTCAGCTGAGAGACTATAAAATAACCATAATCAGCATGTTTCTGATGGGTTTGTTGTTGTTGTTGTTTTAGGGCAGCACCTGAGGCACATGGAAGTTCCCAGACTAGGGGTCAGATCAGAGCTACAGCTGCCGGCCTAGGCCAGAGCCACAGCAACACAGGATCTGAGCCATGTCTGCGACCTACAACACAGCTCATGGCAACGCTGGATCCTTAACCCACTGAGCAAGGCCAGGGATTGAACCTGCATTATCATGGATACTAGTTGGTTTTTTAATATGCTGAGCCACAATGGGAACTCCCCCTGATGGTTTTTTAAATGGATAATAGACATAAGTGAGATCATTCCAACGTAGACTATCTATTAAAAAAGTAAACAGATATTCTTCTACTGAAGTAGAAAATGCTTGAAATTTGGAATGCATTAATTGGATGTAACATAGTAGAATACAGGCTTGTTGACCTGTACTGGAAGACAGATTAATAAAAAATATCCAAGAAAAGCATGGCAAGGAAAAAAGGATGGAATAAAAGCAAAAAGGAACATTTAATATTTATGTGAGTTTTAGCCAAAATATCCAACATGTGTATAACTGCTCATCTAGAATTATGGGCAGAGGACCTGAATAGACATGTTTCCAAAGAAGACATGCAGCTTGCCAACAGACATGTGAAAAGATGCTCAACATCACTAATCGACAGGGAAAAAAATGCAAATTGAAGCCATATGAAATACCATCTCACACCTATCAGGATGGTTTTCACCAGAAAGGCAAGTAAGAAGTATTGGTGAGAATGTGGAGAAAAGGAAATCCTTGTGCACTGTTGGTGGGATTATAAATTAGTGTAGTCACTATGGAAAGCAGGATGGAAACTCTTAAAAATTAAAAATAGAACTACCACATGATTCAGAAATCCCACTTCTGGGAATTTATTCAAAGAAAATAAAAACACTAATTCAAAAAGGTATATGCCCCCCAATATTCATGGCAAACCTTCTTAGCCTTATAAAGATTTTCGACCAAAAAAAAAACCCCAAGACCAATAAACATCAAGTTGAATGGTGAATTATTAAAACTTCCCCCTTGAGATTGGAAGACAAGATGATACCTACTATCACTGCTTCCATTAACCTTGAACTAGTTTTTAGCCAATAAAATAAGGCAAGAAAAAAGTAAACTCAGGAGAATTGAAAATGAACAAATATGCTGATGTCTGAGAATGTACAAATCAACCTATAGAAAAACTATTAAAATCAATGAGTGGATTTGGCAAGTTTACTAGATATGAGGTAAATATACATACACTAATTATATTTCCATATATGAGAAACAAAGCAATAGAAAATGAGAATTTTAACATTTATAATAGCATCCCAAAATTTCAAATGCTACAAATAAATATAAAAAGGAAAATCTTTACACCAAAAAAATTTTAAACATATTTAGATACATTAAATGAGAACTAAACACTTGGAGGGTTATATACATTTCATAAGTTGGAAGACTCAATATTGTAAAGATATCAATTCTCTCAAATTTACTTATATACTTAATGCAATCATAATCAAAATCCCATCAGGGAGTTCCCATCGTGGTGCAGTGGTTAACGAATCCGACTAGGAACCATGAGGTTGCGGGTTCGGTCCCTGCCCTTGCTCAGTGGGTTAAGGATCCGGCATCGCCATGTGCTGTGGTGTAGGTTGCAGACGCGGCTCGGATCCCGCATTGCTGTGGCTCTGGTGTAGGCCGGTGGCTACAGCTCCGATTCAACCCCTAGCCTGGGAACCTCCATATGCCGCGGGAGCAGCCCAAAAAATAGCAACAACAACAACAACAAAAAAAGACAAAAAAAAAAATCCCATCAGGCTCTTTGAGAACACTGACATGCTGAATTTAAAATGGAAATGAAAATGCAAAGGGCCAAGAATAACCAAAGCAACTTCAACAATTGAAGGAGAACAATGGCAGGAGAATTCACTTGCCAGATACAACTTATATTACAGAGTTATAGCAATCAAGACAGTGTGGTATTGTCATAAAGATTCATGGAGTTCCCATCGTGGCTCAGCATGAATGAACCTGACTAGTATCCATGAGGATGCGGGTTCAACCTCTGGCCTCGTTCAGTGGGTTAAGGATCCCATGTTGCAGTAAGCTACAGCATAGGCTGCAAATACAGCTCAGATCTGGAATTGCTGTGGCTGTGGTGTAGGCTGGCAGCTGCAGCTCTGATTCGACCCCTAGCCTGGAAACTTCCCTATGCTGTGGGTGTGGCTGTAAAAAGCAAAAACAACAACAAAAAAGATATGCAAATAGGTCAGTGCAAAAGAATACCATCTAGTAACAGGTTCACCTGTAGAGATACCAAATTTATGAATCTATTGTGCAATAGGAAATAATAGTCTTTTCAATAAATGGTGAAAGGTCAATTAGAAATGTATACAAAAAAAAAAAGAATATTGTAACCCCTGCCTCACACCATAAACAAAAAACATTTCCAGTAGATTGTACACATAAATGCTAAAATAAAACAATAAAGTTTCTCAGGAAAAAAACCGGGGTAATATTTTTACTATCTTAGGGTAGGGAAATATTTTGTTAAAGGATATAGGAAGCACAAAAAATCAAGGAGGAAATTTGTAAATTGGGTTGTATCAAAATTCAAAATTTCTTTTAAGCCAGTGGACGTCATTTAAAGAATGAGAAGGTAAGCTACAGAGTGGGAGGAAATAGATCAATAATATATCTGTCCAAGGACTGATTTTCCAAATATATAAAGAATATCACCAAATCAATAAGAAAAAGGCCGGCAATTCAACTGGAAAAAAAAAAATGGGCAAATGACTTGAATAGGCACTTGAGCAAAAAAGAATATCTGAATAGCTAAGAATGATAAGGTATGCAATTTCCCTAGACATTAGGGAAAGGCAAATTAACACCAAACATTATACCAGTACAGATCCACCGAAAGAGTTCAAATGAAAAAAAAAAAAAAATCAAGGATGGGAACACTGGAATCCTCATAGGCTGCTAGTGGGAATGAAAAACTTGTTTCCAACAGTTTGGAAAACCAGCAATATCTTCCAAAGTTAGATATGCTGTATGACCAGCAATTTCACTCCAAATTAAATATCCAAAAGAGATGCCTACAAGGTTTTGCTAAAAGACGAGGACTAGATTATTCATAGCGTTGGCATGATGGCCAAAAATGTAAAAATGCCCAAATGGTCCTCTACAGTAAAATAGATAGATAAATTAATATAATAGAATCCTTTCTATGTTAAAAATGAATGACCTGCAGGTATGTAAAACATCGTGGATGAATTTCGCCAAAATAATGTTAGATGAAAGGAGAAGGAAAAGAACGCCATGGACGGGGTCCCCTGCTGTGCAGCAGAAAATTGGCAGAACACTGTAAACCAGCTATCACGGAAAAAACAAAAATCCTTATTAAAAAAAAAGAATACCATGGTGATTTCAAGTACATCCACACAAATTCCCAGGCACTCCGTTCAAGATACAGGACTTGGCGTCCCCGTTGTGGCTCAGCAGATTAAGAACATGACAGAGTGTCCCTGAGGATTCAAGTTCAATCCCAGGCCTAGCTCAATGGTTGAAGGATTTGGCGTTGCCACAAGCTGTGGTGTAGGTCACAGGTACAGCTCGGATCTGGCGTGGCTGTGGCTGTGGGGTAGGCTGGCAGCTGCAGCTCTAATTCAACCCCTAGGCTGGGAACCTCTGTGTGTTGCAGGTGTGGCCATAAAAGAAAAGAAAAGAAAAGAAAATTGAAAGAGAACTTAATTCATCTCCCCTTAAGGGTGGGCTGGACTAACAAACAGAAGAAACATGGAAGTGAACATTGACGGTTCAAGACTCTGCTGAGTAGATCGTCAAAGGCACCGCAACTCCTCACACTCTTGGACGTGTTGCTTTGAGGGAAACCAGCTGTCCTGTTACAAGCGGTCTTATGGGAGAGGTCCGTGTAGCAAGGAGCTGAGGCCTCCAGCCAAGAGCCATGGAAATTAAGCATCCTACAGTCACTCCTCCAGCCCCAGGGGAGTCTCCAGGTAACTGCAGTCCTGACCGACCTGGTGACTATAATACTAGGGAGACCCCTGAGCCAGAGCCATACAGCAAAGCTTCCCCCAGATTTCTTATCCACAGAAACTGTGAAATAATAATAAGTGTTCTAAGCGAGTAGGGTTCTGGGGTAATTTGCTACCCAGCAATAGATAACTTACCATACATATTGCATGATGCTATCTGTGTAAATTTCCAACATAGTGAAAACTAATCTGGAATTTGAAGTTAGGCTAATGGTTATCCTAGGGGATTTGTGGTGACTACATGGGGGCAGGGGGTGGAAATGATGCAGCAGTGGGGTCACCATCACCTCCTCCTTTCCGGGTACACACCTGCCACTCCTTTCCCTGGGCTGGCCTGGCGACTTTCTTTGATGAGTGGAGAGTAACAGTGAGGACACTGTGCCAGCTCTGAGCCTGGCGTCTCGAAGGTCTGGAGGTTCTCCTCCTCCACTCCAGGGAGAAGACAGCAGCCATGCCGTCAGGAAGGCCAAGCGGGGGCGTTGCATAGTGAGGAGCACTGGGGTGCCAGACATGTGAGTGAAGCCTTCTTGGAGGTACCGCCAACTGAACGCAGCTGATGGTTGTCCCAGAAATGCCTAGGAGAGCAGAACTGAGAAACTGAGTCCTAACCCACAGAATCATGAGACTACACAATTGTGTTTAAGTCACAAGTTTCGGGGTGATTTATTTGTAGCAAGAGAAAGCTAAAGTGGGGTACCTGGGGCCTGCAGGATTCTGGTGATCCTCCACTTAATCTGGATATGTTCATTTTATGAAAAACATGGAGCTTTTTAGTTAAGACTTATGCACTTTTCTCTATGCTATATTCCAGGATTCTTCCCAAAACTATTGATCTGTTTATTCATTCATTCATTCATTCACGCATTTTTTCAGGATCCTGGCACACAGGCGTCCCAAGTTCTGTAAAGAAGTATTTGATATCATAGAATAGTGGAGGGCAGGAAAGAAGTGAGATTTACCCCTAAACTTAAACATTAAAATGAGTTTGTTGGAGTTCCCGTTGTGGCTCAGCGGAAACAAATCTGATTAGCATCCACAAGGATGCAGGTTTGATCCCTGGCCTCGTTCCGTGAGTTAAGGATCCGGTGTTGCTATGAGTTGTGGTGTAGGTCACAGATGCGGCTTGCTTCTACGTTGCTGTGGCTCTGGCGTAGGCTGGTGGCTACAGCTCCGATTAGACTCCTAGCCTGGGAACCTCCACATGCCACAAGTGTGGCCCTAAAAAACAAAAACAAAAACAAAACAAAACAAGGTTTTTTGGGTGAGGTTCCCACATAGAGAGAAAGCCAGGGACAGAAGACTTGAGGTAGAAGAGATATCTCAGTCTAGTTGAGGCATCGTAAGAGTCCACATGAACAGCCTGAAAGGGCCGAAAGTAACTGCTAGAGTGACCAAGCATCTCCGTTTTCCTGAGACTGCCCCAGTTTTAGCTCTGACAGTCCCACATCCTGGGAAATCTCAACCCAATGGGCAGTGGGTCTCCCTAGAGGCTGGAGGTACAGACAGAGCTTGAACATACTGGGTCTTCTAGGCCATGGCAGGGATTTTGGTCTTTAAGAGCTGAAGACATGTACTTATATATGGAATTTAAAATATGACGCAAATGAACTTATCTCTGAAATAGAAACAGACACACAGACATAGAGAACAGACTTATTCTTGCCAAGGGGGAGGGAGTATTAGCAGATGTAAACTATTACCTATAGAAAGGATAAACCACAAGATCCTGCTGCATAGCCCAGGGAACAATATTCAACGTCCTGTGATAAGCAATAATGGGAAAGAATATGAAAAAGATATATGTGTACATAAATATATAACTGAGTCACTTTGCTGTATAGCAGAAGTTAACACAACACTGTAAATCAACTACACTTAAACAAAATACAATTTTTAAAAAGAGCTGAAGGAGTTCCCTGGTGGGGCAGCAAGTTAAGGATCTAGCACTGGCACTGCAGCAGCTCAAGTCACTGCTGTGTGCGGGTTTGATTCCTGGCCTGGGAACTTCTGCATGCCATGGGTTTGGTCCAAAAAATTAAATAAATAAAATAAAAATAAAAAGAGCGGAAGCTATAAGCATAAAAGGGAATCTCGGTTTTGTTTCCAAAGGAAACAATCTGAATGAGGGCTTGGTCGATTTGACTGATTATGCATGGACTTGATACCCACCTATTCACCCCTAAGTTAACTGGAGACAGAGCACTGTTACTGCTCACTAAACAAACTCTCAGCCGCAACTGCAACCTGCGACGTTAATCCTCAGGGAGATGATATACGGAATCCAGGGACTGCCACTGCCACACGCTAACCATCCATCCCCAGTGTCTCAGCTTCTCTCATAGCTGCTTCCCTAGTGAGGAGTTGCCACCAGTTCCAGCAACAGCCTCAGGGCCCAGAGCAACTGCTCCTTACTCACAAGAAGCCAAGACTTCTTTGCAAAGTTCTAGGTGGTATGAATTTTTTCAAAGACCTTTTTTAGAAGAAACTCAAGCAAACCAAAACAAGGCAATAGCTGGGAGAGCAGCAGGGTGTGGAAAAGAGCATGGTATTTTGAGTCCTGTGTGCACAGTGTATAGCCCTGGAAATACCTTTGGACTTGGTGTTTTTATCAGTAAAACGGAGAGACTCAGCATAACAGCTGTTCTGGCTCCATCACAGAGATGTTGCAAGGAAGGAAAGAGATAAATCGCATGGTAACATTTTGCCAGCTACAAACCCCAAGACAGCTAGACTCTGACATGAAAAGGGGATAATAGTACAGAGGGTTATGGTCTGGATTCTGCCACGTTTCAGACTGAGGGCTTACTGAGGATTGGGAACAGGGTGTGGGCTGAAGACAAAGCCCCTGTCTTCCTAGAGCTTACCTTCCAGTGGATGAGTCATACAGTAATCCGATCCATAGCTTCACATCAGGCAGCGACACTTGATAAGCCAGGGTAAAGAGATGGTGAATTATGGGGTAAAGAAGGAAGTCTGGGAGTTCCCGTTGTGGCTTAGTGGGCTACGAACCCAGCTGAGGGTTCCATGAGGATGAGAGTTCAATTCCTGGCCTTGCTCAATGGGTTAATGATCCGGCCTTGCTGTGGCTGTGGTGTAGGTCGCAGACATGGTTCCGATCTGGCGTTGCCATGAGCTGTGGTGTATACCGGCAGCTACAGCTCCGATTGGACCCCTAGCCTGGGAACCTCCATATGCCACAGGTACGGCCCTAAAAAAGCAAAAAACAAACAAACAAACAAACAAAACCTGTTTGGCTGCATGTTCAGAAAAGGACTATGTGAAGTGGGTTTCTTCTTAATTTTTATTTTACTGACGTGTTTATATTTGGGAAGGTACCAAAATAAAATGAGTATGAGTAATGGGAAGACTGGGGATCTGCCTTTCAGACAAGAGGAATGGCAAGTGCAAAGGTCCTGAGGCCAGGATGGAAGGAAGAAACCACATCTAGAGCGGATAAGCAAGGAGCAGGAGAGGAGTTCTCAGAGGCAAGCAAAGACCAGATCATGTGTGTTGTGTGTTTGTGAAGCTGTTTGGGGGGAGTGGGGTTAAACAAGGAAACTACATGATCAAATGTATTATTCTGAAAAATGGCTTCGGCAGCTGTGGTGATGGATGGGCACGTGAGGAACGCTGAGAGATTCGGGGTGAGGGAAGGGACTAGGAGGTCCCTGCAGGAGTCCCGGCCAAAGACAAGATGAACACCGGTGGAGGGAACAGGAGACAATCCGAGGGGGTGTATTGTGAAGGTAAAGCTGATCAGACGTGCCAGTGGATCAGGTGAGGATTTTGAAGCAAAAGGAAAATCAAGAATGACCCCAAATAGCCAAGAGGTGGATGAAAGGGGCTCAGCATCACTAATCATCAGAGAAAGGCGGATCAAAAGCACACGAAGGTATTCCCCCCCCCCACCTTGAGAATGATTATCATCAAGAAGACCAGAGATAACAAGTGTTAGAAAGGATATGGAAAAAAGGGAACCCTGAGAGCTCCTGCTGGATCAGCAGCATCTCAGCAGCACTGGGACACAGGTTTGATCCCTGGCCCAGCCCAGTGGCTTAAGGATCCGGCATTGCCTCAGCTGCAGCATCGGTCAAAATCTGATCTCTGACCTGGGAACTTCCATAGGTTGTGGGGCAGCCGAAAAAGAGAAAAGGGGGCAAACCTTGTGCACTGTTAGTGGGATGGTACATAGGGTCCATCACTGTGAAAAGAAGTATGGAGGTTTTTGAAAAAATAAAAATAGAACTACCGTGTGGTTCTTCCATCCCACTTCTGGTGATATAACCAAAAGAAATGAAAATGACACAGAGATATCCGCATCCCATGTTTAATGCACCACAACCCGTGTACTCATCAATGGGTGAACTGACAAAGGAGACGTGGAAGGTGTAGGTATGTAATGGAATATTACTCAGCTATGAAAAGGAAGGAAACCCCACCATTGATGACAACATGGGTGGACTCTGAGGACATTATGCTAAGTGAAATAAACCAAAGACAAATATCGCATGATGTCACTTACATGGGGAAGCTTAAAAAGCTGAACTCAGAGAAACAGAGGGTAGAATGGTGGTTACCAGGGGCTTGGGGTGGGGCACAGGCGAGATGTTATTTAAGGGTACAAATTTAGACCTAGTAGGAAAATAAGTTCTGGGCATCTAATGCACAGCTTAGTGATTATAGTCAATGATACTGTATTTGTAAACTTCAAAGTTGCTAAGAGACCAGCTCTGCAATGTTCTCACCACAAAAAAAGAAATAATTATGCGAAGCGATAAAGGAGTTCACTAACCCTGCAGCGGTAATTATATCCCAGTATAAAAATGTGTCAATAAACATATTATGCACCTTAAACTTTCATGATGTTGTATGTCAATTATATCTCAGTTAAAAAAAAGAATGCCTCAATCACATATTTGACCTGAGCAAATGGAAGACTCATAGCATATACTGATATTTAAAGAAAAGGATGCACGAAAAGTACTTAGCTGAGTGGCTGCCATATAACACTTAATGTACTATTCCTGTTGTTTGTTATAGTTATCATTTCTTTTTCTTACAACTAAGCTGGGAACCTCTGTGTTCCTGCACTGGCAGAGCTGCTGGAACTATCCAGTCCTTTCCTAGTGTCCACAAGGCTCAGCCCTGCCCTGGTCCATTCACGCCATTGACCCCACTCCCAACGGCTTGGCAAACTCACTTCCCACTGCAGCAAGGTGGCTTTCTCACTTGGGCGCCTAGGGAGCAGGAAGTCAGGCTCTTTGGCCATCCCTGGAGGGCTCCACCCATTGGTACCCACAGCCTTGGCCACTCCCTCCGCACTGCCAGGTAATTTAAAGCTCAAGCCTCTTTCCCTGGTCCCCAGGCCTCCAGCCCTCTGCAGGGCGGGTGGGGACCCTCCCTGCTCACAGCCCTCAGGGCAGCTAAGCCTGCCTCTGCCCCGGCCCCAGAATGTCCCAGCAGCCAGGTGTGCCTGGGTGAGGTCTCCCCCACAGCCTGTTTCAGAGTCCGTGCACGTCTGAGACTCCTTTCCTACTCGTTTCTCATCTATGAATTGGAGGACCTCGTCTTGGGCGATGCCGTGTGAAGCCTTCGGCAGTGAGAGAAAGAGGTAAGGAAAACCAGTCTGGGGCACAATAACTCACCCTATATAGCCTTTCACATGCTTCTCACAGCCATCAGGGCATCTGGGTGATGTCACCGGCCACCCTTTAGCCTTTAGTCCCTGCAGCAGGAAGGCATCACTGACCACAGAGCCGAGACAGCAGTGAGGCCCCAGGTGCTTGAGTCAGAAGTCAGGGCATCTGCAACACCGCATAGACTGTACATGCTTCACAGGATGTCACCAGAGAAAAGTCATCTGTCCCCTCCCTGGTCATGTCTCTCTCCTTCCCACTTTTCTCTGTGGCCCCTTATTCAAGAAGAAATACTTGGCCTCAAGATCCACTGAGTTATCTAATTTTCTTTTCTTTCTTTCTTTAAAGCTCCTATACTGAGTTGAAGTGTCCCCTCCAAAATTCCTAGAGTATTTCCTGGAATCTCAGATGTGACCTTATTTGGAAATAGGGTCGTTGTGGATGTAACTAGTTCAGGTGAGGTCACTCTGGAGAAGGGTGGGCCCTTCATCTGACATGACTGGTGTCCTTATGAGAAGAGGAGTCACAGACAAGGACACAGGTTCTCGCCTGTGAAGAGGGGGGCAGAGGTCGGTGTGGTGCTGCTACAGCCAAGGAGCCCCAAGGATGGCCAGCAACCTCCAGAAGCTAGAAGAGGCAAGGAAGGATTCTTCCATGGAGTCTTCTGAGAGAAGCTGACCTCAACTTCTAGAACCGTGAGAGCATAAATTTCTGTGGTCCTAAGCTGCAATTGTGGCAATTGGTTATGGCAGCCCCGATAGACTAACGCAGCTCCTTTGGTGGATTTGGGGCTGGAATTGGTGTTCATGGGAAAACAGCTAGTGCATGTCTCATGCATGCATTTCTCATTGTAGCTGGTGCCTAGTCTATGGGTCTGGACTTGAGAGGAGGGGGGACCTTGGGCCTTGAGGTGGGGGCAGTACTACCCAGGTGGTTGGAGGGTGACAGGAAAGTGCTCCCTGATTGAGTTGTAACTGCAGAGAATGGTCACCCCAAAGATAAAAACTTGGGTGGAAATTCTCTTCAACACCCTGCACACACACTGGGTGTTGTCTCTTTATTCTGAGAGCATCACTCCTGTTCTTTGGGGACCCACCCCTCCCTCCTCCATATGGGTTTGATGGGTCCCCTATCAGAGCATCACTCCTGGCCTGGTCGGTCACCTAAGCTCATGCCATGACCACGGAGCTCGGCTGAGGGATGGACACATGCCTGGGATTTTATACACAGAAGCTATGACAGAGGAGCTGTCCTGTCCCCCTGTCCCCTAAAGCCATAGGTCTGGTCAGGGAAGCCATAGGTCTCTGGTCACCCCTGGGACCCCATGACCTGACCACACCATGATCCCATCAAGGAAGCTCACAAGTGTCATGAACCACGAAATAGCACAGGGAGAGGCCAGTTGACCAGGGAGAGGCCAGCTGACAGGTCCGTGATGGCACTGAGGTCCTTGTCCTCAGGCTAGCTTCACATGACCCAATAAACTTATTTTCGCTGGGGTTAATTTGCGATGGATTTCTGTCCATCACCCCTCAAACAGTCCTGGATCTTCTTACCTCCCAGGTCAGGTACAAAAGAAGACAAAGAAAGAAACAAAATTTGGATTCTTTCCCGGTTATTTATAATTTGTGCAGTCTTGAATGAAATATATCTTCATTAAAATGTCCTTGAAAGTCCCGGTTTGCCCACAGCACCATGTGAGGCCATCAGAAGAGATCCCCACAGACACAAGGTCTGCTCCATTTGTTCATTCATTCATTCATTCACTCAGCCCTTCAGTTAGTTAATCACAATCCAAGAAGCTTATGGCCCTGAGGATAAAACAGGCATTTAGGACAAAATCACACTGGGGGAAATCCCGTTAGTTCAACTGTAATGAGCCCTAGAGAAAAAAGTGCAAAGTTCCACAGAACTGTGAGCAGGTGTCACTTGACATTCAGGTTAAACATCGGGCATCAAGTGGCCTTCAAGCCGCTTTGGGGATATGCAGCCCCACGTACGTACTTCCTTTAAAGCTATTTATGGACCATGAGTTAGTAGCAAAAAGTACGGATTCTAAGCTTTTGGGTTTTGTGCTGCAGATACTCATTCACTCATTGAAAAAAAAAATTGTCAAAAAAACTAAGAATTCCCACAATGCTGTTCTGGCACTAAAACCACTGCCACTACATCTACAAACAATAGGAACACTAAGAATACAGAAGGAAACACTCCGCCTTCCCCCTGCCATATTCCTCCCCAGAGGTGGCCACCAGGAGCAGTAGCCATTTATCTTTCTATTAAGCACCTACAACCATATAGATTTCAAGTAGCCATGAGGACGCAGGTTCGATCCCTGGCTTCGCTCAGTGGGTTAAGGATCCAGCATTGCTGTGAGCTGTGGTGTAGGTCACAGATGTGGCTTGGATCCCTCATTGCTGTGGCTGTGGTGTAGGCTGGCAGCTGCAGCTCTGATTCGACCCCTAGCCTGGGAACCTCTTTAGTTTCGGCCCTTAAAAAGATCAAAAAAATAAATAAGTACAAAATCAATGTCAACTTGACCTCCAAAATCCCTGGTAAGCCATTCCAACTTCATCTTGTCTCAAATTCCTGTCAAAAGAAAATTCTGTCCCAGGGCACTTGTGAGGACCACATCAGACCTAGTGTGTGTCCACATTGTGAGATGGGCAAAGGTCGAGGAGGACCCATCAAGGGCTTCAGAGGCAGCTGGTGGCCTCTCGGCTGGGCAGGCAGGCGGGATCTGCCACCACCACCAGCTCCCCCCGACCCCCACCCTGGTCCTTCCGCTAGCGCTTGGAAATCACAGCGCTGTTTGTCACTGGCATTGTTTAATGAGCACCCATCCCCTCAATTGCAGAGAGAACAAGCAGGGCTCTGCCAGGCATACAAATTGCACGGCTTCCCTAATGTATTCAGAGCATGTACACTTGGCATTAATTTAAAATCATCCATTGCTCTTCTTATCAGGGCAGAGGACACTGGTGCATTTTAGTGTTATCTTGAAGTTAATTTGAGGCTTTAAATATTTAAGTGTTTGATGACTTGTAGTCTGGAAGGCTGAAACACAGAGGGCCATAGACTGTATTTATTTATCTGCAGGTGAGATAAAGGACGCCTTCCCCTCTTGAAATAACACCGACTCTTAAAGAAGTGTCTTTAAAAATTCATTTTTCAGCTATTGATTCTTTCAATAAAGATGCTCTATCTCGGAGGTAAGAAATAACTTCTTTTTGTTGTTGTTTGTTTAAGGCTGCAGTATATGGAAATTCCTGGGTCAGGGGTTGAATCTGAGCTGCAGCTGCAAACCAAGCTGCTGCAGTTGGGTTCTTAACCCACTTGGCCAAGGTGGGAGCTCCAAGAAATAACTTCTGAATAGCCTCTTATTCTATGGGATATTTGGTGATCTATGCAAGTGGGCAAGGAAGTACCTTTGTAACATGCGCTATTAGCATCTTAGAACCCCGCCCTGTGACCTCACCATCTCATTGCAGCAGATCGTTCTGCCCGTCATGGTATTACCATCATGCCAACAAAAAGTGTCAAGGAGATGCTCCTTTGGTTAGAAGGCATGCCTTTTGTATCCTAGGTAGAACAATGATTTCATGAAATCCTCAGGGCTCCTTTGCACAACTCATCCATCCATCCATCCATCCATCCATCCATCCATCCATCCATCCATCCATTCAGGAGGTTTTCACTGACAGTTGATAGTACAGCATGGAGAATAAAGATCTCCCCACCCAGGTTCAATGCCAGCTCAGCTGCTCACCAAATATTTGACCTTAGGCAAGGCTCTCCTCCACTTCAAGCAAAATAAGGATTTTTTTTAAAAAGCATTAGATTTTCCATTGTGCCACAGAGGAGACGAATCCAACTAGTACCCATGAGGATGGGGGTTCGATTCCTGGCCTTGCTCAGTGGGTCGGGGGCTCCAGCCTTGCCGTGAGCAGAGGTGTAGGTTGAAGACTCGGCTTGGATCCCACATTACTGTGGCTGTGGTGCAGACCAGCAGTTGCAGCTCCAATTCAACCCCCAGCCTGGGAACTTCTACATGCTGCAGGTGTGGCCCTAAAAAAAAAGTTAAAAAAAAAATCTTTCAGATGTTTAAAGATTAATTATGTAATGCACAGAAGCACTGAGCACTGCCAGACACCGAGAGGTGTCAATGCATGTCAATGGGGAGTTCCCGTGTGGCCCAGCGGTAACGAACCTGACTAGCATCCATAAGGATGCAGTTCGATCCCTGGCCTCGCTCAGTGGATTAAGGATCCAGCATTGCCGTGAGCTGTGGTCTAGGTTGCAGATGCAGCTCGGATCCCGCATCGCTGTGACTGTGATGTAGGCCGGCAGCTATAGCTCTAATTCAACCCCTAGCCTGGGAACTTTCATATGCCATGGGAGCCTCCCTTAAAAAAAAAAAAAAAAGTGTCAGTGAACGCCAGGCACCGCTACTAGTCCTGTAGCTGCATGCAGCGTCTGGGAAAAGCCTGGTGGGGGTGCCAAGGTGAAGAGGACAAAGCTGCCCCTACAGCTTGGAGCCCAGATCACATATTAAATGTGATGAAACCATGACAGCCTGCAGAAGAGGAGTTTCAGGATGTAGAGCAGGATGTGGCATTCAGAAATCCCAGCATCCAGGGATGCACTGTGTGGAGAGAAGAAACACCGAGACCTGAGCCCCTGGAAGACACTTCCTGGAAGCTATCTGGAAACAGAAATAACTTCCACTGTGGGAGGGGGCTTTGTGAAAGGTAATACCTGGTTGTGAAACATGCGCAGCCACGGTTTAGGCTGCCCCATTCCATGGAAAGAAACTGGGTCCAGGGAGCGTAGCCCCACAAATGCCAACGGAGACGTGAGGACTTGAATTGGTTGGAAGTGGGGTTGCTGATGACGTTTGAGAGGAGTAGGGCAGTGACGTAAGCAGAGCTGGGCTCCAGGAAGGGAAATATTGCGGCAGGATGAGGAACAGGCAAGAAAGGAAAAGTCCAGAAGCAGAGAGACAGGGCTGTTCAGTGATGCATGAATAGAAGGGGGTCGGTTAAATAAATCCTGACCTGTTGCTCCTCTGTGGACAGGATCACATCCACCAGCTTCTAAACACACTGTAATTTCCAATCTCAGCAGGTGGCGGCAGGGGGAGGCCCAGGGGACTCAAAGGACAAAACCTTAAAAGGTCAGTTAGGCAACAAACAAGGGTTTTAGAAACATGAAGGTGTACCTTTCTACCAGGAAGCCCAACATCAACCCGATTCGGTTTCAAGAAAACAACATCATCTGTCATGAGGCTGCTGTGATGGGAATGTTATCGCTCTTGTAATTGTGTTTGTACTTAATGAATCCTTTGATTTGGTTTTGGAGTCACAGATGAGCTACCAGTATAGGACTTTATACCTTGTTCTATGTTGGTATATATGCTGTGCAAGGGTAATAGGGCCATTTAAGTCATCAAGCACCTACAACCTCCGCAGCCATCCCTCGCTCCATCCCTCTGTAGTGTTTCACGAAACTCATGGCTAGAGATCCCTGAACAGCATAATCTGGTTCCCCACCTCCCACTTTCTGTGCCGTCATCCCAATGAAGCTTTCACTGCCTGGTTCTCCTCAAGATCACTAGTGACCTCCAGGCGACTCAACCCTGTGCTCTGTCTTGGCCCCTATCTTGTTTGACCATCCGAGTAGCTTTGGATTCAGCTAATTACTCCTCCTCCAGGGCCTGCTTTCCTCCCCTACCTGCTGCATCCTCTCTCCATCTCCTTTCTCACAGCCGCTCCTTCCCAGGAGCCCTGCTGGTCCCTCTGCATCCTCCTGACTCAAACCCTTGGAGCCATTCCATCCTCAGGCACCTCTTCTCCAGCTGTATTCATTCACTCATCCATCATAGGCTATTAACTCCCACCTTGATAACTCTAGTCCAGACTTCTACCTGGAACTTCAGATTTGTATTTCCAAATGCTGTTCATCCTCTCTGCTTGCATGTATAAGGCACCTTTTGACTCAACGTATCCAAAACTGAACTCCTGATTTCCTCCCCTTAATCCATTCACCCTAGTAAATGGCAACACCACTCCTCCTGCTAATGGAGACAGTCGCCTTGGGGTCACTCCTGTCTCTTCTGTCTGTAGGAACCCATGTCCAGCTGGCCAGCAGATCCCATCAGACCTTCCTTCCAAAGTCACCCATGATCCAGTCACCACGCACTAACATCTGGATCCAAGTCACTTGCGTTGCACTCCTGGATGACTGTAATGTCTTCTTCCTTCCCCTGTCTCTGTCCTTGACCTTGCTATAATCTCTCACCAACACTTCAAAACGGTAAGTCGGCTCAGTCGCTCTTGTGGTTAAAATTGTCCAAAGTCTTTCCATTTACGTGGGGGAAAAATCAAGGTTCTTACATTGGCCTATAGAGTGCTCTGTGACCTGCCTCAGGCTGCTTCTTTAAGGTCATCGACCTCTCCCCGTTCCAACCACATGGCCCTTCTGGCTGCCCCAGAACCACAGCAGGAACACCTGCCTCGGCAGTGTGCCAGAGCCAGGTCACGCGTGCCAGATCGGACTCACAGGAGACAGTCATGAGTATGCCTTCCCAACTCCACATTCAGTGACTTCATGTTGGTGGCTTAAAACCAGCTATAGTGGGTGTGTTTATATAATGGATATCAGTCATTGTTACAAGTAAAATCTCATTTTATTCCGGAGAGCTGGTTGTTAGTTACTTAGCAGCACACCACTGCTATGCCTAGGACAGTCTATCCTGAGTTGTCTCCTTACTCCTTTGTTTCCTCCAAGTCTCTGTTCAAAGACACCCTTTCCAGGGAGTCCTCCCTGATTGCACCATAGAAGGTAGTAACCTGTACACACACGCTCCACTCCTACACACCCCACATCATGTTCTCCACCTGACATGCTAGGCATTTAACAGTTTCTTCCTCCAGAATGTCAGCTCTAATGACAAGGACTTTGTTGTGTTCATTCTTTATCTCCAGCACCAAGAGAAGTGCCTGGCATGTTGAAGGCACTCAGTAAATATTTATTGACTGGATGAAGAAATGGATTTTATAAACTAGTCCATGCATTTATGAATTTTTCAGTAATTATTCAATATATTGAAATATTAAAATGTTATACAGTAAAGGAAAGAATAAAATTGATGCATCTATTATACTGACATAAGAGGACATCTAAGATTTAAATTTAAACAGCAAGAGGTTAAACATGCTATTAAATAATGTAGGTACACACATAGACATATGTGTATAATATATACTTACCAAAATGTTTAAAAGAATATAGACTCTTCCATACTTTATATACTTTGGAATGTGGTTTCTAAAACAGTGAATATGTATCACTTTTGTTTCGATACATTGCAAATCTGGAAAAGCAAAGAATGAAAATTCTCTGGACTGTGAGCTCTATGAAGAGAGACCAGCGTCACAGGCACTGCGCAGCTTTAGTGTCTAGAAACTTCCTGGTCAACAGTAGGTACGCAAAGATGCGAAGAAATGGTTGCGGCGTTCAAGCGAGGGCCAGCACAGGCCTGAATGCAGAAGCATAGAGGGGGCAGGGGGGTGTGATACTAAAGCAGCAGCAGCAGGAGTATGTGAGTAAAACATGGGGCGTTGGGGGCCAAGGAACCGGAAGTGGCCGAGATAACGTCATTTATTAGCACACATTGCCCGAGTGCCAACTTCTTGCCAGGTACCACGCTGGTATCTGGGGACAAAGAGATGAATAATGCATGGTCTACCAGACCCTAAGGGTTTTAGCATCACGAGCTGAGGCACAGTAACCTGGAGGAGAACCGGGCTTAGGAAGGAAGGTAAGGAGCCCCCTGGAGGAGTGTTGCATCTGCAGAGAAGTCCCAAGTCGCAGACCTGGGAAGGCAGCCAGCACTCAGAATAGGACCCCCTGTGTTTGGCTTCAGGTACCGTCCTCTCTCCTGGGCCTTACTTGCCACGACTCACTGCTAATACTTAACATTGACAAATCAACCACCATACTGGATCCCAAGGCCATCAACTTGGAAACGTCTCTCTCACCAGCCTAGTAAATGCAGCATGAGAAATAGACAGTTAGATCTAGACAATGATGTCTTTCTTCTTGGGAAATCAAACTTGTCCTGGGTCCCTGATGATACCCTATTATACACACAATTATCCACACATTCAATCTAAGAGACACTTATCTTCTGTTTTAAGGAATTGTGATAACTCATTACGAAAAAGAAAAAAATGTCAGGCACACTTCATTACATGTTTTCCCCTCAATTAGGTAGAGATCTCAGTAGATTAATATTTTAAAAGATATAGGTCTTTGCTCTGACCTGCATCTTGGCTGGAGTTTCCCAATACCAGGCAGTTAATATCAAGATAAAGTCACTGATACACAATAAACAAGCACATACATTTTAAAGTTTTCCCATGCCGACTGTTACAGTCATCGTAACTTGATAAAAATAAACTTCCTCTACTGTTTTTAATGCTTTTCCTTCTAGAAATGTGATGGGTATGATAGAAAACGTCTTATAAAAAGCTGCTTCTGCCGCTAAGCGGGTCATTTGACCTCTATTACTTATGTCCTCATCTGTAAAAATGGTTAGAATGATAATCACTGCACAATGCTGTCGTGAAGGTTAATAATGTGCTTTACAAAATCCTTATGACATATTCCAGCAAGAGCAATTATTATTTGTATTCATTTGTTAAGTAAAAGAGTTTTGGTTGTATAAATGTATTATTAAAAATAACTGTGTCTTACACTTGTGTAACTACAGATTATATACATTTTCTTGCAACTCCTGCTACATAACCAGCTTTAAGGGAAAATCCATCATGCAACTCATATTTATTTTCCTATTGGCCATAGCCATCATCATCACTCTGCTCTCAAAATTTTCCAAGTCCCTCCTTCCATTGTGTGACTATTCTTTATATGATCCTCATATTTACCACAGCATGGTCAATTTTGAGGTATTTGATGTTATTTGGGGGGAAAGGATACATAAATGAAATAAAAGTGCAAGAACTTATCAAGCAACAGCACAGACGTCTCCGGATGAACCAAGGCACCATGGGTTATTTGGCGACTAGTTCAAGCCAGTGTAAGAACTTGAATTCCACGGAAGCATGTTTTTTTCGCACCCTGAGCAAACCATTTCCACCCATCCAATTTTTTCTTAACGCAGAGCAGCCCAGGGCTGAGAAAGCAGGCAGTAAAGCAGAGTGAAGACCCTTTGGGCCACGTACTAGGGAACATGGGGACCATGGCACAGGATGGCACGATGCTGGCCCTTCTGGCAACCTTAGAACCATTCATGCTTCCGGGGGATGAACGTTGAGTCCCACACAAACTTGAGCCCCTTTTTCACACTGATTAACTTCTCCCCACTTTCCCTCCCTCCAGCTCCAGCTCTCTTCCCTCCAAAACGTTTATCCTCCAAAATCCCAGGGGCTCAGGGAAGAACTAGAGGCTGGCAGGGAGGGAGCCATGGAGAGGAGGAGAAAATACGGGAGAGCCTTGAGGGGCTCCCATCATCCCGACATCTCAATTTCATTGTTTGGATTAGTTTCAGATTTTGTTGATTCTCCCAATGAGATCTCCGTTTTCCACTTGAGCTTCTCTCCTGACAACGTTGCAGTGCATTTGCGGTTTGAGGTGTTTCAATGATCTCCGCTTTAGCAAAATGTTCATCTTTTAAAATGACCCTCTAGTCCTTGGCCTTCATTGGAAATGAAGGTGAGGATTAAAATGCAGCTTTTTCTGCCAGCGCTTTCTTTGATGAGAAAAACAAAATTGGGTTTGAAGTAGATTAAATAACTCCTTTGATGTCACTTGAGGGGAAGCTGAAAGCCGAAGCGGTCCCTGGAAGTAAAGACATGTCTTTCGCCATTTCTATGTCTTGAGGATTCAAATCACTGAGCATTTGGTGACACGCTGACCTGGTGATTCTGTCCACCAGACTGGGAGCGGATGCTTCAGACTTGCTCCTCTTCTTCCATCATTCCCACGGTACACAGCATCACAGGGGATCCTGGGACCTTTGAAACACCCCCGATTCCCAAACTGGAACAGCTGGAGGATCATCTACTGGCTGCATGCGTCTGTTCTCCAGCTGATCCTCCAGAAAGCCTCCTCCATTAGGTCCGGGAGCAAGAGGCGGGCGCCTGGATTTAAATATTTAACAGGTTCTGCATGGGATGGGGACGCAAGTCGCCCATGGAAAACACTTTAAAACTACTGAATAATGGGGTGGCATTGTCCACATCAGAGGGGCTTCACCCAGCCTGCAGCCTTTGACGTGATCCGTGCTGCAGAAATACTGCACGCGTGGGATAGAGTCATAAAGAAAACAAACCCAACAGAAAGGGAACTCGATAGTATTTGCCCCTCCCAGGTCTCAAACACAACTTTATCTTCCTTGCCTCATACTTCACTACAAAGGACTTGACGTATTAGATTAATATCACACACATCTATTTATTTCTTCCACGCACAAATTCCCTGTCAGTGCCTCAGAACAGAAGCAAACTAATTTTAATAAATCACTCATGGTGGCTTCAGGAGACGGGCTGTTTGAGAAAGTCAGAGGACGGGCCATAATCAGCAGCTCAAAACACAGTCCATGTGAAACTGAATTTTCAGGACAACTGCACTTACAGTCCTGTGGGTTTATGGCTCAAACGTAAGGAAATGTCTTGTTTAGGGACTAAAAAAAATCTCCCAAGTGGATATGATCAGCCACTAACCCAAACATGAAATCAGTGACACAACTGATAATTTCAGAAAAGGCCACTTGAAATATACTGAGCTTAACAAAGCTTTGGCTGTGCTTCATCATTGGTTAGAGTTTCTTAAACATGATGTTAATGGCATATATATTCCTGTTAGGGACACAGAAGGACCTGAACTCAAATCTTTGTCTTGTGCCTGACGCACTTCTGGGGGTTTTGTGGGTTTTTTGCTATTGTTATAGTTGTTTCTTTGTCCCCCTCTCTCTCTTTTTTTTTTTTTGTTTTTTGTTTTTTGTTTGTCTGGGTCTTTCTTTCTTTGGGGGGCTGTACCTGCAGCATATGGAAGTTCCCAGATGAGGGTCCAATCAGATCTACAGCTGCTGGCCTACACCACAGCTCACGGCAACGCCAGATCCTTAACCCACTGAGGGAGGCCAGGGATTGAACCCGCATCTTCACGAATACTAGTTGGGTCCTTAACCAGCTGAGCCACAGCAGGAACTCCTGACTCACTGTTGGGATGCCTGAGGCTGTGGATTCCAATCATGAGGCTTTAGGTTTGTTTCCCAGGGTGGTCCTGCTCTTGATCCTTCCTAAAAGGAAATGAAGGTCCATGTGGGATGGTGGGTTACAATATAAGAAGGGTGTGCAGTATTGAAAAGCTCGTCAAAGTTGCCTCTTGTCTGAAACTTCCCTGGTGTTCTGGACACGGGCTCTAAAAGGAGGAGAAATTAACATCTTGGCTCTTAGCATGCTGTATCTCAAGACGGGGACTCACAGACACTGAACTGGCTTCTGCTACAGCTGCTCTTTTATGCACTAACTTTTTCTCTTAATAAAAGGACGCCCTACTGCTTTTTGAATGCCAGGACCACCTTGACTGGGGGCTCCATGCATTCTTGTTCCTCTTATGAAAATGACAGTCATCCTTTAAACAACATGCCAAGAGATCAAAGATCTCTGTAGTGTTTCACTGAAATCAGCATGTCGACTTGCGGGGCATGACATACACTTTTCCTAATTCCTCATGACAACACTCTGGCTGGGTGATTTTACCCTTGCGGTCCTGGTAGATATGCTGTAGCCGAAGCTCCTGGGAGCAGAATGGAGGGGCCCTATGCCATCTGCTCAATGGAAACAACCTCTATTAAAGGCATAGGACTTGAATGCTTTGCCTGCAAGCTGAACCTCTCCAAGTGGGATTCCACGACACCCGCCTTAATCCCACTTACACAATCTAATGCCTGAGGCTTTCTAAAGACAGAGTGATTTAGCAAGAAGCTGTCCCAGGTATTGAATGGGACCCCAGGATAAGGGTAGTACTGATGTCAACCTCAGCTTCTGTACCAAAGAGCTTCCCCCCCCGCCCCCGCAGCAAATGGATCTTCCATATGCCATGGCTCAGGCAAGTCCACAGGTGAGCAGTGCTCAGAAGTGACTCACTTGATTTCAGGGCACACACCCCGAGGTTATAAGAAAAAGAGGTAGGGAAAGGAGGGGACCTGGCCTGCTTGGGGTTGTAGCAAACTTGGAATAGCAAAACACCCTTCCAAAAGGATCTGCAGCTATAGAGCTTTATCTGAAACTCACAGCCCTGAGCTTCCAGACTCACTAGTTTTTTTTTTTTTTTAAGCAGCCAGATATTTGCTTTTTAGGTGAAAGCCACTCAATTTTCCTTAACTTCATTCATATAGTTAACTTAGCTATGAAACAGAAACAGACTCACAGACATAAAGAATAGACTTGTGGTTGCCGAGGGAATGAATGGACTGAAAGTTTGGAATGAGCAGATTCAAACTAGTACATACAGGATGGATCAATGACAAGGTCTGACTGTAGAGCACAGGGAACTGTATTCAAAATCCTGTGATAAGCCATCATGGAAGAAGATATGAAAAGGCGTGTATATGTATGTATAACTGAGTCACTTTGCTGTACAGCAGAAGTTAACCCAACATTATAAATCATTATAACTCTCTGGAGTTCCCATCATGGTTCAGCCGTAACGAACCTAACTACTACCCATGAGGATGTGGGTACAATCCCTGGCCTCGCTCAGTGGGTTAAGGATCCGGCGTTGCTGTGAGCTGTGGTGTAGGTCGCAGATGAGGCTCAGATTCCGTGTTGCTGTGGCTGTGGTGGAGGCTGGCAGCTAGAGCTCTGATTCGATCCCTAGTCTGGGAAATTCCGTATGCCTCAGGTGTAGCTTTAAAAAGGCAAAATAAATGAATAAATAAGCTATACTTCAACACGTACAATTTTTTTAAAAAATCGAAGGCTGAAAACTAAGGAGATGGTGTGAAGATTGGTTGCCAGGGGCCAGGGTGGTGGAAGAGGAGAGCTCGGAGGACTGTCGGGGTGGCCTCCTGTGTTTATTATACACCTGTCCCAATGCACCACCCAAGAGGGAACCCTAATGCGAACTCTGGGCGATGACAGTGAGATGACACAGGTTCACTGGCTGTGACAAGTGCCCCGTTTGGTGGGGGTGTTGGTAATTCGGGAGGCTGTGCTCGAGGTGGGCAGGACCCATGTGGGAAATCTCCGTATCTTCCCCTTGTTCACAATGTTGCTGTGAACCCAAAAGGCTCTAAAAATCCAAATGAAAAAGAAACTAAAAAGGGGGGGGGGGGGAGAAAATCGGAGGCTTCTAGGAGCAGCGGCCCCGCCCCACCCTCTCCAATCACCACCCTCACCCTCCGTCACTGCTTTCAACTCTAGTTCTTCTGGTACTTTCTTCTCTGTTCCTAAAAAGTGTGGTTATTCTGTTCTTTGTTCCTTTCGTTATTCTAAGCACTGACTGTTTATTTCCTGCATTCACGGAGGCTGATTTTTTCTAGCTCTCACTGCATGGACCGTCCCAGCATAGTCCCAGCCCCCGTTCAATGACCTGGGTCTCCGGAGCGTCCTAGTCCTGCTGCTGTTGGCTCTTGCCCCGGGGCCTTTCTCCTGAGTTGGGACCTCGGTTTTCTGGATTCCATGGTTTTCTCAGTTGTTATTTTGTTGAAATATATTTTGGGTAGCTTCCTCTTTTTTGGGAGGGGGGCATGTCTGTGACACGTGTAAGTTCCCGGGCCAGGAATCGAACCTGAACAATGGCAGTGACAATGCCAGATCCTTAACCTCCTGAGCTACCATGGAGTTCCTGTGATAGTTTCCTAAAAAGACTGCTTGGGAGGTAAATTTTTTTTTTCTTTGAGCCCTTTCACATTTAAACGTCTTTATTCTACTCCTACACCTGATGGGAATTTGTCTGGTAGAGATTTCTGCCTTGCAAACCTGTTCTCCTTCAGAACTTTGAAGGCCTCTCTCCATCGCCTTCCCGTTTCCAGGGTTACGGCAGATACATCTGACACAACCTGGTTCGCATTCCCGTGGCTGGGTCCTGCTTCTCTCCCTGCGAATGTTATGCTCTCTTCTTCACGCGTGGTTGTCCACATTTCAGGGTGCCAAAGGGAGATGTTAGTCAGACATCCTGGGCCTCAAGCCCACAATGCCACCCACGGACGGAGGATCTGGGGTGTGTGGCTTGACCTCGCCGCGCCCCTGTGAAGCTGGGAGGGGTGGCCCTCTTGCAGGGCGGCTGTGCGGATGAGTGAGACAATACATCCTCCCCCAGAGCAGGCTCCCCAGGTGGGGAAACCAGGGCCTGTTGGGCCTTATGACACGTGACGCCATCATCAGTCTGTGCCCTGGTTTGGCTTTTCCTGTCCTTGAGTGGCTTGTTCCTTGAACTGTGTCTTTGGTACCCTCCCCTCTCCATCTCCTCTCTTCTTTTTCTGGAGATTCCTATTCGTCAGAGGGTGGGTTCCCAGACTCATCCTCTCCTGCTTCCGTTTTTCCTATTTTCCGTTTCTCTTTCTTTTTAATTTGTTATTCTATTGTCTGAGATGGTTCCTGGACCTTTGCTGCCTGTGTGGCTGAGGTTGCTGATGGCTACCGTATTTCACTGTCCAAGAGCTCGTTCTGTCTTCCTGTTGGTTGTTGGTTCCTTTCCCATTGGCTTCCCGCTCTTGGTTTCCAGATACAGAGTCTCCTCCTGTCTCTCAGGGCATAATAAGTACGCTTTGAAATTGTTTTCTGGTTCCCCCAATGGCATTTCCTTGGGATTTTTTTTTTCTTCTATTTGTTTGCTTTGTTCTCTCCCCTTTTTTTTTATTTTATTTTGTTTATTTATTTTGCTTTTTAGGGCCACACCTGAGGCACATGGAGGTTCCCAGCCTAGGGGTCGAATCAGAGCTACAGCCGCCAGCCTACACCACAGCCACAGCAATGCATGATCTGAGCTGCATCTGCATCCTACACCACAGCTCACGGCCACACCCAATCCTTAACCCACAGAGTGAGGCCAGGGATTGAACCTGCAACCTCATGGTTCCTAGTCAGATTCATTTCTGCTGCACCACGACAGGAACTCCTATTCTCTCCCTTTCAAGTGCAGGATTTCTTCGCCCAGGCTCTGGCCGTCCTTGGCTGTTCTTTCATACCCTAGAAGGAGGCTCAAAAAGACTGTGCCTGTGGCTTGTTCTTGTTGACTTGGGCTTCACTCTGGGGTCAAGAGTCTTTTCTCTAGAGTTCTGCCCATATCCCTAGAGTGGACTCCTCAAGTCCCACCTGGGGACACACTCCAGCTGGAACATTCTGGAGACAGAGTTGGGGTGGAAGCCAATCGTCCAGACTCAGCGTACAGACCCCCACACGAAATCCCTTCTGTTAAAGCCTGCACTTCACCCCGCCGTCCGCAGCCCAGGTGCTTCCCATGTCAGCTTCTCTACAGAATGAACTTCCTAGATGCACATGAGGCCAGCTGCTCTGGTAGAGACTTTCCACCAGGCCCGCGGGGCCCACTGAGCACTTCGGCTGTGTCTCCCCAGCACTGCTCTGTTAAAGTCAGTTTCCACTCCTCTGACTCCAGGGGGAAAACATAATGATTTTTAAAGGCAAATAATTCCAATGATGTTATAGTTACTGGGGCAGGTTAGGGGGCAAAAAACGTGTCCAGGGGTTATAAGCAGCCCTTTGGCCAGTCGTTAACCTAGAAGACCTCCACTTCAGCCCACCTATGATAAGAATGGCCTGCAATGTTGGTAAAAACCCAGATTCTCTGCAGCTCTATTCACAATAGCCAAGACATGGAAATAATCTCAATGTCCATCGAGAGATGATTGGATTAAGATGTGGTATATATACACAAGGGAATACTACTCAGCCATAAAAAGGAACAAAATAATGCCATTTGCAACAACATGGATGGAACTAGAGACTCTCATACTAAGCAAAGTAAGTCAGAAAGAGAAAGACAAATACCATATGATATCACTTATATCTGGAATCTAATATATGGCACAAATGAACCTTTCTATAGAAAAGAAAATCATGGATTTGGAGAATAGACTTGTGGTTACCAAGTGGGAAGGGGAGGGAGTGGGATGGATTGGGAGTTTGGGGTTAATAGATGCAAACTATTGCCTTTGGAATAGATAAGCAATGAGATCTTGCTGTGTAGCACTGGGAACTATGTCTAGTCACTTATGATGGAGCATGATAATGTGCGAAAAAGAGTCTGTACATGTATGTGTAACTGGGTCACCATGCTGTACAGAAGGAAATTGACAGAATACTGTAAACCAGCTATAATGGGGAAAAAAATCATTATAAAAGGAAAAACAATAGCAACAACCCAGATCCAACCCACCTCAGACTCTCTAAACCAGAAGATTTGTGAGTGGTGCCCAGGAATCTACGTATTTAACAAGCTTCTCCTGGGAGTTCCCTGGTGGTCTAGTAATTAGGATTTGGTACTTTCACCATTGTGGCCCAGGTTCAGTCACTGATCTGGGGACTGAGATCCCACAGCAAGCCTCTTCATACTGCAGTCAAGACAAACAAACAAATTTCTCCTGGGAGATTTGGATGCAAGTGGCCTGGTGTTTGTCCCACGTGGATAGATATTTCTCAGAGGAGAGTCAGCTGGGAGTGAGGCCTCTCACCTGGCTGCACAGCTCAGCTTCCTGCTTCGCCTCTGGCCAGTTAGCAATTATATAGCAAGTGTCCACTTGACACTGGCCTCACTGGGCAGTTCTCATGCATTGTGAGCTGCGAGGCACAGCCTGGAGATGCACCGATTCCACCGGGGCAGGCAGTGGGGGACCAGTCAATGTTCTGCTTGGCCCTGAACCAGGAGAACTTTTTGGTAGCAGAAAAGGCAAATCCATCTGCAATGGCATCCTTTGTACATGTGAATGCACCAACAGACCCATACCAGAGGGGGGCCCTGGGGAACCCCTCACAGACGGAGAAAGGGGCCGTCCCACTCGACAGGGGACTCTCTTGGGAGCATGACATTGAGTTACCGCTGGCCAGAGAAGAGAGCCGCAGTGCCAAAGTGGAGGATGGAAGATGGCCTCTCTGATGGAAGGCAAAGTTTTGGGACCACAAAAGAAGACAGCCTAGATGGAAATGCTATAAAATTGGGTTGTGATGATCATTGTACAACCATAAATGCACTAAAACTCATTTTAAAAAAAAGAAGAAGACAGCCTACAACCTGGGACCTGTTTCAGAGCCAGCCTAGGATCTCTAAGAAGCTAGGGACCTGGGAGCGGGGAGGCAGTTAAAAGAGAAGTAACCCCTGGTAGTTCCGTGGGTTAAGGATCTGGCACTGCCACAGCTGTGGTTAGGGTCGCTGCTGTGCTAAGTATGGATTCAATCCCTGGCCCAGAAACTTCCACATGACATGGGGAAGGCCTCCCTCCCCCCAAAGAGGAGAAGCAGCAGGGGAGGACTGCCAGATGGAAAACTCAGCATCACATGGGGGTCTCTGGCTGCTGCTCCACCTCCTTGGGTGGGCAGGTACCTGAAACACCCCTCCAGACATGCAGACCTGAGGGCCAGAGTTTCTAAGTTTTTAACCTGAGAAGGCCTGCTGTGTTGTCAACTACCTTTCCTGTAAGACCCCAGCATGACATAGAGGAATAAGCACAAACCAGCAGGCTTGGTTCTAGACAGAAGGACCAAAGCCTTCCCTCCCTTGTGATTCAGTCTCTCTTCTATTCAGTGGTGTCTCACCACATGCTGAAGAGTCTGTGAGCCTTTGCAAGTCTACACCCAGCTACCCTTCCAAGGGCAACTTCCTTTCCTCCCAAGAGTGTTTGTCTGCTCTGAGGACATAGGCTGCCTTCATCATCTCTCTATATCCAGCACTTACTGCTGTGTGGCCTTTGTAAGTGCTCTGCAAATGGTTTATTGACACATTAATTAATCACTCTTTACCAGCTATGATTTAAACTGACCATTCTCCATTCAGCTCTTCCCACTGGCTTGATGCCATCAGAGGCGCCATCTTGGGAGGACATTTCAGATTATTGGAAACACATCAGCAGCAGATCTTGCAATCACAAAAGCACAGAAACGTGGGGCTAGTTAGGCCTTTTATTAGGTGTGAGATGATGTTTGATGCTGACTGTTTACTGGAAGAAGAAAAAAGAGAAGGCTTTTTGAAGAAGTGGAGTGCATGTTCTGTAGAAATTCAAACTTTGAAATGTGTCAAGGATGGTTGGAAATAGTAGAACAAGAGTGCACATGTGTATGTCCTGTGTGTGTGTGTGAGTGTGAGAGAGAGAGAGACTGCATCAAGGAAAGGAGACAGAAACCATATCCTCCTCTGGAGGAACTGAGTTATTTAACATCAGTGGGGGTAGAAGACATTCAGACAGCCACGAGGCATGTGAAAGACGCTCCACCTCACTAATTACTAGAGAAATGCAAATCAAAACTACCACCTCACATCGGTCGGAATGGCTATCATCAAAAGTCTACAAATAATAAATGCTGGAGAGGGTGTGGAGCAAAGGGAACCCTCATACAAGTTGTTGGTGGGCATACAAATTGGTGCAGCCACGATGGGAAAACAGCATGGACATTCCTTAAAAAAACTAAGAAGAGAACTACCACGTGATCCAGCAATCCCAATCCTGGGTATATATCCAAAGAAAACCATAATTCGAAAAGATACAGGCACACCGATGTTCACTGCAGCACTATTCGCAATAGCCAAGTCATGGAAACAACCTAGGTGTTCACCGACAGATGAGTGGATCGAGAAGATGTGGTCCATATACATACATACTTACATGGACTATACAATGGAATATCATTCAGCCATGAAAAAGAATGAAGTAATGCTATTTGCAGCAAATCAGATGATTTGCTAGAGATTATCATACTATGTGAAGACAGACAAAGACACACCGCATGGCATGACTCATACATAAAATCTTTAAAAAATGATACAAATGAACTTACTTACAAAACAGAAACAGACTCACAGACATAGGAAACAAACTTATGGTTACCAAAGGGGAAAGAGGGGGGACAGGGATAAATTAGGAATTTGGGATGAACAGGTAAGCACCGCTGCACATAAAAGAGACAAACAATGCGGTCCTACTGTATAGCACAGGGAACTGTATTCAGCATCTTGTAATGACCTGTACTAGAAAAGAATCTGAAAAAGAATACACGTATGTGTACGTACGTGTCTCTCTCTATATATGCATGTGTTTATGTAGATGTGCATATGTGTGTGTGTATATATATAAAACTGAATCACTTTGCTGAAAATCATCTGAAACATTGTCAATCAAGTATACCTCAACTTTTTTTTTTCCTCTTTTTAGGGCCACACCTGCAGCATATGGAAGTTCCCAGGCTAGGGGTCCAATTGGAGCCACAGCTGCCAGCCACAGCCACAGCCACAGCAATGTGGGATCCGAGCTGCGTCTGCCACCTATACTGTAGCTCACAGCAATGCTGGATCCTTAACCCACTGAGCAAGGCCAGGGATCAAACCTGCAACCTCATGGTTTCTAATTGGATTCGTTTCTGCTGTGCCATGGCAGGAACTCCTATAGCATCTTTTTCAGTTAAGGAGGTGGATGATGGGTCTCTGAAGATGTTACATTTTTATCACAAAAAGGGCACTGACAGCAGAGTTCATCACCGTGGTTGACCAGATGCCCTGACTCCGCGATCACACAGCTGAGGGGCTGCTGTTTGCCTCCCTTGCGAGTAGGACAAGCCCTCTCTCACTGGGAGCCCTCCAACCCCAATCCCATTGTTTCATAGTCATCCTTCTCAGCCTTCAAAAGTTTCCTCTTCAAAATCTCTCTACTGAAAATAAACTAGGACTACTGTGGCAACGCCTAGTCATAAACACAGGGCAACTCCATACAATCAAGGATATTTGTGAGAAGGTGTTTGCACCAGTCTTGCTTGTAATTTCAAAAAAAAAAAAAATTTGGAGATTTCCTGAAAGTCCACCAGTAAAAACTGGCCAATCAATTATGATAACCCCATGCGATGGAACTCTTGAACGCGGTAGCTGTCTGTATCACTTGGAAGGGCACACGAGCTGGATTATTGGGGGAAGATCACTACAGAGCGTATACGCACAACTTCATTTTAAAAAAATGAAGACATGAACCAAGGTATAATCGACGTGTGGGTGTTTCTATGTGCACAGAAAAAGTTCTGGAAGGATACACACCAAACTGTGAGCAGTGATTAACCTGGAGAAGGTAACTGGGAGGGAGGGAGGGATAAAGAGGAGATGTTCATTTTTTTATTAGAATGGGAAATTTTTGTAATTTTTAAAAATCCTCAATCCCTTAATAAAACATAGATCCCTGTGGGAGGGGTCATTCCATGCTGAGGCCCAGTAGCGTGGCTGGAATCTGGGTGAGTTACATACGAGAGGGACCATTTATCGTACCATCTACTGAGAACCAGCCCAAGGATGTTCACAGGAAAGGAAGAGTCAGAGCACCGACACAAGGCATGCGGTGAAGACCCTCTGTCCAGGACAATCCCGCGCCTACAGACCCAAGAACAACATGTGCCAAAAATGGGTTGGTGGAGGGCCGCCCTTTCTTGTATGGACATGATGCCTGCATCCTGAATCCACCACGGGCCGGGTTCCTTTCTCGAAGATGCTGCGTGTGCACAGAATACAAAAGCTAATGGACTGGCCTGTTACCCCCCATGTTTTCCCCTCCATGATGTTCAAATGAAAATATATACATTGTGTCTTTTTGCCTTTTCTAGGGCGGCTCCCGCGGCATATGGAGATTCCCAGGCTTAGGGGTCCAATCGGAGCTGTAGCCACCAGCCTACACCAGAGCCACAGCAACGCGGGATCCGAGCCGCATCTGCAACCTACACCACAGCTCATGGCAACACAGGATCGTGGGCCCACTAAGCAAGGCCAGGGATTGAACCTGCAACCTCATGGTTCCTAGTCAGATTTGCTAACCACTGCGCCACGACGGGAACTCCGAATTTATATTTTTAAATATCAGAGTCTCTACTTAGAAGAACTTAAAACCAGTCACATGTGGACAGCTCGAGACAGAGATAACAGTCGTTCCCATCACAGAAAGAAATCTTTGGCTTTTCCCATCCCAAGCTCCATCTCTCCTTTGGGGTGGTTTGGCAGCTGATGGATGCCAAAACCCCGCATTCTGCTAAAATCAACACGGGCCAGGGGCGCCTAGGATTTTGCTTGCGATCCCAAACAATCTGCTGACCTTTCTCCGACACCACTTATTATATTTTCGTGTCCGAATCAATTGACTTGCGGGTTCTAAAGAGAGCAACTGAATACATTTGTGCCTTGGGAGAAGGCAGCCTCAGCCATCCCCATCCATCACTGGTAGATGGAAGGGGAAATGCCTTAAAGTGGGTCGTTTTCTTTCAACGGCAGTATGCCAGCTGAGCACATAAGGATTCTATAACATGCCGCAGCCACTGTGATTTATCTGCCTGAGGCCATGCCTGAGCTTAAAGAGAATGTAAATCTCGGAGAAATCACCTTCCTCTCTTGCGAACGTGGACCGGCCGTTTGTCCTGGAAGGTACTAACCACGTAATGGTTACAGCGCCCTCTGGTGGTGGTCGTTTTTTCCTGCATTGCACCGCCACACGTTTCTGATTTGCCCCAGAAAGGCCACTTGGTGGATGGCTTGGGGGATGGGAGGTCCAGAGGAAGGAAAGCAATCAACGCGTAGAACGACGACAAGGATAACAAGGAGTTCCCATCGTGGCTTAGCGGAACCGAATCCAACAAGCATCCATGTGGACCGAGGTTCGACTCCTGGCCTCGCTCAGTGGGTTAAGGATCCAGCATGGCTATGAGCTGTGGTGTAGGTCGCAGACACGGCTGGGATCCCACGTTGCAGTGGCTGTGGCGTAGGCTGGCTGCTACAGGTCCAATTCCATCCCTAGCTTGGGAACCTCCATGTGCTGCTGGTGCGGCCCTAAAAAGACCAAAAAAAAATAAAAATAAAAAATGAAAAAATACTTTAAAAAGAATGACGAATGGCTGCAGGTCTGGCTCCCATGT
The DNA here is from genome assembly GCF_016906955.1 of Phacochoerus africanus. NCBI lineage: Eukaryota > Metazoa > Chordata > Mammalia > Artiodactyla > Suidae > Phacochoerus > Phacochoerus africanus. The sequence continues at coordinate 136,359,199 of NC_062558.1, forward strand.
CATATGGAGAGTTGGCACCTGAAGATGAGGCCATCGGTTCTACAAAGTTCTGACAGGTCCTCTCCAGATCTGCTGAGAAAAAATATGGTGAAATGTCTGGCCAGGAAGAAAAGCAGCACCGCCCAGGGGAAGAACGCAGACCTGGTTGTCAGAGAAGCTGTAGAGCCAGTTTGGCCACTAGTTGGTGACCAAAGGGACACAGGGCATGTCATGTAACTTCCATAGTTTGCTCATCTGTGGAAAAGGAGAAGATATCATCCCTGTCGAGGTCACTGTGCAAACAAACAAGCTGGTGTACATAGCGGCTCAGTCAGGGTCTAGCAGAGGACAGGCGGCCCTCGGGTCCAACTGGCACAAAGTGCTGCAACCTCACACCTCGTTCTGGGCTCCTTATGTAACTCGGTGAGACTATGGGCTTTTTTTTTTTTGCCTTTTTGTCTTTTTAGGGCTGCACCTGCAGCATATGGAGGTTCCCAGGCTAAGGGTCGAATTGGAGTTATAGCTGCCAGCCTACACCACAGCCATAGCAATGCAGGAGCCTAGCCCCATCTGTGACCTACACCACAGCTCACGTCAATGCCAGATCCTTAACCCACTGAATGAGGCCAGGAGTTGAACACATGTCCTCATGGATGCTAGTCAGGTTTGTTAACCACCCACCCACAACGGGAACTCCTGGACATTTTTAAATCACAAAAGTGTATAATGAAGTCATACCCCCTTTTCTCTAAAGATATCTGAAAATGTGAAAAATCTGACCCAAACAATCATGCACCTTTAATTTTTTAAAAATCATGCATGTTCTCTACTTTCCTCTCTCAATTTCCCCACTGCTGCTTGGGCCTCATTCTAAATCCAGTCTCTTGGGATAGAACATGATGGGGAGTTCCCGTCGTGGCGCAGTGGTTAGCAAATCTGACTAGGAACCATGAGGTTGCGGGTTCGGTCCCTGCCCTTGATCAGTGGGTTAATGATCTGGCGTTGCCATGAGCTGTGGTGTAGGTTGCAGATGCGGCTCGGATCCCGTGTTGCTGTGGCTCTGGTGTAGGCCGGTGGCTACAGCTCCGATTGGACCCCTAGCCTGGGAACCTCCATATGCCGCGGGAGTGGCCCAAAGAAATAGCAAAAAGACAAAAAAAAAAAAAAAAGAACATGATGGAAGATAAGATGAGAATAAGAATGTTTATATACATATGACTAGGTCACGTTGCTATACAGCAGAAATTGGCACATCATTGTAAATCAACTATATTTTTAAAGATTTTTTAATAAAATAAAATTAACAGGGCTGAATAGCTCCTTTTAAGAATCTCTCACAAATGACTCTCAAGTCGGAGAATTCCTATTTTAGACAACCTGCCTTGCTCAAGTTCATCCAGTGTATTTCAAGGAATCAAGATCATCTTGTGCCCATTAATTTTAAGTTGCAAACAGGCAACTGTTTTGAGTGATGCCCTGAACACTGAGCTTATGTGTAGAAAATGTGCTGCTAATATCAACTGAATCATATCAATGGCAATGGTCTGTATTCTGATGGGGATTTACAAATCTTCAGACTAATAAATTGCATAGGACGACACGCGCGCGCGCACACACACACGAGTGAAGTCTACGTATGCTCCATGGAATGGACTAGTTATCAATTTCTTGGTTGTAATGTCACACTCTAGTTATACAAGATGTCACCAGCAGGGGAAACTGGGGGTGAGTATGTGGGACCTCCTCCGCCATTTATTTGTGATTAACTTTGAACCTATAATTATTTAAGAATAAAAAGTTAAAATACTAATGTAACAATGAGTTTGCTCTAACCCATAATTACTCATAGGCATAGTCACTATTACACTTCCAAGTATTAAGACATTAACAGTAAGCTGTGAACAAAAATTATAATCATTTGGAGTTCCCATTGTGGTGAAGTGGTTAATGAATCCAACTAGGAACCATGAGGTTGCATGTTCAATCCCTGGCCTTGCTCAGCAGGTTAAGGATCCAGCATTGCTGTGAGCTGTGGTGTAGTTCACAGACGAGGCTCAGATCCCACGTTGCTGTGGCTGTGCCGTAGGCCAGTGGCTACAGCTCCAAATAGACCCCTAGCCTGGGAACCTCCATATGCCACAGGAAGAGGCCCTAGAAAAGGCAAAAAGATGAGACAAAATATATATATATAAAATCATTTATATTACTTTTTCATATTCTAGTATTTAGTTTTCCTCCAGCATCTACCAAATTCCCCAATTTTGAGTTTCAGTGTTTTTATATTTTAACCTCCTTGAAATTAGGGTGAGTCTTATAACGGAGAGCATGACATGGTTTAACTAGCAGCATTTTTTCTTTCTTATAGATACACAGAAGAGTGGTGTGTGTGCTTTCAACAGTTGGCACCTGAGAGTCGGTGAAATGTAATGAACGTGATGGTCATTTGTGCTATGTACCTGGTATCGTCTGCTCTCCTCCAGGACACATGGTAGGAATGCACTTGGCTGCCCTCTGGAAATTCAGCGTGCCTGTGGGATTGACTTTGGCCATAAAATGTGAGCAGAAATGATGCCCCTTCCAGAAGCAAGTCTTTAAGTGCCTGTGAGCCACATGTCCACCTGCAGCCACTATGACCAACAATGTCCTAGTTGCTGAGTCCTTGTCACGTGTGACCCATAAGCCAGGAAAGGTGCAGAAAAGCCCAGGCACCCACAATGACCATGAGGCATGAGGTAAAAACTACATTTTTATCATCCTAAGCCAGTACGATTTAGGAGATGTTGTTACTGCAGCACAACTTAGCCTATCCTAGCTAATGACCTGATAGTCAATGTGGGCTGTGTGTCCTTAGACAGCTTTCATTATTCCCAGTAGTTTATGTTCTGTACAATTGTCACAAACACTGAATTAGGGAACACTGCATCATTGCCCCTAAAGGGAATATAAGGTTAGGTTTTCAGAAGCCTCCAATTAGACATTTTCATCTACTGATCAAGACATAACCTTGGTTCATGTGTGTCTCTATTTACAGACACTTATTCAACATGTATTGTTAACTCATTAACATTGAGCCTGTGGCCAGCAGCACTGGAATTCACGCCAAACCAAAACCTACCTAATGTGTATTTTCTCCGTGAGGCCCACAAGAGCCTTCCCGTGCTCAGAAACACTGGGCAATACTTCATCACCAACAAAAAGCACAAAAGTCAAGCTAAAACTGTGGCACTAAGGAAACTGCGCAGAGGACACTGGTTTATGATCGGAGAGCCAGAACAAGAAAGCAGAAGGTCACCTCATTTGACCTCAGCTGGGAACAGGCATGTTGAGCCACGAAATTTAAGCCACTCTGGGCACATGCTTGTCCACGCATGGCCACAAACTCGCGGTGAGTATTGATTGGCGCTTACAAGTAAATCTGAGTAAGTAGATGAGTTCACAAATACTCAGTCGGGGATCATGAGGATCAGCTGTCCCAGCAGTTCACCAGCTGGGGTCTACGGACCCCTGGGTTTGCTAACACCCTCTCCAAGAGTCTGTGACACAAACAATTTTCGCAATTTCTCACCAAGATGCCAGGCACCTTGTTCTATGTGTGCACATTTGCACTGAGGATGCAAAGAGTGGTGGGTAAAATTGCTGGTGCCCGAGCAACCAAGGAGGCCGCGCCACCACTCTGCACTAGTTGCCATCGTGACCTTTACGACCCTGTGCTCGTCAAAAGAAAAAGAAGCCAGTTTCACTCAAGAATGTTCTTGATGGGAGTTCCAGCTGTTGCACAGGGGAAACGAATCTGACTAGCATCCATGAGGATGCAGATTCAATCCCTGGCCTTGCTCAGAGGTCGGGGATCCCGTGCTGCTGTGAGCTGTGGTGTAGGTCGCAGATGTGGCTCAGATCCTGCGTTGCTGTGGCTGTGGTGTAGACCGGCAGCTACAGTTCTGACTCTACCCCTCGCCTGATTCAACCTCCATGTGCAGTGAGTTGGGCCATGAAGAAAAAAAAAAAAAAAGAGAGAGAGAGAGAATGTTCTTGATGAAGCAGTAAAAATTATTCATTTTATTTTGACTCCATCTATGAGAACATATCTGTAAATATCCCTGTGACAAAACTGGGAACCACCCACGAAATGCTTTCACGGCATCCCACAGGGCAATAGCTGTCTGGAATAAAAGTTCTTGTGCCATTATTTGGGTTGTGCAGTGGACTGGCCATTTTTCACAGAACACATTTTCTCCTTGAATGAACCTCTGCGAAACTATGGTGGTTTAGACTTGGGTAACCAGCAGGCATTTCCTCAAGAGTGAAGGAAGTGAACATGTCACTTCAAGGAAAATAACCGGTATTACTTGCTGCTAATGACGGTCGCAAAATCAGAGGTTGGGAGACTTAGCTATGACCCAGGAGCTGGACAGCCTTCCACGTATTTCAACACTTTTCTGATAGGACTGGTGCTGATATGAACCCGTGTACTTTTTGATCATATCTAACGAAATGTACCACCATTCAGAACAGCTGCCTCATTCAGCGAACCCATATTTTCAAAGTGGCTCATGCATGATCTTACAAAGTCATGCATGGGGAAAAGAATCTATCCCAAGTACAAGATAGGAAAATAGATTTTAATAGAACAGAGAATGAAAAAGTCGCCAGTATTCCATATTCTGCATTAACTAGCTTCGGGAACACGACTTTCAAGTTTTGAAACCACACGAAAGCAGAATAACCACAATTATCTAAAAAGACTATTAGAATCGTCCTCCTTTCTCCAACTACCCACCTGTGTGAGGCCAGGTGTTCCTTAAATACCCCAACCAAATGCATTGCATTCCACGGAAAAGCAGATAAGAAGTTGTAGCCATCTTCTGGTTAGCTAGACCTTAAAGAGATATGCAAAATTGTGAAAAAATGCCTTTTTCTTGGAAAATACATTTTTCAATTAGTATGTTATTTACGTTAACCTATGGAATAGGTCTGTTATGGTTCTTCTAAAATTAATTAATAGGCGTTCCCATTGTGGCTCAGCAGGTTAAGGACCCAATGTTGTCTCTATGAGGATGCGGATTTGATCCCTGGCCATGGGTTAAGGATCTGGCATTGCTGTAAGCTGCAGCAGAGATCTCAGATGCGGCTCAGATCCAGTGTTGTCATGGCTGTGGTGTAGGTCACAGCTGCAGCTCCCATTCAATCTCTAGCCTAGGAATTTCTATATGCCACAGGTACGTCTATAAAGAGAAAAAATAAAATCTTTTTTTGGGCTGCATCATGCAGCGACTTGCTGTGAGATCTCAGTTCCCAGACTAGGGATTGAACCTGGGCTGCAGCAATGAAAGTGCCAAATCTTAATCACTAGACAATTCCCACCAAGGGAATTCCCTAAAATTAATTAATAATTTTTAAGATCTCCGTTAAGTTCCAATGCGGTCCATCTCATTCAATTGCAATTGCCCATTTCCAAAAGTTCTACAAGGTTCTCCATGATTGTAGCAGCGTTTGAGGAAATTCCCTGGGGGTCTTGTGGTCAGGACTTAGCGCTTTCATCCATGCAGCCCGGGTTCAGTCTCTGGAAACGGAGATCCCACATCAAGCCACTGCATGCTGTGGCCAAAAAAAAGAGTGTTGGAGAAGTGCTGCTGAGGTGAGTCACATCCTCTTTCATCACCTGGCACCGCCCCACACGCACGCACTGCTTCTGACCTAGGTCACGAGACCATGGTTCTAGACCTCATTCCCCAACAGCAAAGGAGAGTGGGAAGAAGCTGGGTGCCTGCCTGCAAAGTCCCACCCTGCAGATGTCATGCCAAGTGGGCTTCGCTTTTCTGAATCAGAGCTGGACCCCCGTTGGGCACTAAAGGACTGCACCCCGTGGACAGAGCGGTGTCTTCACAAAGGTGCGGCCTCTTTTTCTTCTTCTTCTTCTTCTTCTTCCTTCTCTTTTTACAGCCACACCTGCAGCACATGGAAGTTCCAGGGCTAGGAGTCACATCAGCCATGCCTCAGCCAGGGAAACACCGGATGCCAGCCAAACACCAGATCCTTAACCTCCTGAGCGAGGCCAGGGATTGAACCTGCATCCTCGGGGATGCTACGTTACATTCTTAACTCTCTGCACCACAACGGGAACTCCTTTATGGCTGTACTTGAGGGCACGTTCCTGGGCTAGGGGTCAAATCAGAGGTGCCACTGCCAGCCTAAGCCACAACCACAGCAACCCTGGATCCAAGCCACATCTGTGACCTGCACTGCAGCTTGCAACAGCACTGGACCCTTCACCCACCGAGAGAGGCCAGAGATCGCTCATGAAAACTACGTTGGGCTCTTAACCTGCTGAGCCACAAGGGGAACTCCAAGATGCAGCCTCTTGAGAGTCACTGACAGCCTCCTCAATGAGGGAGGATCTGCTGACCAGAGCGCCCCTGTGCTATGTCCCCTCCCTGAGCTCACAATCTCAGCTCACCAGCAGCAGGATTTCTCAAGTGGTCTCTGGGAGCCTGAAACCTCCTCCCGTTACCCCAGTGAAAATGAAAGAGAAAAACAAGACCAACAGCCAAATCTTGAAAAGCCATTTAGGTTGTCGGTGCCAGGAGGAATGGCATTGCCTGGTGCCCCAGAAGACGGTGCAAATTCTGTCCAGGTTCCACTCCAGACAACTGCCCTTCCAGAACCCCTCCTAAGCAACCCTCCTCCCTCCACCCCCCCAAAACCCTCCAGCCCCACTTGGCTTTCAGGTCCATCTTCTCTCTGCAATCACCTCTCCCCTTTTCTTATGTAATCAATCAGGCATTCTCTCCTTTTCTCCACGCCTTCCACGCAGCAGCACAACCAAAGCCCCCTCCAAACGCAGGACCCCCAGGGAAGAGGAATGGGAAGGGCTGAAAATACTTCTGTGCAAATACTTTTGTACAAATTGCTTTCTTTTCTAACAGACAAATGGCTTGCCGTTCCAAAGCCTTTCACTTTTATAGGTCTAAGTGTGTTTCTAAATTTGGAATCCTTAAACGGAAATCAGCCCCACAGACGAATTTACTTAGGATTTCTGCTCGGCAGTATCGCTTCTCTCCTGCTTCCTGGACAAGAAGGCACTTGGCATCTTCAGGGTTAATGCTTTGTCATTAATGCATCGTGGAGGTTGCCTTGAGTTGTTGTGGTTTGCGGTTGCTGCTATTCTTCCATTTTAATTAGAAATCTTTATTAGTTTTCCTCCATCCCCATCGCTTTAATTTCTTCCAAGCTATTTGGTTGGCTATATAATAAGATGCCTATTAGCATCCATTGCATTTTTGGCCCATAATTTTCCAGTGCCCAGATTTAAGACAATGCGCAATGGTACAAATACGAACGCTTCAGTCTCCTATTGCTAAGATTTCTGAGGTTATTATAGATCATTATGTAGTGAGAAATATGTTATCTATATTATTTGATTGTTAAAGAAATAATTCCCTCAGAATGTCTTTAGACAGTGAAATTTTGTGATTATTGGAAGTGTTTCTTCAGCTGGGAAGGCAAACAGAACAGTCTGGGGCCAGGGTGTCTGTGTCTCAAATAGCTAATGTTAAAACTATTTAAGAGGTAATGATTGGTAGCATATACTGATAATTCCCAAATCAGCATCTCCTGTCTGTGGTTGGTTTTCCCTGATCTCTGGTTCTATATATTTAACCAGGTTTCACAAATAAACATATTATTTCCAAACTGGAACCCAACCCCCCGCTCCCACACCGATCTTGCAGCTTCTAGCTGTCCGTGTCTCATGAAATGGCATCATTGTTCACGTGTCACCCCATCCCTCTCTTCCCAGTCCAAACCCTATGTTCTGCCAGTTCTGTCTCTCAGACATTTCTTATAGCCCTTCTTTTATTCCCATTCCTGTTTCTACCACCCCAAGGCACTGCCATCTCTCACCTGGATTTTTCACTGCTGCATTCTCAGCCTCTAGAATCATTCCTAGCACATAGTAGGTGCTTGTGCAGAGCCATTCCTACCTAGCACATAGATGCAGCTTGGATCTGGCATGGCAGTGGCTGTGGTGTAGGCCAGCAACTGTAGCTCTAATTCAACCCCTTATCTGGGAACTTCCATAGGTCTTGGGTGTGGGCCTAACAAGCAAAAAAAAGAAAGAAAGAAAAAAGATGCATTTTAGGCCTGGTGCTTGGGGAGGAGGGTTCTGTTTAAAATTTTTTTTAATTAAAGTATGTCGATTTGCATTGTTGTACCAATTTCTGCTGTACAGCAAAATGGCTCAGTCATACACATTTGCGTGTATAATATATTTATACACAGGCTTTTTCTATATTGTTTTTCCATCCTGGTCTCTTCCAGGAGGTTGGATAGAGTACCCTGAGCTTTCAGCATGACCTTGTTTATCCATTCTAAATGAGGCTAGTTCTTTCATTATTTTCTGATTTCTTCTGTGGTCATAACGTTCCTAGGTTCAATAGGGGTAAGCTGTATTTTTCTAGAAAATGACCCATTTCATCTAGTTTTCATATTTATTTGCATAATGCTGTGAAGAGTACTCTCTTGACTTCTCAAATGTATTTTTTGTTTCACCCTTTGTCACTTCCAATGCTGTGAATTTCTGCTTTCTCCATTCTTAATGTGATTAGCCGTTGGTTTAATCTATTTTGGGTTTTTTCACGTAAAGAAATCACCTTTGGATTTCTTAATGATCTCTACTGTTTTCCTACTTCCTAATACATTAAATTCTTTATGTTTATTACTCTTTCTTTTGCATTATTGCTGATTATGTATTTAGTGCTTCAAGTTTTCTGCTAATAACTATTTTAGCTGGATCCCTTAGATTCTTTTTTTTTTTTTTTTTGCCATGCCTGCAGCATGTGGAAGCTCCCAGGCCAGGGGTCAGACCACAGCACAGCAGCGACCTGTGCCACAGCAGCAATAGCTTCAAGTCCTTAACCCACTAGGCCACCAGGGAACCCCCCCCCCCTCAGATTCTGATAGATCATATTTCTTAACCTATATTTACTTTTAAGAACTTTCACACTTTGGAGTTCCCATTGTGGATCAGTGGTAATGAACCCAACTAGTATCCATGAGGACACAGATTCGATCCCTGGACCTGCTCAGTGGGTTAAGATCCAGCATTACCGTGAGCTGTGGTGTAGGTTGCAGACACGGCTCAGAACCTGTGTTGCCGTGGCTGTGGTGTAGGCAGCAACCGTAGCTCCAATTCGACCCCTAGCCTGGGAACTTCCTATGCCAAGGGCGCAAGTTCAAAAAACCAAAAAGAACTCCCATAATTTCATTTTGCATTTTCCCTTTGACCAAGAGTTGTTTAACAAAGGGTATTTTTTGTTGTTGTTTTGTTGGTAGTAGTGGTTTTGGTTTTTTTCTTTTATATAGTTTATTTATTAATTCCTTTTCAGATATATGGTTTGCAAATATTTCCTCCCATTCTATAGGTTGTCTTTGCAATGTATTGATGGTTTTCAATTTACGGATTATTGCTTAATACTCTGTGCCAAGTTCTTGAGTTTGATGCAGTCCCGCTTGCCGATGTGAGCTTTCAGTGCATGTGTTTGTTGTTGTTGTCCTATACTTAAGAGTGGAAGGGTGTTTTGTTAATGTGACCAATTTCTGATCTATTATGGTCAGAGAATCCTGCTCGTATTTCTTTCTTTCTTTCTTTTTTTATTTTAAATCACTGCACCCATGGCATATGGAAGTTCCCCGGCTAAGGACTGAATCTAAGCTGCAGCTGCAACCCACACAGCATCTGCAGCCACACTCATCACTGCACTGGGCCGAGGATCAAATCCTCCCCTCTGCAGCAACCTCTTGAGCTGCTACAGCCAGATTCTTCTTTTATTTTATTTTTGTGTGTGTGTGTGTGTGTGTGTGTGTGTGTGGTCTTTTTAGGGCCACACTTGCTGCATATAGAAGTTCCCAGGCTAGGGGTTGAATCAGAGCTGCAGCTGCCAGCCACAGCCACAGCCACAGCCACAGCAATGCAGAATCTGAGCTGCATCTGCAACCAACACCACAGCTCATAGCAATGCCAGATCCTTAGTCCACTGAGTGAGGCCAGGTATCGAACAGTGCCCTCATGGTACTAGTCAGGTTCATTACCACTGAGCCACACATGACCTTTTGCATTCAGATTCTTAACCCTCTATGCCATAGTGGGAACTCCCCAAGTCTTATTCTTGCATTTTTATCCTTCTTTTTATTTTACTTATGCATTATCTCACCTAATATAAGCTTGTCCATTCCTTAATTGTTAATTTTTCTGGATCTCTTTATTTTAGAAGTGTCTCTTACATAGGGCATAGCATTGGATTTTCCTTTGGTAGCCAGAAATGTAAATCCTTCTTTTAAGAGTCTAAACTTATTTACACTTATTATTATGATCAATATACTTTGCCTCATTTTCATCATATTATATATTTGTGTATATACATACATATCTGTACACACATGTACATGTATATGGAAATACATATGATAATCTTTCAGTATGTGGTCTCTTTGGTTTTTTATCTTTCTGTATTTTTTTTATTTTTTATTTTATTTTATTTTTTGTCTTTTCGCCATTTCTTGGGCGGCTCCCATGGCATATGGAGGTTCCCAGGCTAGGGGTCAAATCGGAGCTGTAGGCACTGGCCTATTCCAGAGCCACAGCAACCTGGGGATCCAAGCTGCGTCTGCAACCTATACCACAGCTCACGACAACACCAGATCCCTAACCCACTGAGCAAAGCCAAAGATTGAACCGGCAACCTCATGATTCCTAGTTGGGTTCATTAACCACTGAGCTATGACGGGAACTCCTTTACTTTATTTTTTAAGTTAAGGAAGTTTATATTTGTGGGCAAGTAGTTACCTTTATACTAATCCCACTTACTAATAGTTTAGTTCCTCCCCAATTAACCTTTATCTATTATTGATCTCCTAGTATAAACAATGTCAAAAGTAACCAATTGCCTCTTTGCATTCCTATGCTTCTCCTCAGCACCTAATTTGAAATAGGATCATTTCGCTCCCAGTTAACACCAATAAAGTTATCATCAAGTTTATCCTTGGAATTATTTACTCTAAGGTCATCAAAGTTACTAATTCCAATTTCTGCAGTTTAAAGGTTTTGAACAAGCATAATACACTCCAGGAATATCTGATTCCCTATAACCCTGATGACTACAGTGCCCTCAGTGCCCTGTCTTTGGGCATTTTTAAGTAGTGATCAAGTCAGTAGATATTTATTGAGTGGCCAGTGTATACTCAGTGCTGTGTTAGGTACATATAAAATTTTAATTCATGTGAGTAAAGGCCATGGGACAATGTCTAGCACAGAGTAAATCAGCAGCAGCAGCAGCACCAACATTGTCATCATTATCAATATCACCATCAACATCAATATATAATCATCATTATCACCATCAATATCATCATCATCATCATCAACATATCAACATCAACCTCATTATCATCATCAATATATAATCATCATTATCATCACCATCAATATCATCATCATCAACCTCATTATCATCAACATCATCAACACATCATCAACATCAGCATCAGCATAACATCATTATCATCATCAATATCATCATCATCATCAATATCATCATCATCAACATCAACATATCATCATCAACCTCATTATCATCATCAACACATCATCAACATCAGCATCAGCATCAACATCATTATCATCATCAATATCATCATCATCATCATCATAATCATCATCATAATCATCAATATCATCATCATCAATATCATCATCATCATCAACATATCAACATCAACCTCATTATCATCATCAATATATAATCATCATTATCATCATCATCAATATCATCATCATCAACCTCATTATCATCAACATCATCAACACATCATCAACATCAGCATCAGCATAACATCATTATCATCATCAATATCATCATCATCAATATCATCATCATCAACATCAACATATCATCATCAACCTCATTATCATCATCAATATCATCATCAACATCAGCATCAGCATCAACATCATTATCATCATCAATGTCGTCATCATCAATGTCATCATCATCAATGTCTTCATCATCATCATCAATATCATCAATATATCATCATCAACATATCATCACCATCATCAATATCATAAATATTATCATCAATATCATCATCATTATCAATATTATCATCAATATATCAACATCAACATATCATTATCATCAATATCATCATTATCATCAACATCATCATCAATATCATCATCAACATATAATCATCATCAGTATCATCAATATCATCATCATCAACATCATCATCGCCATCATCATCAACATATCATCATCAAAACTCATTATCATCATCTATATCATCCTCATTAGCATCAGCATCAACATCATTATCATCATCGATATCATCGTCATCAATATCATCATCATTATCATCAATATTATCATCATCAATATCATCATCAACATCAGCATCAGCATCAACATCATTATCATCATCATCAATATATCATCATCAACATCACCGATATCATTATCATCATCATCATCATCATTACTCAGAAAAGACATCAAAGCTGACCCCTGGGCATTAAATGTCCTGAGTAAGCAGCATATCCAGACCTTCAGGGCCTTTGGGGATCTGACTCCAAACCCCTCACCTGTCACAAACATTCAGGCTTTCTTGTGACCTCCTGGGGTTTACTCCACTTTCTTTTCTAACAATACCCCTGTTTCCCTTTAAGAAGTCACCTCTACCAAACCCTCACTCCTTGTTCTTGGAGGACGCCTGGCCTCATCCCAGAGGATGGGCTCCAGAGGTGAAGCACAGCAGCAAGATCTAAGTCAATCAGTGAATAAATCACATTTCCTTTGACACACGGGTGAGTTCAATGACAAGCTCATGACCAATCAGAAGCAACAAGATGAAATAAGACTTTTTCTAGGTATCACGGGTAAGACATATTATTTTCTGCTGAGAAATGTGAGGAATGGAGCAGTTGCAGCTCTTCTGTGGTCTTGAAAAAGCCTGGCTGGGATGAAGCCCATAATGGAAGCCAGGTGACAAGATATGGAAAAAACAGAGTTGGGACATTTTTGAGCCACGCCTAAGGCTATTGCTTACTTTTCAGTAAATGAAAAATAGACTTTTTCTCTTTAGCTGATTGGTATTGGATTTTGTCATTTCCAACCAGAAGGGTCTAAAGTGACACATGGTCTGATTTTGCTTGTCCTGATTTTACCTTTATTCATGTGTGCTCTATAATTTTCCACCTACTTGGCTTTGTTCAAAATATTCTTTCTGAGATGCCCCATACATCCAAATTTATTTAATTTTTAGGATTTAGGTCAAACACTACCTTCGCTGCAAAGAATTCCCTGAAGTATTCAGGAAAGATGAAGCATCAGCTCAGAAACTTACTCTCCTATAGTCCAGAAAACCATTCTTTGTATTCTATTTGCAGCTTGTATATAACTCTGGTATTCTTTTAAACATAAAAAATTAAACATAAAAAAAGTCTAAGCTCTTTGATAGGCTTGTCATCAGCAGAGGCAACTTTGTGACAGTATTATTAATAACATTCGCCCTGTTGGGGTTGATTTGGAAGAGCCCTAAATATGTCCAGTCTCCTGGATGAAGTAGATGGTCTCCTTGTCAAATGGGCAAAAGACTCCAGGAGTTAGGCCAGCTCCTGGCACATAGTAGGTGATTTACAGAAGTTTTTTAGTACGTGAGTAGACAGGGATGGACCTGACACACAAGTATCAAAGTATTGATTGTACAGAAAATCCATGGGACTTTTTCTTCAATCTTTTATGTGATGTAAGGAAAGGTTATTAATGTTCTGAGGTCTGACCCCTGTTTAAACAGTTAAGAGAGGAAAAAGGAGATTTTCCATCAACTGAAATAACTTTTTTTTTTTCTGCAGACTGTGTAACAGGATAATGGAAGATTCATGCAAGACTAATGGATTCTTTGTGAAAAGGATGGATGCAGGAAGGGAACTTGATATCATTGCACAATGACAGCAGCAGGTTATTTATCAGAAATTGAAACTGGATTTACTGGGCTCACGGCCCTGCCCCTATTGTAATGCAAAGTACATCTGGCCTGACTCACCTCCTTCCCCTGCTTTGCCTTCCCCTCACTTGGTGGCACTTCTTGTGTCACTCACTTTGCATGACCCTACAAATGAGTGCAATCTTATATATGGTCATAAAGCCTATCCAACACCATCAGAAGCATAATCCTTCAGAAAACAAAAATCCCACTTTTTTTTTTTTTGCTTTTTTAGGACCACATCTGCAGCATATGGAAGTTCCCAGGCTAGGGGCTGAAGCGGAGCTGTAGCTGCTGGCCTATATGACACAACCACATAGTTCGGGATCTGAGCCGCATCTGCAACCTACACCACAACTCACATCAATGCCAGAACCTTAACCCACTGAGTGAGGCCAGGGATCAAACCTGCATCCTCATGGATACTAGTTGGGTTCATAACCACGAACCACAAAGGGAACTCCCCCCAAATCTCACTTTTTGGAGTATTAGTAAGAGGTGGAATGGTTGCTACAGGCCTGATTCCAAAGCTTTGCCTTGAGTAGAAAACCTGGACTCTGACTCCTCCCCCAAAAGGAACACCAAGAAGATGTCACGTGCTCCTTGGTGAAACCCTACCCATGTCTCATGTTATGGGAAGAGAATTCCATCAGGTGAAAAGAGCTCCTTCCTGATGGCTAACAGGCTCATGAAAAAAACGCTCAGTATCACTAGTTATTCGAGAAATGCAAATCACACCTGCCATGAGGTGTCACCTCACACTGGTCATCACGACCATCATTAAAAAGTCTGCTGGAGAGAGTGTGGAGAAAAAGGAGCCCTCTCGCACCCTGGGAGGGGATGTAGTTTGGAGCAGCCACTATGGAAAACGGTATGGAATGTCCTTAAAAATTTTAAATACCATGTGATCCAGCAATCTCACTCCTGGGCATGCATCTGGAGAAAACCATCATTCAAAAATATACATGCACCCCAAAAATATACATGCAGCACTCTCCACAGTAGCCAACACACGGAAGTAACCTAAATGTCTATCGACAAATGAGGGGATAAAGACAATGTGGTATATATACATATACACAATGAAATGCAACTCAGCCATCAAAAAACCTGAAACAGTGCAGCAGCGTGGATGGGCCTAGAGATCATCACACTAAGTGAGGTAAGCCAGACAAAGGCAAAGATCACAGGATAGCATTTATATGAGGACTCTAAAAAGAAAAAGATACAAAGGAACTTACGAAACAGAAATAGAGGCACAGACATTGAAAGCAAACCTACAGTTACCGAAGGGGAAGGTATAAATTAGGAGTTTAGGACTAAGGTAGACACAGGACTGTATATAAAACAAATAACCAATAAGGACCTGCTATATAGCACAGGGAACTATGTTCAGTATTTTTAATAACCTAGAGGGAAAAGAATCTGAAAAGGAGTAGAGATACATATGTGTGTGTGTATAACCGAATGACTTTGCTATACACCTGAAACTAACAACCTTGTAAACCTACTGTACGTACTTAAATAAATAAAGTCAAACCGAAAGGGGGAGGAAGTGGAATGGACTGGGAGTTGCGGTTGGTAGATGCAAACTATTACATTGAGAATGGATAAGCATGGAGTGCCCATCGTGGCTCAGAGGGAACAAGCCCGACTAGGATCCATGAGGATGCAGGTTCGATCCCTGGCCTTGCTCAGTGGGTTAAGGATCCGGCGCTGGCATGAGCTGTGGTGTGGGTCACAGACGTGGCTTGGATCTTGCGTTGCTGTGGCTGTGGCTGTGGCTGTGGCTGTGGCTGTGGCTCTAGCCATGATTCAGCCCCTAGCCTGGGAATTGCCATAAGCCATGGGTGCAGCCCTTAAAAAAAAAAAAAAAAATAGAATGGATAAGCAATGAGGTCCTACTGAACAGCGCAGGGAACTCTATCCAGTCTCTTGGGGTAGAACATGATGGAAGAGAATATGAGACAAAGAATGTATATACGTGTATGACTGGGTCACTTTGCTGTACAGCAGAAATTGACACAACACTATAAATCAACTGTACTTTAATAAAAATTTTAAAAATAAAAAATAGGGTCAAACAGAGGGTTAAACTAAACAAACAAAAAACCCAAAGAGTTCATTCCTGGCCCAACTCTGTCCCCAAATGACTTTAGTAAATCACCCAGTGTACCGGGGTCTCAGCTGCTGGTCAGACAGCAGACGGTGACAATGACCCTCACCTCGCCCAGCCACAGTGAGGGTCAAAGGTGTGTGACGTCACCATGAAAGTAAAACAGTTCCCAGTGCACACAAGCTATTGCCGATATTTCAATGTTAAGGCAGTAATTATGGAGATATGAAGCATCTGAGCAAAAAGAAAGTGGCACAGATTAAGGGAATTTGGCCCAACCGCCAGATGCAAGGCAGTGGCTGACCCCCACCGCCCCCACCGCCCCCAACACCTTGGGTGATGCTGGCCTTCCCTGAACCCTGGGCTGATGGCATCACCGGGAAGCTCACTGGCTGTTGGCCAGCACTGTACAAGTGAAGTCTTACGATCTGAGAAGACACGAATTTCACTCCCATCTTCAAGAGACCACATCTGTGCTACTTGGTGGGACTGGGTGTGACAAAGGAGGAGTGTCTCCCGAAAGGGTCGTGGGGCTTCTTCATCTCTCGCCCCCCTAGGAGGAGGTGACCCTCCCCGTCATCTTTCCTCACCTGCTCGTCCCTTCAGCTCCATCGTGGCTCCCTCCCTCTCCCGTTTTTTTCTTTTCTACTTGCTCCAGGCAGACTCATTTAGGGCTTCCCAACCAGAAAATACTTCCTCCTACTCTGCTACCTTCCTGCTAAAGGATTCTGCCCCCCTTGTCTTCTCCCCCAGGCCTACGAAGTGAGGATCCATCTCTTGGCCCAGTTGTCCCCTTCTCTAAGTGTCCCCTTTTCTGGACCTTCTCAACCTACCTGGGCTGCAGCTAAAACCGCCCTGGGGACTCCTGAGCCTAACTCTTCCTGGGCTCCTGGCCCACCCTGCCATCTGTCTATGGGATATCCTTCCCTAAATGTCCCAGCAGACCCAATTAAATTTTCTTTCTTTCCATCTGTCTTTTTAGGGCCGCACCTGCTGCATATGGAAGTTCCCAGGCTAGGGGTTGAATTGGATCTGCAGCTGCCGGCCTACACCACAACCATAAGCAACACAGGATCCTAGCTGAGTCTGCCACCTACACCACAACTCACGGCAATGCCAGATCCTTAGCCGTGACTGCGCCTACAGGGCAATACTGGAGCCTTAACCCACTGAGCCAGGCCAGGGATTGAACCCACGTCCTCATGGATACTAGTCAGGTTGAACCACAATGGGAACAACCCAACTAAATTTTCATTTCCTTTCTCAATCACTCTCTGTTTCAAACTCTTTCATTTACCCAACTGGGCCAACATCACACCAGTCACCCAAACTGAAAACCTTGGCGTCACCTCAGAATGCTCTGTCCTGCTCCCTACTCACTCTGTCATTTCTCTCCCCTTTTTTCGGTCACTTTTGGCTCAAGTCATCACTACATTCTCCTCAACGCTAGCCTTCCAACTGCCTGGCCCCAAGTGTCTCTTCTTTTTACACAACTGCCCAGTGGCTCTTCCTAAATCACAGAATGCAGTTCCAAGAGGTAAAACCCTCAGCCCCCGTGTCCACCTCTCACACTGCCTTCTGCAGACTTCAACCCCCTCAGCCTGGCACTCAGGCTTCTCTGGGGTCTTGCCCCAGCCAACCCCCACTTCCCAAGAACTGCGTACTGCCTGGTAACTGGAGTACGGACAGGAACCGCGTGTGCCCCGTGCCTTTACAAATGCGGGTCCCTCTCCAGAAGCACTTTCCTTACCTCCCATCCCTACTTAGCAGGATCGTTTGAAGCCCAGCTGCGCTCCATCTGTCATGAAAACCTCCTGGATCCCTACTTTTTGGCTGCCTTTATTGGGACCATGGGCACGCATGCCCCTTCTCTTCACTAGGTTGTAAGTGCCTTGAGAGAGCAAGCTGGGTGTTGCTCACTGACAAAGGCCACCCAGCATCTATCTCAGAGTAGCTGTGATAAATCCATTTGTTAAAGTAAATTCCCCTCAGGTAGAAATCACGGTGGGGGCGGGGAGGGGAATAAATTAGGAGTTGGGAGTTAACACGTACACACTACTCTACGTAAAATAGAGAACTAACCTTCTGTCCAGCACAGGGAACTCTGCTCAACATTCTGTCGTAACCTACAAGGGGAAATAGAATGGATATGTATATATGTATGGCTGATTCCCTTTGCTGTACACCTGAAAATAATACGACATGGTAAGTAAACTATACTCCAGCAATTTTTTAATATAATAAAATAAATAAATTCCCCTGGGGTAGATGCAATACCTCTGATGAAATGAACCTTGTTGCCTTCTGATGCTTGCATCTTCTTGAAATTTTCAGAAATTTTTTCTAAGCTTGAGGTTTCCAATTTGAGTCACCTAGGTAGATTTGCCTACAACACCAATCCTGGAATTTCATGAAAGAATAATAATCCAATTCCTAGGTAATAAAAGAAGGATGCTCAAGAAGGGTTTGAGTTTGTGACTCCGACATGCCCAGAGAAGAAAGCAAGCCTGCTTGACTGTTTAATCAGCAGTGACGTAAAGCCACTGAAGGAAATACAGGTAGAGCCACACCTTCGGATTTCTTGGTTCCCTGAAAGCTGGGTCAGCGTGGTGTGGGGGGCAAGTACGGTTTCGGTGGCCAAGACAGGATACAATTTCATTTCCAGAGCTGAAACAAAAGATGCCTGAAAGAAAACTGGATTCAGCAGGGAGGGCAATGCTTGTTCTACTGGAAAAAGTCACATATTTGCTAGGAAAGATGCTACAAGATATTTTTCTCTTTTGTAAGCCTGTCTCTGAAGGCATTTTTAGAAAATTTTCCGTGTTTAGAAGAAGGATGGGTAGAATTTCCCATGACAATCCTCAGCCAAAGGTTTGCATGTGGAATCACCAGACCCATTAAAAATTAGAATATGCAAATGTCTCTGGCATATAGGCTCATAAATATGTTCGCAAATCCTCTAGGGTGGCATGACTTGACTGCCAATTACACGGCTGCTGGACCTCCCTGAAGTAGGTCTCCAATTCCCTTTCTGAAAATGACATCGCAGGACCATAAAGAGTTTCTACCCACAACTTGCAAGTTTTCTTAAATGGAATATCTTGGTAAGGGATCGTATTTCTATCACCTCTGAAAAAGCTCTCCTCTGTTAATTAGGAGAAGGAAGAAACCTCTGCGTCGTAGGCAGATGCTCCACTGGAGGACTCGAGGGTTTAACTGCGGTATTTGTCTTGTGACTCATTTTGGCTTTGACAGTTTGACTGCCATAATTATCACTTTCTCAGGAAATATTTAATGAAGATAATAAGGTAATTCTGTGCGCCAATGCTCATTCTCATTGAATCTTTTTTAATTCATTATTTTAATGATAGAAAAAATGTGAACTTGTTATGAAGCTAATGCAAGGCTGAATTTTCATGTATGTTGTAAAAATGCATTTCATGATCTATAATTTTGAAGTGTAGATGCCGACTTTATATAGTGAGGTTTAAAAAAGTCATCTTGGAGTTCCCTAGTGGCTCAGGGGATTAAGGATCCAGCGTTGTCACTGCTGTGGCTCAAGTTCCATCCCTGGCCCTAGAGCTTGTACATGCCACAGGCACAGGCAAAAAATAAATAAATCAATAAATAAATCAGGAGTTCCCGTTGTGGCGCAGTGGTTAATGAATCCAACTAGGAACCATGAGGTTGCGGGTTCGGTCCCTGCCCTTGCTCAGTGGGTTAAGGACCCGGCATTGCCGTGAGCTGTGGTGTAGGTTGCAGACGCGGCTCGGATCCTGCATTGCTGTGGCTCTGGTGTAGGCCGGTGGCTACAGCTCCGATTCAACCCCTAGCCTGGGAACCTCCATATGCCGCGGGAGCGGCCTAAGAAATAGCAAAAAGACAAAAAAAAAAAAAAAGAGAGAGAAGAAAAGAAATAAATAAATCACCTTAATGGAAACGCCAGCATTTTTTCTTTCTTTCTTTTTTTTTTTTTTAGGGCTGCCCCTGTGGCATCTGGAAGTTCCCAGGCTAAGGGATGAATGGGAGCTGCAATGGCTGGCCTACACCACAGCCACAGCAATGCCAGATCTGAACTGCGTCTATGACCTACACCACAGCTCACAGCAACACCGGATCCTTAACCCACTGAGCGAGGCCAGGGATCGAACCTGCCTCCTCATGGAGACTAGTCGGGTTTTTGTTACCACTGCGCCACAATGGGAACTCCAATACCAACGTTCTTTTAGAGAGCATGCTGGTTCTATTAAGGAAAATACGTCAATAATTGTTCATAGGATTTAAAGTAAGACTCTTCCACTCAAGTTGGCTTGAAACAAGTGAACAAAAATGGATTTAAGCTGTTCTGCATGTGGAGGTCAAGGAGAGGAGATAGGAGAGGGAAGAGGGAGGAAGCATCAAAGCGGGGGGGGGGTCCCCAGGGGCTTTGAAGGAGGGGGGTGGGTGTCCCCAGGGGCTTTGAAGGAGGGGGGGGTGTCCCAAGGGGCTTTGAAGGAAGCGGGGGGGGGGGGGGGGTCCCCAGGGGCTTTGAAGGACAGACTAGCTAAGATCTGAGTGTGAACTGCAAAGCCATTTCCTCTCTGCCAGCCTTGCTCCATGTCCACTGCCCACACAGACGCCATGTGTTCCATGGAATCAAGGGAAGGGACCCTGGCCTCACTCAGTTAAGGATCTGGTGTTGCTGTGAGCTGTGGTGTAGGTCGCAGATGTGGGTTGGATCTGACGTTGCTGTGGCTGTGGTGTAGGCTGGCAACTACAGCTCCAATTCAACCCCTAGCCTGTGAACTTCCATATGCCACAGGTGCAGCCCTAAAAAAAAAAAAAAAAAGAAAGAAAGAAAAAGAATAAATAAATAAATAAAATATATTCTCTGAACACCAACTCTGTACATATAGGCAGTCTTGCTAGCAAGGAATTTTTTTTTGCTTGCTTCTTCAGGCCACACAGGCAGCACGTGGAAGTTCCCAGGATAGGGGTTGAATCGCAGATACAGCTACTGCCACAGCCACAGCAACGCAGAATCCAAGCCATGTCTGCGACCTACACCATAGCTCACAGCAACGCCAGATCCTTAGTCCACGGATCGAGGCCAGGGGTGGAACCTGTGTCCTCATGGACCCTAGTTGGGTTCGTTACCGCTAAGCCACAACAGGAACTTCTGGAATATTTTTCTATCGAGCAAGAAATTCGATATGGCTGGAAGAAGAAAATTCTAGGGAAACTCACCCAACATATGATGCAGTGGAAGTAACTGCCAGTAAAGTCGGTTGTAACTGGCCACGCAGGCTAAGGTTCCCTGCTTTATAAACCCATGATTTACTCCCCACCTGCAAATTCTAAAACTGCTTCTTCTGTTTCTAGGTGATTTCTCACTCTAGGGTCTAGAAGGCAATGACCAAGTCCACTTCAGGCTGGAACTACAGGACACGATGGCCCAAGGTGAGAAGGATCCCGGGGGATTGTTTGAACGCTGACGAAGAGAAACTGGGAAAACTCATGAACACTTGTGAGTTTTCTTCCTGAGCAGGAGATGCTTGAGTTTGCATTTTGATGCTGTCTGTTCCTTAGTTCTGGGGAAACCGGCCAAAGTCCTTCAGTATCTGCGAAGCCAAGAGGCTCCCCTGGAATGGAAGGATTTGAGAGGATGTGGCTCTGGGTACCATGCATCTCTGCATTGTCCTCCAAGATGATGCTATTTCTGTGGATACGGACAGAGCTGCCCATTCTGCAGGGCATTTGTGCCAGAAAGTGCTTCTTTCCTAAGTGAGCTCTGAGCCTGCCCATAGCCCATTTTCTTGGGCATCCTCAGAAGAGCTGTGGGCATGGGTGGAGTGTTGAGGTTTCCAGGAAAGACACACAGGCCCATCCATCACCTCACGCCAAGAGAGACCCAAAAGGACACCAGCCCACCTGGCCCAGGCTCCCCTGAACTGCCAGTGGGACCGAAGACCAGGCAGCCCAGCTTGGAGAATGAACTCACAGTCCGTGGCAGGTGGTGAGGCAAATCGATGACCCTAAAGAGAGCAAACCCGGATGAACTCCTTTTTTTTTTTTTTTTTAAATCAATGGATAGTTGATTTACAATGTCGTGCCAATTTCTGCTGTATACAAATTGACCCAGACATATATATATACACATCCTTCTTCTCATGTTATCTTCTACCATGTTCTATCCCAAGAGACTGGATAGAGTTCCCTGTGCTGTAACAGCAGGACCTCGTTGCTTATCCAGCCTAAATAATATTGCACCTCACCAACCCCAAACTCCCCATCCATCCCATTCCCTCTCCCTCCCCCTTGGCAACCACCAGTCCTGTTCTCTATGTCTGTGAGTCTGTTTCTGTTTTGTAGATAGGTTCATTCATGCCATATTTTGTTATATTTTATTTTATTTTATGTTATGTTATTTTATTTTTGTCTTTTTAGGGCCACACCCAAGGCATATGGAAGTTCCCAGACCAGGGGTCGAATCGGAGCTATAGCCACCGGCCTACACCACAGCCACAGGAACGCAGGATCCGAGCAGAATCTGTGACCTACACCACAGCTCACGGCAATGCCAGATCCTTAACCCACTGAGCAAGGGCAGGGATCGAACTCTCATCTTCATGGATACTATTTGGGTTTGTTAACCACTGAGCCACGACAGGAAGTCCACATGCCATGTTTTAGATTCCACATATAAGTAATTTTTACATGATGAAGGAAATCATTAAAAAAATGAAAATACAACCCGCAGAATGGGAGGAAAATCTTTGCGAATGATGCAACCGACAAGGGCTTAATCTCCAAAATATATGGACCACGCATGTAGTTCAACAACCAAAAAACACCAAACGATCCAATTGAAAAATGGGCCAGATGGATTTCTTAATTCGAATGAAAAGGAAAATGTCCTTGGCGGTGTGGGGTCTGGAGCCAGGCCTGGGAGGGCCCTGGTGAGGGAGGCAGAAGCAGGAAGGGAGGGTGGGGGTTAAAGACCCTCTGCAGTGATATTTGTGATTCTGCCCATCTCTCCTGATCACCAACCCATGGTGAATATTTTCCTAAAAGCTGGAACCCGGTCTGCGCTGGGCTGCAGGACTTAGAAGAGCCAAGGGGAAAGCCAAGCTTGCCTTGGTATTAGTTGCTGCTATAATCAATGACCACAAACCTAGCGGCTTAAAATAACACAAAGTCAGGCCTGTAGTTCTGCAGGTCAGAAGTGTTGCCAAAACTTGGCCTCTGTCTACCGGTGCCGAATAGAAATGTGGAGACAGAGTTTGGGGTGAAGAAGACAAAAAATAGCTTTATTGCTTTGCCAGGCAACGGAGGGTCACAGCAGGCTAATGCCCCAAAGCCTGTGCCCACCTTGGGAGAGCCTGGGAGGCAGTTTTATAGTCTGGGAGTGAAAAATGGGGCTGCAGACACGGGTCAGTGTAGATTTTCAAAGCGGGTGATCCTGGGAGTTCCAAAACAACCGGACCACGAGCATCTATGAGGATGCGGTTTGATCCTTGGCCTCCCTTAAGGGGTTAAGGATCTGGCATTGCTGTGGCTGTGGTGTAGGCCAGACGTCTAGCCTGGGAACTTCCATATGCTGAGGATGCAGCCCTTAAGAAAAAAAAAAAGCTAGTGATCCTTCC
This sequence comes from Phacochoerus africanus, assembly GCF_016906955.1. Lineage (NCBI taxonomy): Eukaryota > Metazoa > Chordata > Mammalia > Artiodactyla > Suidae > Phacochoerus > Phacochoerus africanus. Next base: position 136,382,956 of record NC_062558.1, read on the forward strand.
TTTGAGAATAAATGAAGACTGCTTCGCTAACATCTTCCATTTCTTGGGCGTTTTTTTTTTTTTTTTGGTCTTTTTGCCATTTCTAGGGCCGAGGGAGGCTAGGGGTCTAATGGGAGCTGTAGCCACCGACCTATACCACAGCCACAGCCACAGCAATTCTGTGTCCGAGCCATGTCTGCAACCTACACCACAGGTCACGACAACGCTGGATCCTTCACACACTGAGCATGGAACCCACAACCTCATGGTTCCTAGTCAGATTTGTTAACCACTGCACCACGACAGGAGCTCCTCTTGGGGGTTTTAGTTCTTCAGAAAAGCTCAAAGATCTTGTTATCTCTATTCCTTGAAGGGGAACCAGGACCTGCCCCAAGGCAGCACTATTGTTTCCTGGCTGCCCCTCCCTGGTCTCTGCATCCCCTCCCTTCCCTGATTGGCAACTGAATGAACCTGCTCTTTTTGAAATTTGGGGAAGGTCCTGGAGGCTGAAGCCCATTCTCCAACAAGAAATGGGGGACACAGGAAAGCTTGTGTGCCCAGGAGCTCCAGAGGGCCCTCCTCGTTTTCAGAAGTCCGCAGTGGGTCTTGGGGGACGAAAGCCAAGGCCGGCATTTCTTGCGGAGGTTTTGGGGGAGAATCTGTATCTTCGCCTTTCCTACCATCTCAACAGCCCCTGGGTTCCACGGCTTGCGGCTGCATCACCTCAACCTTCACTTCCTTCCTCCATCTGCTTCTCTGGCTCTGCACTCTTGCCTCCCTCTCGTAAGGACCCTCGTGAGGACACCAGGCCACTTGGTGAATCCAGGGCAATTTCCCCATGGTGACATTCTTAATTTTATCCCCTTTTTTTGGCCACACCCACAGCATATGGAAGTTCCCAGGCCAGGGATTGAACCCTTGCTGCTGCAGAGTCCAGATCCTTAACCCCCACCACCAGAGTGGGAAGTCCACGCAACATCCTTAATTTAACCACATCTGCGAAATCCTTTTAATAAACTCTATGTAAAATAACACACAGATTCCAGAGATTGGCACCTGGATACCTTTGGAGGCCATTATTCGCCTTCCATGCAACACCCCACCCACCCCCGGCTCGCCACCACTCTCCCCCATCCCCCCCAATCCACCCCCTCCCCGTCCCAAGCAAGCAGTGGTAGCTGCATCAGCAGAGGAGCCCACTTCAGGGGCAGGGGTGGCAGAGGGGCAGAGCCCCGAATTGCAGGAGGCCACAGTGGGAAACCAGGGGTGCAGGGAGTTCCCAAGATTCCTTGTTTCACATTCATAACGAGTCTTTTTTTCTTTTGGTCTTTTTAGGGCCGCACCTGTGGCATATCAAAGTTCCCAGGCTAGGGGTCAAATTAGAGCTGTAGCTGCCAGCCTACACCACAGCCAGATCTGAGCCGAGTCTGCAACCTACAATGCGGGATCCTTAACCCACTGAGCAGGCCAGGGAGGATAGAACTTGCATCCTCATGGATACTGGTCAGATTTGTTTCCACTGAGTCATGGCAGGAACTCTTCAATGAATCACTTTTACTACAAGCAAAACCCAAATGCTGCATGGGACATGCTTGTACTAAAAATTACTCATTGTTTATCTGATGTTCCCATTTAACTGGATGTCCTGTCTTTTTATTTGCTAGATCTGGAAACCCTTGAGGAACTCACAGAAATAGTTCCGAGGCATCTGCAAGGAAAATACTTTAGGGGAGCTAATGTCCTACAACGAGGCCGCTAGAAAAGGCTGCTGGTGCAACTTCATCACACAGTGTACGCATCGATTTCACAAATTGCTGGTCTGGTTCCCTTAATACCTTATTTACACATTAATGTTTCTCTGACCTTAATTTTGTCATCCTTTCTAATGTTAGGTTTTTGGCATCTTTGAGACCTGGACAGTTTTACCTAAGTACTAAATATACATTTCAAAAATGTGAGGGTTGGGGAGGGTGTGGGATGGACTGGGACCTTGGGGTGAGTAGATGCAAACTATTGCATTTGGAGTGGATAAGCAACGAGATCCTGCTGTCTGGCGCAGGGAACTCTATCCAGTCACTTGCGATGGAGCATCACGGAGGATAATGTGAGAAAAAGAATGTATGTATATATATATACATGGCTGGGTCACTTTGCTGTACAGTAGAAACTGACAGACCACTGCAAATCAACTATAATGGAAAAAATTAAAATCTAAAAAACTGAAATTCCAATGTATTGAACTGAACTTTGTATTAATGTTATTAATATAAAGAATTAAGTTCTTTAAAATACATATAATATTTATTTTAATATAAAAATATATTGATATTTCTATAAAGACAAGACACCACCTGTTGCCTACAATAAACAGATGTGTAGCTCACACCAACTCATAATTGGGCCGTTTGTTGTCCAAGGTCTTTTGCACATCAAGAAGATGAAGCTGAAGGTAACAACCCGTTATGTACCGTATGCATCAGAAAACTCCCTGAGGTCTTTTATAAAACGCTACGACTCTTCAAACAGCAATAATACCCTGGGTATTGAAAAAAGTGTCAAACAAGTTGCTAAGTCACAGAAGCTTTCCTATGCAGTAGGCAGTCCGAAGTGTGAACATGCCCCCAGGATGATTTCACAGCCTTTTTGAAAAGTGTATATTCTTTCTCCTTTTTTTTTTTTTGTCTTTTTGCCTTTTCTGGGGCCGCTCCCATGGCACGGGGAAATTCCAAGGCTAGGGGTCTAATCGGAGCTGTAGCCACCAGCCTATGCCACAGCCACAGCCACGCAGGATCCAAGCCACATCTGCGACCTATACCATAGTTCATGGCAATGCTGGATCCTTAACCCACGGAGAAAGGCCAGGGATCGAACCTGCAACCTCATGGTTCCTAGTCGGATTCATTAACCACTGAACCACAATGGGAACTCTTGTATCTTCTTTGTTGAATTGAACCTTAGACCAGTTCTGTTCAACTGAAGAAATGTCAGCCAGACAGAATCATAAATATTCTAGTAGCCATATTAAAAAAGTAAAAAGAGGAGCTCCCACTGTGGCTCAGTGGGTTAAGAACCCGCAGTCGTGTCTGTGAGGTTGCGGATTTGATCCCTGGCCTCACTCAGCAGGTTAAGGATCCAGCATTGCCCCGAGCTGTGGTGTACGTTGCAAATGCAGCTCGGATCCAGTATTGCTGTGGCCGTGGCATAGGCCATAGCTACAGCTCCAATTTGGCCCTTGGCCCAGGGAACTTCCATATGCCACAGGCGCTGCTGTAACAAAAATAAATAAAAAAGTAAAAAGTAAAAAGAAGTAGATGAGATTAATTTTAATGATGTATTCCACTCAACACATCCAAAATATTATTCTTATAATATGTGTGAAATGAATATAAGCAATCCTGATGAGATATTTTTCCATTCTCTTTATCCTGCTAAGCCTTTGCATCTGGGGTATACGTCACACACAGAGCCCAACTCAACTTGGAGTAGCGGCATTTCCCAAACTCAAAGCCACATGTGGCTGGTGGCTTCTGTTACTGGACAGGGCAGCCCTACGTGGATTAGATCAACACTGTGCCTCTTCTAAACACAGACGCCCAAATGAATCAGAGATTGTCCAGTGCTGATGGGCACTGCTAGGGGATTTCTGAATCCTCCCAAAATTGAGGAGTACTTTTTTTTTTTTTTTTTAGGGCCACATCTGTGGCATATGGAAGTTCCCGGGGCCAGGAATGGAATCGGAGCTACAGCGGCCAGCCTACACCACAGCAACACTGGATCAGAGCCGCTATGAGCTTCACCCTAGCTCGCAGCAATGCCGGATCCTTAACCCACTGAAGGAAGTGAAGGATTAAACCTGCATCCTCATGGACACTATGCTGGGTTCTTAGCCCACCAAGCCACAACGGGAACTCCTGAGACATATTCCTTTAAATCTAAAACAGGCACCCATTTGTTTCCTCTGTCATTCCTTCAAATATAAAAGATTGAGTGCTCAGACACAGAAAGGCGATTAATTAGAATCGAGCAATTAAGAGAGAACCGTCTGTTCATTTATCCCTTTACACTACAGGAAAAGAGAAGCAGTGAATCTAACAGCCCAGGGCTGAGGACAAGACGAGTCAGCTTTTGCTCAAACACAAGTTTCTGAGGCTGCCGCAAACGTAAGATGGATCTCAACCCCGTGAAGGGGAGCATTTGGCCCTGG